>NW_024609832.1:0-340000 GCF_018296145.1 Oncorhynchus tshawytscha
GGTGCAGCGGTTTTTAGGGTTTGCCAATTACTACAAAACTCCTGGGTTTTGTTCAGGTGGCTGCTCCCATTACCTCACTGATGAAGGGAGGACCGGTGCGCTTGCGTTGGTCAGCAGAGGCGGGCAGAGCTTTCAGTTGTCTGAAGGAGCTGTTCAGCAATGCGCCCGTGTTGGTGTATCAAGACCCCTCTTTAGCGTTCATAGTGCAGGTGGACGCGTCGGAGGCTGGGGTCGGGGCCGTGCTGTCCCAGTGCTCGGGCGTGCCATCAATGCCCCGCCCTTGTGCCTTCTTTTCGAGGAAGCTCGGTCCGGCGGAGCGAAACTATGATGTGGGGGACCAGGAGTTGTTAGCTGTAGTCAAGTGAAGGTGTGGAGACATTGGCTTGAGGGGGCTAAGCACCCTTTTCTCATCTGGACTGACCATCGTACTCTCGAGTATATCCGGGCAGCGAGGAGACTGAATCCGCGTCAGGCTAGGTGGGCCATGTTCTTTACCCGGTTTCGTTTCACCATCTCGTACCTGCCAGGCTCCCAAAAGACTAAAGCCGACGCGCTGTCCCGTCTCTATTATACCGAGGAACGCTGCGTCCACCTTCATGTCTCGTGGCACCGGTAGTATGGGAGGTGGATGCGGAGATAGAGAGGGCATCACGGTTAGAGCCGCCCCCCCCTCAGTGTCCAGCAGGGGCTCAGTACGTGCCAAGGGGGGTCCGTGATAAACTAATCCGTTGGGCTCATACTCTACCCTCCTCGGGTCATCCTGGCATCGAGAGGACAGTGCGGAGTCTTAGGGGGAGATACAGGTGGCCCACGTTGGCTAAGGACGTGAGATTGTATGTCTCCTCCTGCTCGGTGTGCGTTCAGAGCAAGGCTCCTCGACACTTGCCTAGAGGGAAGTTACAGCCCCTCCCCGTTCCACAACGGCCGTGGACCCACTTATCGGTGGACTTCCTCACCGACCTACCCCCGTCCCAAGGAAGTACTACGATCCTGGTCGTTGTGGATTGGTTGTCTAAGTACTGCCGTCTCATCCCGTTGCCCGGTCTCCCTACAGCCCTGCAGACTGCGGAGGCCCTGTTTACCCATGTCTTCCACCCTGAGAGTAATGGGCAGGTGGAGCGAGTAAACCAGGATGTAGGCAGGTTTCTGCTGTCATATGGCCGGGACCGGCCAGGTGAGTGGGCGAGGTATGTTCCTTGGGCTGAGCTCGCTCAGAACTCCTTCCGCCACTCCTCAATTAACATGTCCCCTCTTCAGTGTGAGTTGGGCTACCAGCCGGTCCTGGCCCCATGGCATCAGAGTCAGACCGAGGCTCCTGCGGTAGAGGAATGGGTACAGCGCTCAAAGGACACCTGGAAAGCCGTCCAGGAATCGCTGAGACTGGCGGGGGGACGGCAGAAGAAGAGTGCTGACCAGCACCGCAGTGATGCCCCCGTGTTCGCACTGGGGGACTGGGTCTGGCTCTCGACACGAAACCTGCCCCTCCGCCTGCCCTGCCGGAAGCTGGGGCCGCAGTGTGTGGGGCCATTTAAAGTCCTGAGGAGAATAAACGAGGTGTGTTACAGGTTACAACTTCCTACGTATTATCGTATTAACCGCTTGTTTCATGTGTCTCTCCTCAGGCTGGAGGTGGCTGGTCCCCTTCAAGATGGTGAGGTGCCTGAGGTCCCTCCACCCCCTCTGGACATCAAGGGGTCCCCGGCATACACAGTACGTGGCATTCTGGACTCAAGACGCTGGGTGAGGGGCCTACAGTACCTCGTGGACTGGGAGGGGTACGGTCCGGAGGAGAGGTGCTGGGTACCGGTGGGGGACATTTTGGACCCTTCACTCCTGAGAGACTTCCACCGCCTCCACCCAGATCGCCTGGCGCCTCGCCCTCCGGGTCGCCCTTGAGGCCAGTGGCGGCGCGCTGCGGGAGCCGCACGTCAGGGTAGGCGGGGGGGGGGGCGGGGGCTTGTCACGACTTCCGTCGAAGTTGGCTCCCCTGCCTGTTTGGGCGGTGCTCGGCAGTCGTCGTCACCGGCCTGCTAGCCGACACCGATCCCTTTTTCATTTTCCGTTTGTTTTATCTTATTAGTTGCACCTGTGTCTATTTGTGTTTGCTTGATGGGCTTCCTTATTTAAAGTTAGTATACCCGCCCTTGTTTTGTGCGGGATTATTCTTGTGTTAGGTTTGTGTGTTATTAGGTGTGTTCGTGCTCTGGACCTGGTACCCTGTGTTTTGGGTTGGTCCATATTTTTCCGCACCCTGTTTTCTGGGCATTGCTTTTGGTCCCGAATGAAAGTGCACTTCTTCCTGTGGAACTCTCTGCTCTCTGCGCCTGATTCTTCCTCACACACCTAGTCCCTTGTGACAGAGAGGAATATGATAGAGGGGATTATGATGTATAGTAAAAATGATAGAGGGTAGTATATGATAGAAGGAATTTGATAGAGCAGAAAATCAAAGAGAGGAATATGATAGAGGGGGAAATGATAGAGAGGAATGTGATACCGTCCCTGGGAGGGGTGCGAGTTTAATTCTGATATGGGACGTCATGCTGATGAAAATTTTAACATCTTTAATGAATATGATAGAGGCACTTTGAGATATCAGCTGATGTGAGGGCTATAAATCAATTTGAAAATGATTTGATTATGAGAGGTCACGTTGGAGAGGAATATGAGAGGGAATTTGATAGAGGGGAATATGTGTCACTCCTGCTACCTATCTTTCCCACTGTCTGTCGATGGCGCCAAGCTCCCCAGCATTGATCGCTTCTGTCATCATCATTACGCACACCTGCCTTCCCCCATCTTGCTGGTCAGCGATTATTGTTCTCACCTGTACTCAATCACCTCTGTCATTACCTTCCATACTTCTGTATCTGTCGGGATCCTCTCTGTTCCCTGTTTCTGCATTGAAAGTCATCTGTCCTTGTTTACCAGTGTGCTGAAGCTGTTCCTGTCTTGTTCTATGTCTGTTCACAATTAATATTTGACTCCCCGTACCTGCTTCTCATCTCCGGCGTCGGTCCTTAAATTATGACAGAGATGAACAAAGGCGGAGGTAGCGGTCCTGCTGCTGGGTTGTTGCCCTCCTACAGCCTCCTCCACGTCTCCTGATGTACTGGCCTGTCTCCTGGTAGCGCCTCCATTCTCTGGACACTACGCTGAGGGACAGCAAACCTTCTTGCAACATCGCATTGAGGGGAATATGATAGAAGGAAAATGATAGAGGGAATATAATTCCCAGGGAATATGATAGAGGGGAATATGATAGAGGGAATATGATAAGTGACGATTTTAGTTTGTATATCTTGGTGGGGCAAAGAAAAGAAAAAATGTTGGATGCATGCCAACAAAACCAATACACAATACAACACTAAACAATACATTAATTGCACTAACGGTGAAAGATGGTGCCCACATACTGTTAGAGCCTACATAAAGCTGTCCCAACAGCAGAGTCCCAACATCAGTACCACTGCTGCACCTGGCTATCAGCAAAGCCTTGTCTGGTAGTGGAATAGTTCATTCATTCGGTGAGGCACATGGTCTGCTAACAGCTTACTTTCTTAGCTACAGTATATATATCTCTCTGCCATATTACGTCATTTATGCAGCAGCATACAACACATTTTTGGACTCAGCTTGTTGTGCTGTGCTCACTTGAACAGGAAGGTGGTGCGGCTGTCCATCGTGGGAAAATTTTGTCAGCATACTTTGTTATCAAAGTCTGGTATCCTCTGGATTCATGGTGCTTTCAAGACAACTGGGAACTCAACAACAACAAAAAAGCTTGAATCATGATGACGTCAGTGATCTTCAGGTCGTAGCTCTAGAATGAGGCCTGAGTTCGAATGTACAATTCTGAGCTGGATGAAAGTTCAAAGCGTATTTTCCCAGTCGTAGCTCATTTTTCCCGAGTTCCCAGATGTCTTGAACTTACTAAAGTCAGATTTTGCAGTTCCGAGTTAACAGTTGTTTTGAGCGCGGCACAAATAATGCTTCATTGACAGCATGGCCAATGTTGAATGTTTATGATTTTAAACTAGGAAAAGAGACCCTTAAGCTTAGACTTGGGACTACACAGCCACTCCAGTGAATAGCAGGCTAATGATTGCATTGCAATGCTTGCAGTTAGCCACAGTTAGCCACTGATTCCTCCCAAACCACTCATTGTTGAGTCCAATGGCCAATGAGCACCGATACGTTTTATCTAAAATTAACAAATCAAAATATATTACACATTTGAGATTCTTCAAAGTTGCCACCTGTTGCCTTGATGTCAGCTTTGTACACTTTTGGTGATCTCTCAACCAGCTTCACCTGGAATGCTTTTCCAACAGTCTTGAAGGAGTTCCCACATATGCTGAGCACTTGTTGGCTGCTTTTCCTTCACTCTGCGGTCAAACTCATCCCAAACCATCTCAATTGGGTTGAGGTCGGGTGATTGTGGAGGCCAGGTCATCTGATGCAGCACTCATCACTCTCCTTCTTGTTCAAATAGCCCTTACACAGCCTGGAGGTGTGTTGGGTCATTGTCCTGTTGAAAACAAATGAGAGTTCCACTAAGTGCAAACCAGATGGGATGGCGGATCGCTGCAGAATGCTGTGGTAGCCATGCCGGTTAAGTGTGCTTGAATTCTAAATAAATCCCAGACAGTGTCACCAGCAAAGCACCTCCATACCATCACACCTCCTCCATGCTTCACGCTGGGAACTACATATGCGGAGATCATCCATTCACCTACTCTGCATCTCACAAAGACACAGCGGTTGGAACCAAAATCTCAAATTTGGACTGATCAGACAAATGGACAGATTTCCACTGGTCTAATGTCTATTGCTTGTGTTTCTAGGCCCAAGCAAGTGTCTTCTTATTATTGGTGTCCTTTAGTAGTGGTTTCTTTGCAGAAATTTGACCATGAAGGACTGATTCATGCAGTCTCCTCTGAACAGTTGATGTTGAGATGTGTCTGTTACTTGAACTCTGTGAAGCATTTCTTTGGAATGCAATTTATGAGGCTGGTAACTCTAATGAACGTATCCTCTGCAGCAGAGGTAACTCTGGGTCTTCCTTTCCTGTGGCGGTCCTCATGAGAGCCAGTTTCATCATGGCCTTGATGTCGGCAGGGTAGTGGTAGAGCGGTGGACTTCAAGGTTGCAAATCAAAAGCTTACAAATAAATTTGTTCTGCCCTGAACAGGCAGTTAACCCACTGTTCCTAGGGTCATTGAAAATAAGAATTTGTTCTTAACTGACTTGCCTGGTTGTAAAAAATAAAAAAAAATAAAAAAAAATAGCGCTTGATGGTTCTTCAAATCAAATCAAAGTTTATTTCTAATAAAATAATGCAATAAAGAAAGGTATTAGGTGAACAATAGGTAAGTAAAGAAATAAAACAACAGTAAAAAGACAGTGAAAAATAACAGTAGCGAGGCTATAAAAGTAGCGAGGCTACATACCTGTTAGTCAGGCTGATTGAGGTAGTATGTACATGTAGATATGATTAAAGTGACTGTGCATATATGATGAACAGAGAGTAGCAGTAGCGTAAAATAGGGGTTGACTGGTGGAGGGTGGCGGGACATAATGCAGATAACCCGTTTAGCCAATGTGTGGGCGCACTGGTTGGTCGGGCCAATTGAGGAAGTATGTACATGAATGTATATTTAAAGTGACTGTGCATATATGATAAACACAGAGTAGCAGCAGCGTACAAGAGGGGTTGGGGGGGAACTTTCAAAGTTCTTGACATTTTCCTGATTGTCTGATCTTCATGTCTTAAAGTAATGATGGACTGTCATTTCTCTTTGCTGTTTTGAACTGTTCTTGCCATAATATGGACTTTTTTTTAAGTGTACCTATGATGAAAATTACAGGCCTCTCTCATCTTTTTAAGTGGGAGAACTTGCACAATTGGTGGCTGACTAAATACTTTTTTGCCCCACTGTATGTGTTATTTCATAGTTTTGATGTCTTCACTATTATTCTACAATGTAGAAAAAAAGAGAAAAAAACCTTGACTGAGTAGGTGTGTCCAAACGTTTGACTGGTAAACATTGACATTAGTGGTAGGCTGAGATCAAACAAATAACCTAAGTAAACCTGGATGCTAGTTGTGATATCTAAAACATATTGACTTTGAATTAGTCAAAACACCTGTATTATGAATGGTCAACCATTTGAAATGAGGTAGAGCATTTTATTTGAATAAAAAATGTGGTTACATGGATTCAATGCAAATATCAGTTATGACTGTGCTGCATAGGCTAAAAAAGTGAATTGTTCCAGCATTTGACTACACATGAGAGCTTCTGTGGGTAGTCATGGCAATGAGGCCTTCATTGTGACATCACAAGATTCTGATTCTGGGAGGTTAACTGTTGTACAGACAAACAGAACAGTGTAAAGGTACTGATTCAACTAACTACTGACAGATTATTAATGTCCTATTTCATTAGAGAGAGAGAGAACACACTGCTTACTGGAGGTAGGTTGTAATATAACTTACTGTATAACTATGTTTCTTAGTAATATATTTACTAACATGCAATCATGGTGACAATGAAACTGTTGACGAGAGACAGTTTGTTTTCAATTTTTGTAGAAAAATCCTACACCTGAGATGACATGTTAGTTGTTTTGAGCCAAATGGCAAATGCATTATATTTGAAAGTTGTTAATAACAACTGATATTGTAATCAATTATCTGAATAAATATGTGAAAATGTCAACCTTCCTAATTTGTTTTCTAATGAAAATCAGTTTTTCTTAAATGAATGGTCATCCATTTCAAATGGTTGAATTGATCTTTACTCTTTACATGAAGGTGCACACAGGGGCACTCAAAGAGAAGACTGGAGTGTTTACCTCCTTGTTTTATACAATATATGAAACTGTACAATAAGTTAGGTCCTGCATGGATACAGAGTCATTTTCTACCACAAACCTTTTTTGAATGATATGATATAAGTGATTTGTTTTCTTTTGTGAAAACCAGGCCCAATATGGATGAGTGGGGGGGGGGTAGAAAATGACTGGATAAGGCTCAGTAGTAACGTACAGAGGGAGACTTAAAGTCTGTGTTGTGCTTTGTCATCTCCAATGGCAACGCCTTGCATCACAATGATGATGTCATAAAGGATATTGTGCACATAATGATAGGAAAGGCAAAAATTTGATTCATTTGAACTTGGTCGAGTTTCCAGTAGCCAACTTTTTACTAGTAATTCAGATAGGCCTATTGCGTAATCACCTCTGGATCAGGATTGTCACTTGCTTCATTGTAAGTAAATGGGAAGAAAATGTGTGCACATTGTAAAGAGATGCATTATTCTTTGGTGAGCAACACGCCACTTACTACAACGTGTATTTTTCAGAGTTATTGTTAGCTAGGAGGAAGACATGGAGGGTTCAATGCTGACACAGAGGAGGGCTGAGTGTCAGTTGAAGGAAAGGGAGATCCAGACAGACTACATGATGGAGCTGGGAGCCAGGTTGGCTCTGGTGAGACAGATCCAGAGGGAGCAGGAGAAGGAGATGAAGAGGATTTGGTTTGAGACGAGGAAAATGCCAAGCCTGATTGAGGAGGTAACAAGACCAACTTTGACAAAGTTGACTAGAGTTCTATTGAACAATATTGATTAAAGCAAATACATGTCAATATCCGGGCAAAATGATATGCCATGAATTGTAAGCTAACAATATTTTGTCTGACATCTTTTCTTGTGTTGTATCGTGTCTGTCTCTCTGTTTGAGTATTGTTATGGACATAGTCCTCAGTTCTTATGGTTGTCTTAAATAAATAAAAAAACTGGACCAAGCATCTGTAGACCTTCATATCAGGATTATATGGTTGTCCCACCTAGTTACCTTAAGTTGAATGCAAACTGTAAGTCGTTCTGGATAAAAGCATCTGCTAGATGTCTAAAATGTCAAATGTTATGCTGGGTGTGGGGCATGTATTTTTACAATTAGTTGACCCATTGGCTAGAAGACCCAGGGTTGGTACAGACTGGTGCAGAGCATCTGAGAGGACACTAGATATATACAGTGCCTTTGGAAAGAATTCGGACACCTTGACTTTTTCTACCTTTTTTTTTACCTAATAGCCTTATTTTAAAATTAATTGAATATATGCAAATTCTCAGCAATCTACAAACAATACCCCATATTGACAAAGCAAATACAGGTTTTTAGAAATGTTGAAATACCTTTTTTACGTAAGTATTCAGACCCTTTGCTATGAGACTGTAAATTATCTCATGTTCATCCTGTTTCCACTGATCATCCTTGAGATGTTTCTGCAACATGACTGGAATCCACCAGTTGTATTTTCAACTGATTGGACATGATTTGGAAAGGCACACACCTGTCTATATAAGGTCCCACAGTTGACAGTTCATGTCAGAGCAAACAACAAACCATGAGGTTGAAGGAATTCTCCGTAGAGCTCCGAAACAGGATTGTGTCGAGGCACAGATCTGGGGAAGGGTACAAAACCTCTCCTCAACATTGAAGGTCCCCAAGAACGCACTGTTCTCCATCATTCTTAAATGGAAGATGTTTGGAACCACCAAGACTCTTCCTAGAGCTGACCGCCCAGCCAAACTGAGCAATCGGGGGAGAAGGGCCTTGGTCAGGGAGGTGACCAAGAACCAGATGGTGACTCTGACAGAGCTCTAGATTTCCTCTGTGGAGATGGGAGAACCTTCCAGAAGGACAATCATCTCTGCAGCACTCCATCAATCAGGCCTTTAAGGTAGAGTGGCCAGATGGAAGCTACTCCTCAGTAGAAGGCACATGACAGCCTGCTTGGAGTTTGCCAAAAGGCACCTGAAGTCTCTCAGACCATGAGAAACAAGATGCTCTGGTCTGATGAAATCAAGATTGAACTCTTTTGCCCCAATGCCAAGGGTCACATCTGGAGTAAATCTGCCACCACCCCTTCGGTGAAGCATGGTGGTGGCAGCATCATGCTGTGGGGATGTTTTTCAATTGCAGGGAATGGGAGACTAGTCAGGATCTAGGCAAAGATGAACAGAGCAAAGTACAGAGAGATCCTTGATTACAACCTGCTCCAGAACAATCAGGACCTCAGAGTATGGTGAAGAGTCACCTTCCAACAGAACAATGACCCTATGTACATAGCCAAGACAACGCAGAAGTTTCTTCGGGACAAGTCTCTGAATGTCCTTTATTGGCCCATCCAGAGACTGGACTTGTACCTGATCGAACATCTCTGGAGAGACCGGAAAATAGCTGTGCAGAAAATCTCCCCATCCAACCTAACTTGGATTCTCCTAAGATTGGGAGAATTCCCCAAACACAAGATTTCCAAGCTTGTAGCTTAATACCCAAGAAGATTCTATGCTAAAATCGCTGCCAAAGGTGCTTCAACAACGTACTGAGTAAAGGGTCTGGATACTTATGTAAATGTGATATTTCACATTTTATTTGTAATGAATTTGGAACAATTCTGTTTTTGCTTTGCCATTATGGGCTATTGTGTGTAGATTGATGAGGGAAAAAACGATTTAAATTTTTTTGAATTAGGCTGTAAGGTAACAAAATGTGGAAAAAGTGAAGGGGTCTGAATACTTTCTGAAGAAACTGTATATGTGATGTATAAGTAAATAGCGTTGACTCATAAAGTATGTATGTCGTGAATGTGATCACTTTCAACATGTCTGTTTCTTTTCTCCCGCAGAATGTGAGAGATGTGACCAACCGTCCACTCACTGAGTTCATGGCTCCCTGTATTGACTCCCTCCCACCGCTGGCTTTCACCAATCGGAGGCCTTGTATTGATTGTCATATGTCCTTGTTTACCAGTGTGCACATTGTATTTTCATACTTTTCCTGTCTTACACATCTTTCTATGTCTGTTCACAACGATGACTCCATTCCACCACAGCCTACCCCCATTCTATCCTTTTTCCACCACTGGCTCCGGCCTGAAGACATATTGTCCCAAATGCTAACTGCCTGCCAAAGAGCCACTGCAGACACCCAGAAGAGAGGACATGCATATTCTTGTTACCATTTGCCACCAGTCTTTGAATGACAAGCCTACAGAGCAGACAGTGAGGATTTTGTGTAAAGTGAAATTGAATGTGATGGAGAATAGCTAAATGCCCTGTCCCATAGATCTGGTAGAAGAAAATACAAGGAAATTAACTCGTTTTCTGTTTTTATTGTTGCTGCATCATCTTTCAACTGAAACAAGAACATGCCAGATAGGATGCTGGGGGTGGTAGAAATGGAGAACATAAGTTTTAGAAAGATATCTTCAGGAATGAGTGAGCTACATGACATTGAGCATCCAAACTTGACACACAATCTGATAGATCATCTGGGAATTCTGTGTCACTTTCTCCTTCAATCTCGGAAATAATCTCATGGAGATCCATATACTTGGACTTTGCCTTTGCTTTTACAGCTTTACTCGCCATAATTACTTCAATAAAAGAGCGGAAAATTATCTTGACTAAATACTGCAGTCGCGCAAAGAAAATGGCTCCTTCTGGTAGAAACTCCAATGGCGAATGGCTGCGTTACGCTCGAGTTTCGGTCAAGAGCTGGTCTTCCCTGATACAAACATTTGCTATTTCCATTTACTTCAGCCCATTGGCTATCTACCAAGCAAGATTTCAAGAGGATCAGTGGTGATTGGGCAGAAATACAGTCATTCAAAGAAGCACAGGTGAGATCATTGGCGGTAATCAGGTCATTGTTTGCTGGGTTCAAATCACCTCCTTTCGGTCAATATGCACCTAACAAGAGCCATCAGGTGTCGTTGTGTTACTAACAAACAAGGATTTCACAGAAACCAACCATGACTAGATAACGTCAATGCTGTGTGACTGATTGCATCCCATGTCTCGTTGAACGTCGAAGGATACGGAATTCACGACACAAGCCTTTTACAAAATGTGTCGTTTTATGCATAAAAACATGATTTAATCGAACAAAGCAACCATTTATTGTGAAGATTGGACCTTTTGATTGATTATTTTAGTGCTATTTCTGGCTTTTTGTGACGCTAATGCTTGGATGGAAAATGCTTGTAATACTTGTGCGTGTGGCGCGCTGTCTCAGATTATCGTAAGATTGCTTTCGCTGAAAAGCATTTTAAAAATCTGACACGGTGGTTGGATTAAGAGGAAGTTAAGCTTTTTAAATGATGTTAGATACATGTATTTACAAGAAAGTTTAACATTACGAATTGTGCATTTAGTATCTTTGCGCTATGCTATTTCACCGGATGTTAGCCTAAGTGGGACGCTGACGTCCCACATAGGAGTAAGAGTTTAATGTTTGACCGTACCTGCTTATCATCTCTGGTGTCGGTCCTTAAAACATTATAGAGGGAAAACGATAGAGGGAATATGATATAGGGGAATATGATATAGTTGAAAATGATAGAGAGGAAAATGACAGAGAGGAAAATGACTGAGAGGAATTTTATAGAGGGGAATATGATAGAGAGGGGAATATGATTAACGGAATAATATGAAAAGAGGGGAATATGATATAGAGGATTATGATAGAGGCGAATATGATAGAGGGAATAGATGGGAAAGAACCAAAAATATGGAGGGAAAAGAGTTGAATATGATAGAGAGGAATTTGACAGTGGGGAAAATGAAAGAGAGAATATGATATATAATAAATATGATAGAGGGTAATAGATAGAGGTAATATGATAAGGAATATGATAGACAGGAATATGAAATAGAGAGGAATATGATATAGGGAATATGAATATGATAGAGGGGATGATGAGAGGAATATGATAGAGGGAATATGGAGGGAACATGATAGAGGGAATATGAAAGAGGGAATATGATAGAGGGGAATATGATGGAGAGGGAAGAGATGATATAGAGGGGAATATATAAAATTAGAGAGGAATATGATAGGGGAATATGAAAGAGTTGAATATATGATAGTGGGGGAATATGAAAGAGTTTAATATGATATTTAATAAATATGATAGAGGGTATATGATAGAGAGGAATATGAATAAGATAGAATATGATATAGGGAATATGATATAGGGAATATGATAGAGGGAAATGATGATATGAGAGGAAAATATGATATAGGGAAATATGATAGAGGGAATATGATAGGGAATATGATAGAGAATATGATAGAGGGAATATGATATAGAGAATATGATAGAGGGAATAGAAAGAGGAATATGCTGATAGAGGAATATGATAGAGAGGAATATGAATATGAATATGTCGAGGGGAATATGAATATAGAGGGAATATGATTGAGAGGAATATGATATAAGGATGATATGAAATATAAAAGAGAGGAATATGATAGCCTTCCCCCATGAAGAAGGGATAGAGGGAATATGATAGAGGGGAATATGTGTTACTCCTGCTCATGTCTGTCGTTACCTTCCCCATATCTGTTGGGTTCCCCTCTCTGTTCCCTGTTTCTCCATTGAAAGTCATCTGTCCTTGTTTACCAGTGTGCTGAAGCTGTTCCTGTCTTGTTCTATGTCTGTTCCCATTTAAATGTTTAACTCCCAGTACCTGCTTCTCATCTCCGGCGTCGGACCCTAAATTATGATAGAAATGAACATGACAGAGGGGGATATATAGAGATGATTATGATAGAGGGAATATGATAAAGGTGAACACTAAAAGTTTGCTCCTCTGCCTGTTCGGGCGGGGAATGTCACCGGCCTTCTTAGCCGCCAATATCCCTTTTTTTTCTGTTTTGTTTGATCTGTATTGACACCAAATTTCTATTTGTGTTTGCTTGATGGCTTCAAATTTAATCAACCCATGGATGTTTTTTGCGGTCATTCAAAATTGTTTTACGTTTGTGTGTTATTGGTGTAATGTGCCTTAAAACCTGGTACCCTGTGTTTTGGGTTGGTCCATATTTTTCCCGCCCTGTGTTGTGGGCATTGCTTTTGGTCCTGAATTAGGTGGTGCACTTCTTCCTGTGGAACAGTCTGCTCTCTGCGCCTGATTCTTCCTCACACACCTAGTCCCAGATGTGCTCAATTGGAATTGAGGTCTGGGGAACGGGATTATGATCAATGCCTTCCTCTAGCAAACTCCAGCCACATGATGCATTGTCTTGCTGAGGGTAGTATGATAGAAGGAATTTGATAGAGGAAAATGATATGAGAGGGAAATGATCGAGGTATTAATATGATATTTAATGGTATGACAAGGGGTCTGAGGCATTATCTCGGATAGAGGGAAAATGTTGGAGTCAGGCTGATAGAGGGGAGTCATTTGATACCTCTGGGAATGGAGGGCTGTGTCACCCCCAAAGAAATATCCCACCCATGACTGACCCAAGCCAAACCGGTCATGCTGGAGGATTGCAGGCAGCAGAACGTTCTCCATGGCGTCTCCAGACTCTCATCACGTCTTCACATGTTCTCAGTGTCAACCTGCCTTTCATCCCCATCTTGCCAGGGTCAGCGATTATTGTTCTCACCTGGTGTTCTCAATCAATCTGTCGTTACCTTCCATACTTCTGTATCTGTCGGTAAGCACAACCCCCTCTGTTCCCTGTTTCTGCATTGAAAGTCATCTGTCCTTGTTTACCAGTGTGCTGAAGCTGTTCCTGTCTTGTTCTATGTCTGTTCACAATTAATATTTGACTCCCCGTACCTGCTTCTCATCTCCGGCGTCGGTCCTTAAATTATGACAGAGATGAACAAAGGCGGAGGTAGCGGTCCTGCTGCTGGGTTGTTGCCCTCCTACAGCCTCCTCCACGTCTCCTGATGTACTGGCCTGTCTCCTGGTAGCGCCTCCATTCTCTGGACACTACGCTGACAGACACAGCAAACCTTCTTGCCACAGCTCGCATTGAGGGGAATATGACGGAAGAAATATGAGCGGAATATGATAGAGGGTAATATGATGGGAATATGATAGAGGGTAATATGATATATAAGGAAAATGATAGAGGGGAATATGATAGAGGGGAATATGATGGAAGGGAATATGATAGAGGGATTATGATGGAAGGGAATATGATGAGGGGAATTTTAGGGAATATGATGTGACGATTTTAGTTTGTATATCTTGGTGGGGCAAAGAAAAAAAAAAATGTTGGATGCATGCCAACAAAACCACTACACAATACAACACTAAACAATACATTAATTGCACTAACGGTGAAAGATGGTGCCCACATACTGTTAGAGCCTACATAAAGCTGTCCCAACAGCTGAGTCCCAACATCAGTACAACTGCTGCACCTGGCTATCAGCAAAGCCTTGTCTGGTAGTGGAATAGTTCATTCATTCGGTGAGGCACATGGTCTGCTAACAGCTTACTTACTTTCTTAGCTACAGTATATATATCTCTCTGCCATATTACGTCATTTATGCAGCAGCATACAATACATTTTTGGACTCACCTTGTTGTGCTGTGCTCACTTGAACAGGAAGGTGGTGCGGCTGTCCATCGTGGGAAAATTTTGTCAGCATACTTTGTTATCAAAGTCTGGTATCCTCTGGATTCATGGTGCTTTCAAGAAAACTGGGAACTCAACAACAACAAAAAGCTTGAATTGATGTCAGTGATCTTCAAGCTCTAGAATGAGGCCTGAGGAACTGAGCTGGATGAAAGTTCAGTGTATTTTCCCAAGCTCAAAATGTCTTGAACTTACTAAAGTCAGATTTTGCACGAGTTAACAGTGCACAAATAATCTTCATTGACAGCATGGCCAATGTTGAATGTTTATGATTTTAAATGAAAAGAGACCCCTTAGACTTGGGTTCCAGTGAATAGCAGGCTAATGATTGCATTGCAATGGAGTTAGCCACAGTTAGCCACTGATTCCTCCCAAACCACTCATTGTTGAGTCCAATGGCCAATTGTTTTATCTAAAATTAACAAATCAAAATATATTATATATTTGAGATTCTTCAAAGTTGCCACCCGTTGCCTTGATGTCAGCTTTGTACACTTTTGGCGATCTCTCAACCAGCTTCACCTGGAATGCTTTTCCAACAGTCTTGAAGGAGTTCCCACATATGCTGAGCACTTGTTGGCTGCTTTTCCTTCACTCTGTGGTCAAACTCATCCCAAACCATCTCAATTGGGTTGAGGTCGGGTGATTGTGGAGGCCAGGTCATCTGATGCAGCACTCATCACTCTCCTTCTTGTTCAAATAGCCCTTACACAGCCTGGAGGTGTGTTGGGTCATTGTCCTGTTGAAAACAAATGAGAGTTCCACTAAGTGCAAACCAGATGGGATGGCGGATCGCTGCAGAATGCTGTGGTAGCCATGCCGGTTAAGTGTGCTTGAATTCTAAATAAATCCCAGACAGTGTCACCAGCAAAGCACCTCCATACCATCACACCTCCTCCATGCTTCACGCTGGGAACTACATATGCGGAGATCATCCATTCACCTACTCTGCATCTCACAAAGACACAGCGGTTGGAACCAAAATCTCAAATTTGGACTGATCAGACAAATGGACAGATTTCCACTGGTCTAATGTCTATTGCTTGTGTTTCTAGGCCCAAGCAAGTGTCTTCTTATTATTGGTGTCCTTTAGTAGTGGTTTCTTTGCAGAAATTTGACCATGAAGGACTGATTCATGCAGTCTCCTCTGAACAGTTGATGTTGAGATGTGTCTGTTACTTGAACTCTGTGAAGCATTTCTTTGGAATGCAATTTATGAGGCTGGTAACTCTAATGAACGTATCCTCTGCAGCAGAGGTAACTCTGGGTCTTCCTTTCCTGTGGCGGTCCTCATGAGAGCCAGTTTCATCATGGCCTTGATGTCGGCAGGGTAGTGGTTTCTAGTAACCGGAAATCAAACCCCGAGCTGACAAGGTACAAATAAATCTGTTGTTCTGCCCCTGAACAGGCAGTTAACCCACTGTTCCTAGGCCGTCATTGAAAATAAGAATTTGTTCTTAACTGACTTGCCTGGTTAAATAAAGGAAATGCTTGGTTCTTCAAATCAAATCAAAGTTTATTTTGTCACAATACAACAGGTGTAGAGAAATGCTTGGCTCTAACCAATAATGCAAGAAAGGTATTAGGTGAACAATAGGTAAGTAAAGAAATAAAACAACAGTAAAAAGACAGTGAAAAATAACAGTAGCGAGGCTATAAAAGTAGCGAGGCTACATACCTGTTAGTCAGGCTGATTGAGGTAGTATGTACATGTAGATATGATTAAAGTGACTGTGCATATATGATGAACAGAGAGTAGCAGTAGCGTAAAATAGGGGTTGACTGGTGGAGGGTGGCGGGACATAATGCAGATAACCCGTTTAGCCAATGTGTGGGCGCACTGGTTGGTCGGGCCAATTGAGGAAGTATGTACATGAATGTATATTTAAAGTGACTGTGCATATATGATAAACACAGAGTAGCAGCAGCGTACAAGAGGGGTTGGGGGGGAACTGTCAAAGTTCTTGACATTTTGCTGATTGTCTGATCTTCATGTCTTAAAGTAATGATGGACTGTCATTTCTCGTTGCTGTTTTGAGCTGTTCTTGCCATAATATGGACTTTTTTTTAAAGTGTACCTATGATGAAAATTACAGGCCTCTCTCATCTTTTTAAGTGGAAGAACTTGCACAATTGGTGGCTGACTAAATACTTTCCCCCCCACTGTATGTGTTATTTCATAGTTTTGATGTCTTCACTATTATTCTACAATGTAGAAAAAAAGAGAAAAAAACCTTGAATGAGTAGGTGTGTCCAAACGTTTGACTGGTAAACATTGACATTAGTGGTAGGCTGAGATCAAACAAATAACCTAAGTAAACCTGGATGCTAGTTGTGATATCTAAAACATATTGACTTTGAATTAGTCAAAACACCTGTATTATGAATGGTCAACCATTTGAAATGAGGTAGAGCATTTTATTTGAATAAAAAATGTGGTTACATGGATTCAATGCAAATATCAGTTATGACTGTGCTGCATAGGCTAAAAAAGTGAATTGTTCCAGCATTTGACTACACATGAGAGCTTCTGTGGGTAGTCATGGCAATGAGGCCTTCATTGTGACATCACAAGATTCTGATTCTGGGAGGTTAACTGTTGTACAGACAAACAGAACAGTGTAAAGGTACTGATTCAACTAACTACTGACAGATTATTAATGTCCTATTTCATTAGAGAGAGAGAGAACACACTGCTTACTGGAGAGGTAGGTTGTAATATAACTTACTGTATAACTATGTTTCTGTAGAATAACTACTTTTCAAATTACTTGTGTACTTACATTACCTTTTATTTAGGCCTAACATGCAATCATGGTGACAAGTGAAACTGTTGACGAGAGACAGTTTGTTTGAATCCAATTTTTGTGAGAAAATGGTTCATCCTGACACCTGAGATGACATGTTAGTTGTTGTAGTGAGCCAGGCTAATGGCAAATGCATTATATTGATGAAAGAAAACCCTCTCTCTGTTAATAACAACTGATATTGTAATCAATTATCTGAATAAATATGTACCAAAAGGGAAGGTTATGTAAAAAAACAAGTCGACCTACCTAATTTGTAGTTGCTAAATTGCTAATGAAAATCAGTTTTTCTTAAATGAATGGTCATCCATTTCAAATGGTTGAATTGATCTTTACTCTTTACATGAAGGTGCACACAGGGGCACTCAAAGAGAAGACTGGAGTGTTTACCTCCTTGTTTTATACAATATATGAAACTGTACAATAAGTTAGGTCCTGCATGGATACAGAGTCATTTTCTACCCCAAACCTTTTTTGAATGATATGATATAAGTGATTAGTGTGTTTTGTGAAAACCAGGCCCAATATGGAGGAGTGGGGGGGGGGTTGAAAATGACTGGATAAGGCTCAGTAGTAACGTACAGAGGGAGACTGAAGTTTTCTTTTTAAAGTCTGTGTTGTGCTTTGTCATCTCCAATGGCAACGCCTTGCATCACAATGATGATGTCATAAAGGATATTGTGCACATAATGATAGGAAAGGCAAAAATTTGATTCATTTGAACTTGGTCGAGTTTCAGGTAGCCAACTTTTTACTAGTAATTCAGATAGGCCTATTGCGTAATCACCTCTGGATCAGGATTGTCACTTGCTTCATTGTAAGTAAATGGGAAGAAAATGTGTGCACATTGTAAAGAGATGCATTATTCTTTGGTGAGCAACACGCCACTTACTACAACGTTATGTATTTTTCAGAGTTATTGTTAGCTAGGAGGAAGACATGGAGGGTTCAATGCTGACACAGAGGAGGGCTGAGTGTCAGTTGAAGGAAAGGGAGATCCAGACAGACTACATGATGGAGCTGGGAGCCAGGTTGGCTCTGGTGAGACAGATCCAGAGGGAGCAGGAGAAGGAGATGAAGAGGATTTGGTTTGAGACGAGGAAAATGCCAAGCCTGATTGAGGAGGTAACAAGACCAACTTTGACAAAGTTGACTAGAGTTCTATTGAACAATATTGATTAAAGCAAATACATGTCAATATCCGGGCAAAATGATATGCCATGAATTGTAAGCTAACAATATTTTGTCTGACATCTTTTCTTGTGTTGTATCGTGTCTGTCTCTCTGTTTGAGTATTGTTATGGACATAGTCCTCAGTTCTTATGGTTGTCTTAAATAAATAAAAAGAACTAGACCAAGCGATCTCTCGTAGACCTTCATATCAGGATTATATGGTTGTCCCACCTAGTTACCTTAAGTTGAATGCACTAACTGTAAGTCGTTCTGGATAAAAGCATCTGCTAGATGTCTAAAATGTCAAATGTTATGCTGGGTGTGGGGCATGTATTTTTACAATTAGTTGACCCATTGGCTAGAAGACCCAGGGTTGGTACAGACTGGTGCAGAGCATCTGAGAGGACACTAGATATATACAGTGCCTTTGGAAAGAATTCGGACACCTTGACTTTAGCTACTTTTTTTAACCTAATAGCCTTATTTTAAAATTGATTGAATATATGCAAATTCTCAGCAATCTACAAACAATACCCCATATTGACAAAGCAAATACAGGTTTTTAGAAATGTTGAAATACCTTTTTTACGTAAGTATTCAGACCCTTTGCTATGAGACTGTAAATTATCTCATGTTCATCCTGTTTCCACTGATCATCCTTGAGATGTTTCTGCAACATGACTGGAATCCACCAGTTGTATTTTCAACTGATTGGACATGATTTGGAAAGGCACACACCTGTCTATATAAGGTCCCACAGTTGACAGTTCATGTCAGAGCAAACAACAAACCATGAGGTTGAAGGAATTCTCCGTAGAGCTCCGAAACAGGATTGTGTCGAGGCACAGATCTGGGGAAGGGTACAAAACCTCTCCTCAACATTGAAGGTCCCCAAGAACGCACTGTTCTCCATCATTCTTAAATGGAAGATGTTTGGAACCACCAAGACTCTTCCTAGAGCTGGCCGCCCAGCCAAACTGAGCAATCGGGGGAGAAGGGCTTTGGTCAGGGAGGTGACCAAGAACCAGATGGTGACTCTGACAGAGCTCTAGATTTCCTCTGTGGAGATGGGAGAACCTTCCAGAAGGACAATCATCTCTGCAGCACTCCATCAATCAGGCCTTTAAGGTAGAGTGGCCAGATGGAAGCTACTCCTCAGTAGAAGGCACATGACAGCCTGCTTGGAGTTTGCCAAAAGGCACCTGAAGTCTCTCAGACCATGAGAAACAAGATGCTCTGGTCTGATGAAATCAAGATTGAACTCTTTTGCCCCAATGCCAAGGGTCACATCTGGAGTAAATCTGCCACCACCCCTTCGGTGAAGCATGGTGGTGGCAGCATCATGCTGTGGGGATGTTTTTCAATTGCAGGGAATGGGAGACTAGTCAGGATCTAGGCAAAGATGAACAGAGCAAAGTACAGAGAGATCCTTGATTACAACCTGCTCCAGAACAATCAGGACCTCAGAGTATGGTGAAGAGTCACCTTCCAACAGAACAATGACCCTATGTACATAGCCAAGACAACGCAGAAGTTTCTTCGGGACAAGTCTCTGAATGTCCTTTATTGGCCCATCCAGAGACTGGACTTGTACCTGATCGAACATCTCTGGAGAGACCGGAAAATAGCTGTGCAGAAAATCTCCCCATCCAACCTAACTTGGATTCTCCTAAGATTGGGAGAATTCCCCAAACACAAGATTTCCAAGCTTGTAGCTTAATACCCAAGAAGATTCTATGCTAAAATCGCTGCCAAAGGTGCTTCAACAACGTACTGAGTAAAGGGTCTGGATACTTATGTAAATGTGATATTTCACATTTTCTTTGTAATGAATTTGGAACAATTCTGTTTTTGCTTTGCCATTATGGGCTATTGTGTGTAGATTGATGAGGGAAAAAAACGATTTATTAAATTTTTGAATTAGGCTGTAAGGTAACAAAATGTGGAAAAAGTGAAGGGGTCTGAATACTTTCCGAAGGCACTGTATATGTGATGTATAAGTAAATAGCGTTGACTCATAAAGTATGTATGTCGTGAATGTGATCACTTTCAACATGTCTGTTTCTTTTCTCCCGCAGAATGTGAGAGATGTGACCAACCGTCCACTCACTGAGTTCATGGCTCCCTGTATTGACTCCCTCCCACCGCTGGCTTTCACCAATCGGAGGCCTATACCAACCATGTTACATCCCCCCTCTCAATTGGCCATACGCGCTCAGGATGCACAGCGGTTCATTGTATTTTCATACTTTGTCCCTGCTGAGTGCCCAGTTGCCACAGAGGCCACAGCAGATGTATCTACTGGTAAAAGAGAGGACTTATTGACAGATACACATCTTTCCTCAATGCTGCATCGATACCTGCCACACTTCTTTAACGATGACTCCATTCCACCACAGCAGACAGTAGAGGGAACCACTGAGCTCTCAGTTGCTCCAGTGGCAATATCTAATATAAAGGAAGAGGACAGATTCTATCCTTTCTCCCTCCCACCACTGGCTCAGCGGTTCGTTGGCAATTCATTAATTGTCCCAGGAACCTCCCAGCCTGCTGTTTCAGCCACAGAGTGCCGAGTTGCCAAAGAGGCCACTGCAGACACAGCCACTGTCAAGAGAGAGAACCGATGGGCAGCCAGAAGTCTTCCTTCAGTGCTGCCTCCATGCCTGCCACCAGTCTTTGACGATGACTTCAAGCCTACAGAGCAGACAGTAGAGGATGCCTATGAGGTCTCAGGTGCTACAGAGAACACTTCAGGCACAGCTACTGTTGATGGAGTGGACAGATCAACAGCTAAATGCCCTGTCCCAATGCTGCCTCCAAGTCTGCCACCTGTCTTTGACAATGACTACAAACTGCCAGAGGAGGCAGTAGAGGGAACCAACAAGTGTCCAGTCGCCAGTGAATCTGCCGCTTCCGTGTCCGCTGTCCTCCAAGAGGAGTTTTCAGCTGATAAGAGTCTTCCTGCACCCGCAGCACTGCCTCTAAGGCTGCCCTGCACCCACAGCATTGACCACAAACAGCTATGGGAGAAAGTTGAGGACAACACAGAGTTCTCAGTAGACAAAGAAGCAACTGTTGCCATTTACACTTGGGAAGATAAAAGTCCTTCAGTTCTGCCATGCATCCACAACAACAACGACCACCAACTGCCAGAGGAGACAGTTGAGGACAACACAGAGTGCTCAGTTGACACCGAGGCAAGTGCAGTTGCATCCACTGTTAAGAGAGAGGAACTGACTTGTGATAAAAGCCCTGTCCGAGCAATTCCTCCAATCCTGGGATGCATCCATGACAAGGACCACAAGGAGGAGGTGAGACAGAGGGAGGGATTGAAGCGTGAGGCGGACTGTGCCCATTCCAAGAGCTCCAATGGGATGCCGTCATCAGAGAGAGCAGAGACCATCCTTGGAAGAGTGGGCTTTCTGGTCATGAACCACATGCAGAAAATCCCATTTTTGAAGATGAAGGAAAAAGAGAAAAATAAGAAACTGCATAAGAAGTTGAAAGATGACGAGAAAGAGAGAAAGGAGAAGAAAAACAAGGAGGAGGAGAACAAAAAGAGGGAGAAGAAAGAGATGAATGAGAGAGAGAAAGAGCAGAAGAAAGTCATGAAGGCTGAGAAAAAGAGGGAGAAGTTAGAACAGAAAAAGAGAGAGAAGGAAAGAAAAGAGAAGGAAAAGGCAGAGAAAAAGAGGTTAGAGGGGCTGATGAAGATACATAATCACATGATGAAAGACAGGATTAAGAAAGAGAAGAAGTGTTCTGAGGAGCTGAAAAAGAGAGAGAAAGCTCAAGCTGAGTTCTTGGAGATGGAGAGAAAGATTCAAGAAAAGGAGGAGAAGAAGAGAGAAAAGATGAGGAAAGAGGAGAGGAAGAGACTAGAGAAGAAAAAGAGGGAGCCAGCTGGAGGTGGAACTGAGAGGGTGATAGAAGAGCAGGGAAAGGATGAAAGCTTGAAGATGGATGAGTAGACTGGGTATTTAGAGAGAGAGAGCAGGGAGGTATACGATATTTTTGCATGCAATGAAAAAAATAATTTAAAAAATCAATAAAAAGGTTTACTCTCTGTTTGATTTTTGTCAAGGCATACTGTATAACACAGTATAAACACCCAATGTTTACATTTCACAAATCTGGGGAGTGTTGCACTGTTAAAATGTTGAATTCCAAATCTACCCGATGGAGTGGAGCTGTGCTGAGATGAGGAGGAAGGAAAGGGAGTGGGAGTGGATGGAGGATAGAGAGGAATTTGATATAGAGGAATATGATAGAGAGGAATATGATAGAGAGGAATATGATAGAGGGGAATATGATAGAGAGGAATATGATAGAGAGGAATATGATAGAGAGGAATATGATAGAGGAATATGATAGAGAGGAATATGATAGAGGAATATGATAGAGTGGAATATGATATAGGGGAATATGATAGAGAGGAATATGATACAGATGAATATGCTAGAGAGGAATATGATATTTTATTAATTTTATTTAATTGAACATTTATTTAACTAGGCAAGTCAGTTAATGTCACGTCTAATCAAGGTGAGTGGAATCAGGTGCAGAGAGCAGATAGCGATATAAAGTTTATTCTCCGGTGAACAAAACAAACACGGTCAACCCAAACACACACAGGGTGAAATTATCCAACACAGGATAACAGACTAACCGGAGAATAAGAAACACAATAACACCGACAGACGAAAAATGAATGACAAAATAAACAATCCCGCACAAAACAAGGGTGGGACAACCTACATTATATACAGACACTAATTAACTAAACAACACACAGGTGAAACCAATCAGACAAAACCAACAGATACACGAAAAGGGATCGGTAGTGGCTAGTAGGACGGTGACGACGACCGCCGAGCACCGCCCGAACGGGCAGGAGAGCCAACCTCGGCAGAAGTCGTGACAGTTAAGAACAAATTTTGATTTACAATGACGGCCTACCAAAAGGTAAAAGGCCTCCTGCGGGGATGGGGGCTTGGAGTAAAAATATAAATATAGGACAAAACACACATCACAACAAGAATGACAACACAACACTACATAATGATAGACCCAACACGACAACATAGCACGGCAGCAACACAACATGGTTGCAACAGAACCTGACAACAACATGGAGGCAACACAACATGTTAGCAGAACAAAACAGGGCACAAACATTGTAAGGCACAGAAAACAACAAAAAACACAAGAAGGTAGGGACAACAATACATCACTCAAAGCTGCCATAGAGGGAATATGATAGAGGCACATGATAGAGGGGAATATGACTAAGGGAGTATGAAATAGAGGAATATGATAGAGGGAATATGAAATAGAGGATTATGACAGAGGAATACAATAGAGAGGTATATGATAGAGGAATACAATAGAGATGAATATGACAGAGGAATATGCTAGAGGGGAATATTATAGAGGAATATGATAGAGGGAATATGATAGAGGGAATATGATAGAGAGGAATATGATAGAGGGAATATGATAGAGTGAATATGATAGAGAGGAATATGATAGAGATAGAGGGGAAATATGAGGGGAATATGAGGATAAATATGATATGATATGAGAGAGGAATATGATAGAGGAATATGATAGAGGGAATAAGAGAGGAATATGATAGAGGGGAATATGATAAAGGGGAATATGATAGAGGGTAATATGATATTTAAGGAATATGATAGACAGGAATATGAGAGATTGAAATGATAGAGGGAATATGTGTCACTCCTGCTACCTATCTTCCCCCCTGTCTGTCGAGGGCACCAAGCTCCCCAGCATTGATCGCTTCTGCCATTATCATTATTCACACCTGCCTTCCCCCATCTTGCGGGTCAGCGATTATTGTTCTCACCTGGACTCAATCACCTCTATCATTAACATCCCCATATCTGTCGGGTTCCCTCTCTGTTCCCTGCTTCTGTATTGATTGTCATATGTCCTTGTTTACCAGTGTGCTGACACTGTTCCTGTCTTGTTCTATGTCTGTTCGTCCTTAAAACAAGTCAAAATGAGGCTCAGTAGTGTGTGTGGCCTCCACGTGCCTGTATGACCTCCCTACAATGCCTGGGCATGCTCCTGATGAGGTGGCGGATGGTCTCCTGAGGGATCTCCTCCCAGACCTGGACTAAAGCATCCGCCAACTCCTGGACAGTCTGTGGTGCAACGTGGCGTTGGTGGATGGAGTGAGACATGATGTCCCAGATGTGCTCAATTGGATTCAGGTCTGGGGAACGGGCGGGCCAGTCCATAGCATCAATGCCTTCCTCTTGCAGGAACTGCTGACACACTCCAGCCACATGTGGTCTAGCATTGTCTTGCATTAGGAGGAACCCAGGGCCAACCGCACCAGCATATGGTCTCACAACGTGACTCCCAACCAACCTCTCCACTCACCGGACCCTTTTGATCACTCGACTAAGCATGCCTCTCCTTAATGTCAATATGCCTTGTCCATTGCTGTTCTGGTTAGTATTTATTGGCTTATTTCACTGTAGAGCCTCTAGTCCTGCTCACTATACCTTATCCAACCTATTAGTTCCACCACCCACACATGCAATGACATCTCCTGGTTTCAATTATGTTTCTAGAGACAAAATCTCTCTCTTCATCACTCAATACCTAGGTTTACCTCCACTGTATTCACATCCTACCATACCTTTGTCTGTACATTATACCTTGATGCTATTTTATCGCCCCCAGAAACCTCCTTTTACTCTCTGTTCCAGACGTTCTAGACGACCAATTCTTATTGCTTTTAGCCGCACCCTTATTCTACTCCTCCTATGTTCCTCTGGCGATGTAGAGGTGAATCCAGGCCCTGCAGTGCCTAGCTCCACTCCTATTCCCCAGGCGCTCTCTTTTGACGACTTCTGTAACCGTAATAGCCTTGGTTTCATGCATGTTAACATTAGAAGCCTCCTCCCTAAGTTTGTTCTATTCACTGCTTTAGCACACTCTGCCAACCCGGATGTTCTAGCTGTGTCTGAATCCTGGCTTAGGAAGACCACCAAAAATTCTGAAATTTTAATTCCAAACTACAACATTTTCAGACAAGATAGAACTGCCAAAGGGGGCGGTGTTGCAATCTACTGCAAAGATAGCCTGCAGAGTTCTGTCCTACTATCCAGGTCTGTACCCAAACAATTTGAACTTCTACTTTTAAAAATCCACCTCTCTAAAAACAAGTCTCTCACCGTTGCCGCCTGCTATAGACCACCCTCTGCCCCCAGCTGTGCTCTGGACACCATATGTGAACTGATTGCCCCCCATCTATCGTCAGAGCTCGTGCTGCTAGGCGACCTAAACTGGAACATGCTTAACACCCCAGCCATCCTACAATCTAAACTTGATGCCCTCAATCTCACACAAATTATCAATGAACCTACCAGGTACCTCCCCAAAGCCTTAAACACGGGCACCTTCATAGATATCATCCTAACCAACTTGCCCTCTAAATTCACCTCTGCTGTCTTCAACCAGGATCTCAGCGATCACTGCCTCATTGCCTGCATCCGTAATGCGTCAGCGGTCAAACGACCTCCACTCATCACTGTAAAACGCTCCCTGAAACACTTCAGCGAGCAGGCCTTTCTAATCGACCTGGCCGGGGTATCCTGGAAGGATATTGATCTCCCATCCCTGCAGTCTATCACAGTGCAATCCGTTTTGTCACCAAAGCCCCATATACTACCCACCATTGCGACCTGTACGCTCTCGTTGGCTGGCCCTCGCTTCATACTCGTCGCCAAACCCACTGGCTCCATGTCATCTACAAGACCCTGCTAGGTAAAGTCCCCCCTTATCTCAGCTCACTGGTCACCATAGCATCTCCCACCTGTAGCACACGCTCCAGCAGGGAGCAGTATCTCTCTAGTCACCCCCAAAACCAATTCTTTCTTTGGCCGCCTCTCCTTCCAGTTCTCTGCTGCCAATGACTGGAACGAACTACAAAAATCTCTGAAACTGGAAACACTTATCTCCCTCACTAGCTTTAAGCACCAACTGTCAGAGCAGCTCACAGATTACTGCACCTGTACATAGCCCACCTATAATTTAGCCCAAACAGCACATTCTTCCATTGCAAATCTACCATTCCAGTGTTTTACTTGCTATATTGTATTTACTTTGCCACCATGGCCTTTTTTTGCCTTTACCTCCCTTTTCACCTCATTTGCTCACATCGTATATAGACTTGTTTATACTGTATTATTGACTGTATGTTTGTTTTACTCCATGTGTAACTCTGTGTCGTTGTATCTGTCGAACTGCTTTGCTTTATCTTGGCCAGGTCGCAATTGTAAATGAGAACTTGTTCTCAACTTGCCTACCTGGTTAAATAAAGGTGAAATAAAATAAAAAATAAATAAAATCTGTGTGAAGCCAGTGGCGAATTAGCAAATCTTGGTGTTCTCTGGCAAATGTCAAATGTCCTGCATGGTGTTGGGCTGTAAGCACAACCCCCACCTGTGGACGTCGGGCCCTCATACCACCCTCATGGAGTCTGTTTCTGACCGTTTGAGCAGACACATGCACATTTGTGGCCTGCTGGAGGTCATTTTGCAGGGCTCTGGCAGTGCTCCGCCTGCTCCTCCTTGCACAAAGGCGGATATAGTGGTCCTGCTGCTGGGTTGTTGCCCTCCTACGGCCTCCTCCACATCTCCTGATGTACTGGCCTGTCTCCTGGTAGCGCCTCCATGCTCTGGACACTACGCTGACAGACACAGCAAACCTTCTTGCCACAGCTCGCATTGAGGGGAATATGACGGAAGAAATATGATAGAGCGATATATGATAGAGGGTAATATGATATATAAGGAAAATGATAGAGGAATATGACAGAGGGAAAATGATAGAGGGGAATATAATTCCCAGAATATGATCGAGAGGAATATGAGAGGGAATATGATCGAGGGGAATATGAGAGGGAATATGATAGAGGGGAATATGAGAGGGAATATGATAGAGGGGAATATGAGAGGGAATATGATAGAGGGGAATATGAGAGGGAATATGATAGAGGGAATATAATTCCCAGAATATGATAGAGGGGAATATGATAGAGGGGAATATAATTCCCAGAATATGATAGATGGGAATATGATGGAAGGGAATATGACAGAGGGGAATATAATTCCCAGAATATGATAGAGGGAATATGATAAGTGACGATTTTATGTTGGATGCATGCCAACAAAACCACTACAATACAACACTAAACAATACATGAATTGCACTATAACGGTGAAAGATGGTGAAAAATCTAAATCTAAAATCATCACTTATCATATTCCTTATCTAGAATATTCTCCTCTATCATATATTCCTTATCTAGCATATTCTCCTCTATCATATATTCCTTATCTAGCATATTCTCCTCTATCATATATTCCTTATCTAGCATATTCTCCTCTATCATATATTCCTTATCTAGCATATTCTCCTCTATCATATATTCCTTATCTAGCATATATTCCTTATCTAGCGCATATTCCCCTCTAGCGCATATTCCTTATCTAGAATATTCTCCTCTATCATATATTCCTTATCTAGAATATTCTCCTCTATCATATATTCCTTATCTAGAATATTCTCCTCTAGCATATATTCCTTATCTAGCATATATTCCTTATCTAGCATATATTCCTTATCTAGCGCATATTTCTAGCATTATTCTAGCATATATTCCCCTCTAGCATATATTCCCCTCTAGCATATATTCCCCCTAGCATATCTAGCATATTCCCCTCTAGCATATTCCCCTCTAGCATATTAGCCCCCTAGCATATAGCCCCTCTAGCATATTCCCCTCTAGCATATTCCCCTCTAGCATATTCCCCTCTAGCATATTCCCCTCTAGCATATTCCCCTCTAGCATATTCCCCTCTAGCATATTCCCCTCTAGCATATTCCCCTCTAGCATATTCCCCTCTAGCATATTCCCCTCTAGCATATTCCCCTCTAGCATATTCCCCTCTAGCATATTCCCCTCTAGCATATTCCCCTCTAGCATATTCCCCTCTAGCATATTCCCCTCTAGCATATTCCCCTCTAGCAAATGATAGTCACATTTAACTATCATAAAGCAAGACAGACTAAAGTTCAGTGACAACTTTCAGTGTGGGAATGGGGGGAAAAGCTACACCACAACTGAATAAAGGATGGGTTTTATTATCCATACAGTATAAATAGGAAATATCTAATAAACAAATGATTCCAACAAATTATTTGGATTGGAGATTACGGCTTTAGACTGTTGATATGTATCCACACATTCAGGTCAGCAAGCACTAAATAAGTGTCCAGCATGCTCTAGAGGTTATTACAAGTAACTACACATATCACACCACAACAGCTAACATAGGGTCTCACTCCCGCTCCTCCTTTCCTCCTCTCCCTCATCTCCTCTGTTCTGGTCCCACCAAGTAAAGTTAAACACATCCACACACACACACCCCTCCTCCCTGCTGACCTGTAGTGTAGGCTGGTGCTGTGCATTGATAGTGTAGACCATAGCTGAAGCTCCAGAGTAGTCCGCCATACTGGGGTCAGATCCAGCTGAGAGGAGAGTAGAGGCTAGCTGAGCTCCAGCCCTCTCCATACAGGAATACATCAGAGCTGTACGGCCTGACCGGTCCTGGGCATTAGGGTCTGCCTGGGTGGGGAAAGATAGGATGGGGTTAGGATGTAGGTAGGCACACACACACACACACACACACACACACACAGTGGGCGTTTAGGACCCACCTGTTTAGAATAGAGTAGGATAGAATCCCACAAGGGAAAATTAAACCTACAGAGCTCTCCTTTAAAAGCAGACACAGACCTGGTTGTCTAGTAGGTATCTGAGCAGTTTCAGGGTTCCAGGTCCAGTGGGTTCCCGTCTCAGGGCTTTACACAAGGCCAGGAGAGGAGTCTCTCCTCCTGGGTTTCTCTCGTTGACCTGGGCACCCCCTGTTTCAGTATGATATGTTAGATAAAGGACTAACGACAGACACCAATGTCAGGTTCAATAGCCTTGTTTGTGCCTTGTACGAATGGCTACAACTGGAGTCCGGGGAACAGTCCGGCTAGTCGATTGCCTATCAACTAGACTCCGTAACATCATCCTTTTCAATAGAAAGTGCAAACATAAAGGCATAACATTAAATTCTTAACAGTCAGGTCATAACAATAGAAAAAGCATTACATTTTCTTTTTTACTTCAGTTGTCATCTTCCTTTTTTAATTTCAATTTAATTATTTAAGAACAAATATAGATTTTAATTAACCGAGGGCAAGTTAACAGTCCCTTGCTTACAGAGTAAGCCTGTCCGGTGGCTTGCACAGCCGACCCACCCGTGAGTAAGTATTGGCTCTGACAGGGGTTGCTGTCGCGCAAGGCCCTGCTTAACAGGTTTTTTGCAATCTTGACAGCTGATTCTGCCTTGCCATTTGCTTTTGGGTGTCTTGGAGAGGAGGTCACGTGGTCAAACTCCCATTCTGAGGCGAAACGCTTGAACTGTGCAGTGAATTGTGGGCCATTGTCCGTGATTACCTTGTCAGGCTGACCTTGCCTTGCAAACTGCGCCTTGCAGCGCTTTATGACCGTCTCTGCAGACAAGTCAGGGAGCAGTTCAATTTCCCAAAAGTCAGAGTAGTGATCAACGATGAAAAGATAGTCCTTTTGTCTGTGGCTGAATAAGTCCATGCTGACGATTTGCCAGGCCCTTGTGGGCAGTTCGTGTGACATCATGGTTTCCTTTTGCTGTTCATGAGCGTACTCGTTGCATGTGGTACAGTTGCTGACAAAGTCTTTAATTTCTGCTTGCATGTTTGGCCAGTATAATGTTTCACGAGCCTGGCGGTAGCACGCATCACCTCCAACGTGACTGGAGTGTATGCGGGTAAGCATCTCTGGACGTAGTGATTTGGGAATAATGACCTTCTGACCTCTGAACAAGACGCCATTTTGCACGCTGATCTGTGACGTTTAAGTAGTCTGCCTGATTGATCTGTTGAACATCTTGTTGTTCCTGCTGTAGCGAACAGATGGCCTGCCGCTGATAGACAGTGCGTCTGCCTGTACATTGTGTTGTTGCCCTGCTCAGTGTGTCGCTGATGTACATCTCTGGTCCTGGCTTGTAAATGACCTTCAGGCTGTAGTTTTGCAGAGTCAGGAGCATGCTTTGAAGCCTCTTGGGCGCGTTGAGGAGAGGTTTACTGAATAAGGCAATGAGTGGTTTGTGGTCAGTTTCAGCAATGACCAGGTCTCGCCCATATAAGTAGTGATGGAATCGCTGGCAGGAGAAGACGATGCTGAGGCACTCTTTTTCAATTTGTGCATAGTTTTGTTCGGTGGGGGTGAGCGCTCTCGAGGCAAACGCAACGGGCTGGCCTTCCTGCATAAGGCAGCATCCAAGTCCCCTTTGGCTGGAGTCGCTCTGGATTGTGACAGGCTTCATGACGTCGTAGTAGCGCAACACTGGCATGGATGAAGCCAGAGATTTCATCTCCTGCACTGCGGCCTCGTGCTTGGGTTGCCAGTGCCATGGTGTGTCTTTGTCCAGCAACCGGCGCAGAGGCTCACAGACTGCTGATAGGTGTGACATGAACTTTGCAAGATAGTTTGCAAAGCCGATGAGACGCTGTACTCCTTTTGCATCAGACCGGTTTGGCATGTCGAGGATCGCTCTGACCTTGTCTGGGTCCGGCTTCAGGCCTTTTGCCGAGAGAATGTGGCCATGGAAGTGGACGTCTTTCACCTTGAACTGCAGCTTCTTCAGGCCAAGGCGAAGCTTAACTGATCGGCAGCGCTCCATCAGTGCCAGGAGCTTCACATCATGGTCGCGTACTGCTTCTTCGTCTGTGTCACCACAGCCTACGATCAGGACATCATCTGCGATGGGTTCAATGCCCTTGAGCCCAGCCAGTAACTCGTGCTGCTTACGTTAGTATATCTCAGGCGCCACTGAGACACCAAACGGGAGCTTGAGCCAGCGTTTCCGACCCCAGGGAGTCCAGAAGGTAGTCATGAGGCTGCTTTCTTCATCCAGCTTGCATTGAAGGAATGCATCTCGGGCATCCACCAAGGTGAAAATCCTGGCCTTGGGAAGCTTATAAAGGACATCCTCTAGTGTCGGCATGATGTAGTGGGATCGTTTCAGTGCTTGGTTCAGATGCTTTGGGTCGATGCAGACCCTCAGCTTCTCTGGTTTTTTCACTATGACCATATTGCTGATCCAGTCAGTTGGTTCAGTCACAGATATCATGTGGCCATCGGCCTCATACTTGTCCAGCTGGGCCTTCACAGCCACTTTCATTGCAATGGGCACATTGCGAGGAGCACACTGGACTGGAGTGATGCTCTCATCCACTTCAAAGTGTACCTCCCCAGGCACAGATTCAACGGGCATGTTGAATACATCGTCATATCTGTTAAGTAGTTGTTCTTTGGACAGGGGTCCATGCTGGACATGATCCACAATGTGCAGGTCATTTTGTACAGTGAACTGCATCAGTCCCAGGCGTTTGCATGTAGAGCCTGAGAGGAGAGGATGTTGACTGGTTTTTACAATCTCAAACTCCAGCTTGTGTTTGCGTCCCCGAATAACACATTCGGTCTCAAAAGGTGCCCATAGAGCTCATTAGCTCTCCTGAGTAGAGCTTTAGTCTAGTATCGCTGGGCAATAGATGTGTGTCAGGTGCCAGATTGATTTTGTCTTTGTAGCTCATTACGTTGCATGTAGCACCAGAATCCAGTTGACATTGTTGTTGCTTGTTGTGTAATCGTAGTGTCACAAACCATTTCTTCCCTCTTGAGTGTACAGCCCCAATGGATTCATGCATGTAAATGTCACTTTCACTTTTCAGCTCTGAACATTGAATGACATCATCAACACAGAATCTTGCCCTCACTCACCCTTATTTTGCTTTTGAGAGACACTTTTGCAAAATGATTATTAGTTCCACAAGCTCTGCATGGTTTTCCGTAGGCAGGGCAGTGCTCTTTGCCACGTGTGTGTGTATTCCCACAGTATTTACATGCTACGGGGCTCTCTGTGTTCACCGTTCGTGGTGAATTGCTCTGCCTCGATTGGTTTAGTCTGAATGTCTGCCTAGCAACAGCGTGAACAGTATCAACGTCGGAGCGTGGGGTTTCGATTTCCATTGCTCTCATTCTCATGTCAGTGACTTCAGCAGTGCGGCACATTTCAATGGCAGTTACTAATGTTAAGTCTCTCTCTCTCAGTAGACGCCGGCGTGTATCCTCATTTGCAATTCCCAGCACTATTTTGTCACGAATCAATTCATCTTTCAATCCCCCGTATTCACAAGTGGCGGATTTCTCTCTCAAACGGGTTACAAAGTTGTGTACTGACTCACCCTCTTCCTGTTTACAGCTTCCGAAAACGAACCGCTCATAAATTACGTTTCTGGCGGGTTTGAAGTAATTCTCCAATGCATCCAATATAGCCTTTGCATCACACTGTAGACGTGCTGTGAGGGTGAGATTGTGCCGATAGATATGCCTGCATTCGCTGCCCATTAAACTCCTCAGAGTTGCCGCTTGTACCTCGTTGGGTTTCTCATGTAGACCGGTCGCCAGCGCATAGTCCTCGAATTCATCCCTAAAGTTGTCCCAATTAGTATTCCAGTCCCCTGTGAGAACCATGGGATTTGGTGGCGGAATGTTCGCTGCCATAGCAATGGAATATGAGATTTCTTTGCCTTCAGTCATCGACGTAGGTAGTGATGCTAGCTAGCCAGCTAACAACGAGTTGATCAGTGTTGTGACTAGGAAACGGCGTGTGTTCGCATATGGAACGTAACTGCGCCTATACTGTACTTAGCTACAAAAATAACAAACGTGTGTTTTCCGAGCCACTTCTGATACCATGTTTCAGTATGATATGTTAGATAAAGGAATAACGACAGACACCAATGTCAGGTTCAATAGCCTTGTTTGTGCCTTGTACGAATGGCTACAACTGGAGTCCCTGGGAACAGTCCGGCTAGTCGATTGCCTATCAACTAGACTCCGTAACACCCCTCTCCAGGAGCAGCCTAACGAGGCAAAGCTTCCCCAGCCTCGCTGCTCCAATCAGGGGACTGCCGTTTGGCAGGAGGTCCTGGGGGACCGACATGGTCTGGAGGAGAGGAAAAGGTAGAGAGATAGTAAGAAATAGAGGCAGTCGGAAAGGCGAAAGTCAAATAGTGAGTTAGCATCTAAACGTACCTGGGTTGTCTGAGGTCCTAGGTTGATTGTTAAGGTTTCACTCCAGACCAAGTGGAGATCCACACATCACATATTGGCAACAGACAACTTCAGCCGACTGGACACTGATACACATCCTCTTCGCTCAGTCTCCCTCCGTTCTACCTCTCTCCTTTACGAGGAGCGTGGGTCCTGTCTCAGGTGAAGGGCAGGCGTGGGTAGCGGTGAGCGTTCAAAGTTGTCAATGGTTTTCAGCTCTAAAGGTCACCTGTTGCCGAGTCTCCACACTACAAAAGGCTCTGGGAAGGACTGATAGAAGTCAGCTTTGAACGGCCTTCATCTGGCAGACCACCGCCTGAGTTCAAACAGCCTAGAGGAGTGTGTGTGCAGAAACGGCACTCGAAATCAATTTTTATTGGTCACATACACATATTTAGCAGATGTTATTGCGGGTGTAGCGAAATTCTTGTCTCACACACAAAAAAAAACACGAAATACTGCAAAGTTGCTTAGGAGCTAGAAGCAGAGCTGCCATGTCTGTCGACGCCATCTTGTCAGAACACAGACTTGTGGAAAAAGACCTGTGGATATGGAGGAATGTTTGGAAGCACTCCGGTAATGACTTTACAGGCTGTTCTGCCGTTGGACAGGCCTGTAAACACACATACACTTCCTTTGTCTTCATCGTCAGCAGTGCGAGAGAGAGCAAACTAATTGAGGTCATGGAACCAGAAGCCTCTAATAAAATGTGTTGAAAGAACTAAATGTCTTGGCAAAAGCAGTGAAGTAGTTTTATTTTGATGCATCTACAACGAGAGGGACACAGGAAAAAAAAACTGATGACTCGATGAAAAACCTAAAACAAATGACATTTATTGATGCAAGACTTCCCACCTTTTTCTCAATAATCAACTTTTTAATCAGTCTCTAAAGAAACGTTATTACAACATAAAACGTACAAATAGGAAACGTTTTATTACTACACTAGACATTTAGGAGCGGAAACTAGCCTATCGGGAAATACAAAGCAAACCCAGGAGGCAGTTCCTCACAATGTTTCATCCAGATTGGCATGATACCGTGTTGTCCCCTTAGATTATGGTCCCCCTGCTTTTGAAAAGAACCTGAATATAGCAATATTCCAAACAAATGGAATCATTTATATACACAGCACTGCAAGAGATCGGTCAGATTTCTCTTTCAGTTGGATCTTCAAATCAACGAGGCACCCAATCCAAAAGGGGTGAACAGAATTTTAAAAACACAGGATCATTGTAATGGACTAAAAGTTCTGAAATACTGGCACCGGGAAACAGACTGCCTCGTCTTCAATACTGCTTTGTCACCAGAGAAAAACATGGTCTGCATCTCAGTCCAAAGTGGCTTCCTCTCCTCACATCATCTCTTCTTTCACATCAGTGCAGGTGAAAGGAGAGAAGATTCTCCTTTAGACGATCGAGATGGATACACCCCAAGGAACAGAAACATGTTTCCTTACCCTCCGTCCCCCCCCTCCTTTCAACCCTCCCAGAATGAAACAGTATTACACATCACCATAGAAACACAGAAATGACCAACAATGTGACAACGTTGATTTTACATACAGGAGAGGCGTTTGCACCGGTGCAGAGTTTGACACCTCATGATCAGAAGGGAAGAACTAGGGCCAGGAGGTTTGCCTGAACAGGTCACATGGTCAGGGAACACAACTTGAAAAAGGTAGTGCCATAGAGAATGATAGAGGCCTATAGTGGCCAAAATGCTGTGTTAGCATGGGCAGCGCCATTGAGGGCTTCCACCATACTTCCGCCATATTAAAGTAGGCAACTGGATGGGGATTCTTATGGGTTGTAGCCACAATGGTACTGCCCATGCTGTCACATATATAAAGATAAGTCCTCGATCGGTACGGGCAGAGCAGAAAGGTCAAATGAAGGTAATGAGTAGGGCCGTGAGTTTTTCCTGAGCACATGAAAAGACAAGGACCACAGGAGGTCGGTGGGACACCTTAATTGGGGACGGCAGGCTTGTGGTAATGGCTGGAGCAGAATCAGTGAGATGTTATCAGACAGATCAAACGCGGTTCCACGCTCCATTCCAGACATTATGAGCCATCCTCCCCTCAGCAGCCTCCACTGACAAGGGCACATAAAAAGTCATAGCCCTAGTTATGGTAAGTAAATATATCTCACATTTTAGAAACAGAAACAGTTTCATGGTTTGTTGTCCTAGAATTATCCTCTTCCAACAATAACAGAAACACTTTGCACTGGTGCCAACTAGGGCACATCCTAAATGGCACCCTATTCCCTATGTAGTGCAGTACTTTTGGCTTCAGTAGGGCACTACATATAGGGAATTGGGTGCATTTCAGATTTGCCCTGAGTGAATATGGTTCAGAGTTGAACCTATACAGCAGTATCTCAAAATACACCCCCTTAACACTCTTCATATCATCAAGAACCTGCGTTTTTACATCCTTTCTCAATTCAAATACAGAAAACAAATCCTTAATAGAAAACCTTATTTTCATCTATCGTTACTAGGGACAGGAGATTTCCCTAACAGCTTGACCTGGACAGGAAACACTCTGGACTCTAACGTTAGTTGTAGCTCCCTAAGTAATGATCCAATATAGAGGGTTGCTCCTGGCCCTAGTTGTGTCAGAGATAAACAGTGAGGTACTGTAAAAACACACACCGTCTCTTTTCATACCCAGTTGGTCTGAATCAACTCGTTTCTCATCAGTCATTGATTGTGACGGAAATATCAAAACATGTCATGATATCAAAATTCCCTTTACAGTATTTACAACAAACCAAAAGACAGACAGACATCACAAAGGGAGAGAGCAGTGGTTGGGGAGGGCGTAGGTAGGCCGACTGGTTGGTTGGGGAGGGCGTAGGTAGGCCGACTGGTTGGTTGGGGAGGGGGGTGGCATAGGTAGGCCGACTGGTTGGTTGTGTGTGTAAGGACAAATGTTGTCCTTTTGGGGGATCTTAACAGGCAGTTACCATGGCAACTGCCAAACCGCCTACTGATTGGCTCAGCTCTGTTACAAGAGTCCTTTAAGCATCCAATCAGAATCATTTCACAGAAGGTCAGAACTGCCCTCTGGGTAAAAAATACAATCAAAACAAAAACCAGACACTTCCAAGATGTCTTCCTCTAGGAGATGGATGCTGATTGGTGCAGAGTGATTCCAGAGTGTGCAGACAGAACAGGTTGACAATAAGTCTGTCTCAATGGAAAATGAAACAAATAAATACAACTGTGCATCCTCTGCATGTTCAGGGTCACTTAGTCTACTACAGAGAATACACCTTCTCAGGGGGATGGAGAGGGACATTACTATGGGAATTACAATTTAAAGTACCACGATGGACCAAGGTGCTGCCCTCTGACTGGGCAAAGAGGGGGCAGTAGATCGTGTATATCCTGTGGTATTTTCCTTAAGGAGACTAGCGAAGGTTCACCATCCTGTGAAGTTACTAACGAAGAGGTCATCACTGTGTGTGTCCTTTCAACAACAACAAAAACTACAGAAATTAAATCCTACATTTTAAAATAACCAGAATCATCATAACAATATTATTAATCAGAACAATAAAATATTATAAAAGAATAGCAATAATACATTACATACAGAGTAATGGAAAACATCACAACACTTGTGTTTTTTAAATGTATACACAGAGTGAACGAGGGGAGGGGGGTGGACGACACTTCCATGTCTAGGTCCCAAATGACACCCTATTCCTCTAAAGTAGTGCACTACATAGGGAAAAGGGGATCATTCATGATCCTGTTCCACCCCTGTATCCATTAGAAACACATAAAAACATCAAAATAAAAGCGAATGCCAATGTAATGTTTGTCGAGCTTCCAGACAGCTACTGACAGAACCCTACCATGCTGTGTCCTGAAGGGTGTCCATGTTATCCAGTCTCTCCATCATCCCCTCTCTCATTGTCCAGAGCCTGACAAGAAGTCAGAGAGGCAGGGAGCGGGGTTAGAGAGTAGGGACTTCCTGTGTCTCTGTTTCCTGTCTATGCCACAGACAGCGTCGGGAAGCTCCGCCTTCACTAGAGGCCCAGCATGCCCCAGGGCTGTCCTAGAAGCCTGGGTAGCGGTGAGAGTTCCGGGGGGGTGGGGGTGAGGTGAGGTGGGAAAGGCAGAATGAGTCCGATCCAAGGTGAGGGGTTGGAAAAATCCAGGTGGAAAGGTACAAAAATAAAATAACCAAAAGAAAATACAAAAATAAAGAAATTAAAATTACACACTCATCGTCATGTTGGGTGAATACTGTGAAGAGAAAAAGGGAAGGGGGGAGGGGGGGGTAGATATGAGTGAAAAATGTAACCACTACAACATTACATACCAGGTCACCCACCATGGTTCTTGTGGGGTCAAGGTACAAGGGTCAGGGTTCATCGGCCAGCAGTACTCACACTTTCACTTTGGAATGGGTTGAGGAAGTTTCCACCCATCTCTCCATCGTCCCGCGGCGTCCCGGGAGGGTTGCTCATACCCCCCATGTTGTTAGGAGAGTTCTGGATAGATAGATAGATAGATAGATAACTCTACAAATATGTCGTACCACAAGTTATTTGCTCAGCAGCACCAAGACATGTCCCCTTGACTGTAAACCCTGTCCGTTTGAGATTCAAGTCAAATGTTGTAGAAAAGGGGATTTATATTCACCTTTGGCAACCCGTCCATGTCCCCAGAGCCTGAGAGAGATGAGATTCAAAACAGTTAAACCCATGCACTGAACATTATGTCACCCTTACGACTGCATTATAACAGGTGTTCATAACCCTGTCACCCACCTAGTGAGCCATTCATGTGGTGAGGTTCCATGGCTCCCATAGCTCCCATCGGTCCATCAGGCCCCGGGCCCATAGGGAACTGGAAGAGAGACACACACACACACACACACACAAAGATGTCTCAGTGACTGGACCTTTAGTCTGGTTTTATTGCTCTCTAATCAGCAGGGGGATAAAGTCATACTGTATCGCGCGGTGGAATACGACGTGTAATGTGACTCACGTTGGGTCTGTTTCCTCCTGGTCCTATAGGGTTCATCATAGTGTAGATGTTTTCACTGGAGTTGTTGGAGTCTGGGGGAGACGAACACAATAGCATAACATTAGTCCACAGAGAGAGGCAACACAGTGTCTAAATATAGTACTGGTGCTGGGGGGGGGGCTTATTTAAGGGACGCACCACCTGGGCTGGGCATGATGGGAGTTCCGGGCGGCCCCCCTCCTCCTGGAGGACCCTGGGAAACAGTTCAAAAAGGTCAATAAGAACATTGCACACAATTTCCCATTTCCACAGCTAAGGAACAGTTTTATCAAATCAAATTTTATTTGTCACATACACATGGTTAGCAGATGTTAATGCGAGTGTAGCGAAATGCTTGTGCTTCTAGTTCCGACAATGCAGTAATAACGAGCAAGTAATCTAACTAACAATTCCAAAAAAAACTACTGTCATACACAGTGTAAGGGGATAAAGAATATGTACATAAGGATATATGAATGAGTGATGGTACAGAGCAGCATAGGCAAGATACAGTAGATGATATCGAGTACAGTATATACATATGAGATAAGTATGTAAACCAAGTGGCATAGTTAAAGTGGCTAGTGATACATGTATTACATAAGGATGCAGTCGATGATGTAGAGTACAGTATCAACGTATGCATGAGATGAACAATGTAGGGTAAGTAACATTATATAAGGTAGCATTGTTTAAAGTGGCTAGTGATATATTTACAACATTTCCCATCAATTCCCATGATTAAAGTGGCTGGAGTAGAGTCAGTGTAAGTCAGTATAAGCGACAAGTTATTGAAAACACTGACGGTTGGCTACTCACCACATAGTGGCCGGGAGATGAGGAGGAGTATTGTATCTGTGATGAGAGAAGGGAAACTAGAGGTTAGGGGGGGGGGGTCATAGTTACCGCCAGGAGAGACTCTCAACTAACCAGTAGTTCTTTCCTCCAGCAACATGAGGTCAGTATAGTACCTTTTCAGGCAACATGTTAAAATTATAATCCTTTTAATGAATAATCTAATCTATGACAAATTGAGCGAGGAGGAAACAACTTACTGAGTTAGCATTGGGACCAGGCCACGGCCCTCTACCACCAGGTCCCCTGAGAGACAGAGAGAAACTGTAAGTATAGGAAACACTGCCATAAACCAAGAAAACAACAGTTCAACATTCATGATGTCGGGGCCTTCGATATTCAACCATGAAGCTGGTGCTATGGGATAGACTGTATTTCTCCCTATGGAGGGAACACTTACATGTTCATCCCAGGCATAGGACCACCCATGGAGTTGGGAGGGGGTCTCATACCCCCGTAGTTCTACATAGAGAGAAGAGATACACGGTGTCAAAACTATAGAGTGTGTGTGCGTGTATGTGTGCGCACGCACTTACCTGTGGACCCATGGGCCCCATTCCTCTTGGAGCGTTCATTCTCATTGGCCCGCCCATATTAGGATGTCCTACAGGAGAAAAGATGACAAGAACACAGTCTTAACTACCAGTGTGTGTTGGTGTTAACATGAAGATACTATATGATGGTCTAATGGTTAATTCGATTCACTTAGCAAACGCTTTTATCCAATGAAACGGTCACCTCCACACCTAATCCACATATGGCCAGTCTGAACCTGGAAGGCAGGGTTTATGGCAGGCAACAGACTAAACTCTAATCTCATTAACTGGGACCCCTGTTAGGTTAAATGGTCATCTCTTAATTTGAACCTGTAATCTCAAGCCAAAACACACACCGAGACCAACACTATCCTATCTTCCACCCAGATGACCCCCTAGATCTGTAAGGTCCTGGGGGCACCGGCATTCTCAGAGAGGAACGACACTTGGAAAAACTGCAAGCTTCCATAAAAACACAAGCATGAATAATGTGTACACACACACACCTTGTGGTCTGGTGGGGTCCATGCTGTTTGGCAGGAGAGGCTGAGACCCTGGGATTCCCCCTGGAGGCTGAGGGAAACAGATGGTCGAGAGAAAGGGCGATGGTGAGTATGGACCACCAGCACATACCTACCTGGAAGTTGCATGTTCAGCTGTATAGGTGAGCGTGTGGTCCATACCTGATTTGGCATTCGGAGTGAGGGGCGGGGTCCACCTGGAAACCGTGGTGACATGAAAGGCTGAGAGAGACCGAGAGAGAGAGTTTGTCATTCCGACTGAAAAGGAGCAGAGCAGACAGATGATGGACAGAGTGTGAATGGAGGATGAGGAGGAAGGGGGGGGTGAGAACACAGAAAACTAAAACAATGAGCCGGCTCATTAACAAGGTATTTTACAGAGGATTTGCTCTCCTCCTTTAGCCTTACATGTAGATCAGTGTGTGGGTTTTGTCTGTCCTGTGCACATGCTCAGTGTGTAGGTCCACAGTGGCTCCTCTTGTTTTATTGATGAGGTGTTGGTGGAGTGTGTCTGTGTGGAGGCTAAAGCTCCCTCCCCCCAGAACAGCTCCAGAGGAGAGAGTCAATTATTAATCTCTCTCTCTCTGTGTGTGTGTTACCTGTCCATGTGGTCCCATGCCGTGGGGGGGCTGTGCGTGAGGAGACTGCTGGGAGCCTGGCGGACCCTGAGAGATGAGAAGAGTGACATCAGAGAGAGGGGGGAGCTAACACAATTACACATTCAGGAGCAAGGGATGGGATGTGGCAGAGAAGCTAGGCAGTAGCCAATCAGAACACGGAGAGGGAGAGGAGGCCGTTTTTCCTAATCCATGGTAAGAGGGTGTCTTCACCACTAGAGGGCAATGTTGACACAGCTAAAACGCACAGCTCAGAACGAGTGGATCAAAGGAGCCTAAAGCATGGCTGGTCGCTGTCCATCCCACACTGTTTGTTCAACATCAGGACATGCAACTAGACTGACGAACTGCAGACTGCATGTATGACTTCAGGTTTGTTTTGTGAGTTGTGTGCATCTTCTATTTAAAAATAATTATTGGCGAACACCAAAACACACACACGATAATAGCAACACAGGCATATTTGCAGCAAACAGCTCTTGCTAATGATAAGGCCACTTGTACAAAAAGGACAACACAGGCACACACACCCTCCTCCCTCACTTGTGTTATAAATAGCACTTCCGTGCCTCTCCTCTCTTTTCTCACTCTCTCGCTACTCTTGCCATCCCCCACTCTCACCTACTTCCTCCCTTCCATTATTTCATTCCAGCTCTCTCTCTAGTTCTCTTCCACTCTCTCTCGCTCTCTAGACAAACAATAAAGTGGTAGCCACAGAAACAAACACATTGAGGCCCCTCTCTCTCCCCCTCTCTCCGTTCCACCTTATCGTCGCTGCTGCCAAATGCCAGTGCTGTCAAATGCCAGTGCTGTCCATCACACTGTCTGGCCATGTGTGTGTGTGTGTGATATATATATAGAGAGAGAGCGAGAGAAGAGGAGTGTGGGATCATTGGAGGTGGAGAGAGAGAGGTGAAAAAGTGTGAGGAGATGTAGGAAGAGATGGAATAAAGTAATGGATGGTGTAGATGCTTGGAGGAGTGGAGGGAGAGATGACAAGAGGGAGTTTAACTATGCGTAAAGTGAGGGGCGAGGGAGGTAGCAGAAGAGAGGGATGAAGAGGTGTATTACCTGGAAGAATCCAGGCGGCATGGGTCCTCCTGGCATACCATCATTAGGAGGCATATTCCCCATCACAGGACTGGGGGCTGCTGCCGCACTCTGCAACACACACGTGTTAAAAGATGAAGCACACAATCACACACTAATAGATGCATTGGGTCTCCCTCCATCTCGCTCCTTCTCTTCCATCCGGCTCATTCCCCTTAAACCCCTCTCCCTCCCCAAACATCTGTACTCCTCCTTCTCACCCTCTCCCCTCCCTCGGCCCTAACCTCCCCTCCCTCTCTCCCTCCCACGGCCCTAACCTCCCCTCCCTCTCTCCCTCCCACGGCCCTAACCTCCCCCCCTCCCTCCCTCCCACGGCCCCTCCCTCCCTCCCACGGCCCTAACCTCCCCCTCCCCCCCTCCCACGGCCCTAACCTCCCCTCCCCCTCCCTCCCTCCCACCCCTTCCCTCCCTCCCTCCCACGGCCCTAACCTCCCCTCCCTCCCACCCCTTCCCTCCCTCCCATGGCCCTAACCTCCCCTCCCCCCTCCCTCCCTCCCACCCCTTCCCTCCCACTGCCCTAACCTCCCCTCCCTCCCACGGCCCTAACCTCCCCCCTCCCTCCCTCCCTCCCACGGCCCTAACCTCCCTCCCTCCCTCCCACGGCCCTAACCTCCCCTCCCTCCCTCCCCAACCTCCCCTCCCTCCCTCCCACGGCCCTAACCTCCCCTCCCCCCCTCCCTAACCTCCCCTCCCTCCCCCCCGGCCCTAACCTCCCCTCCCTCCCCTTCCCTCCCACGGCCCTAACCTCCCCTCCCTCCCTAACCTCCCCCCACGGCCCTCCCTCCCCCCTCCCTCCCACCCCTCCCCCCTCCCTCCCACCCCTTCCCTCCCTCCCACGGCCCTAAACTCCCTCCCTCCCACCCCTTCCCTCCCTCCCTCCCTCCCCCTCCCCCCACGGCCCTAACCTCCCCCCACGGCCCTAACCTCCCTAACCTCCTCCCTCCCCACGGCCCTAACCTCCCCTCCCTCCCCCCACGGCCCTAACCTCCTCCCTCCCCACGGCCCTAACCTCCCCTCCCTCCCCACGGCCCTAAACTCCTCCCCCACACGGCCCTAACCTCCCCTCCCTCCCACTGCCCTAACCTCCCCTCCCTCCCACGGCCCTAACCTCCCCTCCCCCCTCCCTCCCACGGCCCTAACTCCCCTCCCTCCCTCCCACGGCCCTAACCTCCCCTCCCCCTCCCCTAACCTCCCCTCCCTCCCCCCGGCCCTAACCTCCCCTCCCTCCCCTTCCCCCCACGGCCCTAACCCCTCCCTCCCTCCCCACGGCCCTAACCTCCCCTCCCCCCCACGGCCCTAACCTCCCCTCCCTCCCTCCCTCCCACCCCTTCCCTCCCTCCCATGGCCCTAACCTCCCTCCCACCCCTTCCCTCCCACTGCCCTAACCTCCCCCCCTCCCTCCCACGGCCCTAACCTCCCTCCCTCCTCCCCACGGCCCTAACCTCCCCCCTCCCTCCCTCCCCACGGCCCTAACCTCCCCTCCCTCCCCCCCCAACCTCCCCCCTCCCTCCCACGGCCCTAACCTCCCCTCCCTCCCCCCTCCCTCCCTCCCACGGCCCTAACCTCCCCTCCCTCCCCTCCCTCCCACGGCCCTAACCTCCCCTCCCTCCCTCCCCCCACGGCCCTAACCTCCCCCCACGGCCCTAACCTCCCCTCCCTCCCTCCCTCCCACCCCTCCCTCCCTCCCACGGCCCTAACCTCCCCTCCCTCCCTCCCCTTCCTCCCTCCCACCCCTCCCTCCCTCCCACGGCCCTAACCTCCCTAACCTCCCCCGGCCCTAACCTCCCTAACCTCCTCCCCATTGCCCTAACCTCCCTCCCTCCCCCCTCCTAACCTTCTCCCTCATCTCTTCCCCAGTAACCTCCCCTTAGCCCGAAGCTGTCCCTGCTAATGGACACGGCCCTCCTTCCCTCCCTGTCCCTCTAGCATCCCCCCTCAGACAGCCCTAACCTCCCCTCCCTCCCAGAGTGACAAGTTTTCCATAACAACCTCCCCTAACCAGGACCTAGCCACCCTAGGCAATATGGTGAGAACTCCACCTATCATACCAGAGGGCAAGGTTTGTATAGAAATACCATTAACCCTACTGGCATCATCCCTAGACAAAACACAGATAAATCCTAAATATCAATGACCTCCCTCCTCCCCAGGCCCTAACCTCCCCTCCCACCCCCACACAGAAATACGGCCCTAATCCCCTCCCTCCCACGGTCCACCCTCCCTCCCACAGAAATACATCCCCTCCCTCCCTCCCTCCACCCACAGAAATCCTCCCTCCTTCCCACAGAAATAACACTCCAGAAATCCCTCCCACGGCCCTAAATCCACACCCACCCTCCCAGAAATAACACACCCACCCACCCACCCACCCACACCACGAAATACACACAGAAATACACACCCACACACAGAAATACACACACCACACAGAAACCACACACCCACACACAGAAATACCCACCCACACACAGAAATACCACACACTCCCTACCCTCCCACAGAAATACACACACACAGAAATACACACACACAGAAATACACACACCCACCCTAACCTCCACACACAGAAATCCCACCCACACAGAAATACACACACACACAGCCCCTAACCTCCTCCCTCCCACACACACACACAGACCTCCCCTACACCCTAACCACACACAGAAATACACCACACACCAGAAATCCCACACACACAGAAATACACTCCCCCACACAGAAATACCACACACAGAAATACACCACACAGCCCTACACACACACAGAAATACACACCCACAGAACCTACCCTCCCTCCCTCCCACACACAGAACCTACCCACACACACACACACAGAAATCCCCTCCCACCCACACACACACAGAAATACACTCCCACACACACACACAGAAATCCTCCCACCCACCCACACACACAGAAATCCCCTCCAACCACACACACACAGAAATACACCACCTCCCTAACCACCCACACCCACAGCCCTACACACACACTCCCCTAACCACACACACCCTACACAGAAATCCCCACACACACACAGAAATACACACCCTCCCACCCATACAATAACACACACACCTCCTGACCCACACAGAAATAATACACACACACAGAAATACCCACCACACCCACACACAGAAATCCCCACCCACCCACAGAAATACACCCACCCACACACACCAAAAATACACACCACTCCCCACACAGTTCTTACCCATTGCACTCACACTTTTGCTCAAACTCCTTCTCCCTCATCTCTTGCAGTAGTTAGTCGAAGCTGTTGCTATGGAGACGAGTCCTTTGCTCCCTGTCCCTCTAGCATCCCCCTCTCAGAAAGAGAGAGAGAGGTAGGGGAGAGAGACAGAGTGACAAGTTTTCCATAACAACCTCTAACCAGGACCTAGCCACCCTAGGCAATATGGTGAGAACTCCACCTATCATACCAGAGGGCAAGGTTTGTATAGAAATACCATTAACCAGGCTACTGGCATCATGCTTGACATAGACAAAACACAGATAAATCCTAAATATCAATGACAAAACTACATCAATACAGCTACATGGTTGACTATCACACACCCACACACAGAAATACATGTCAACACACACACACACACACACAGAAATACACACACACAGAAATACACACACACACAGAAATACACACACACACAGAACACAGACACACACACACACAGAAATACACACACACACACAGAAAAACACACACACACAGAAATACACACACACACACAGAAATACACACACACACACAGAAATACACACACACACACAGAAATACACACACACACAGAAATACACACACACACACAGAAAATACACACACACACAGAAATACACACACACACAGAAATACACACACACACACACACACACACACACACACACACACACAGAAATACACACACACACACAGAAATACACACACACAGAAATACACACACACAGAAATACACACACACAGACACACAGAAACACACACACACACAGAAATACACACACACAGAAACACACACACACACAGAAATACACACACACACACACACACACACAGAAATACACACACACACAGAAACACACACACACACACAGAAATACACACACACACACACAGAAATACACACACACACACACACAGAAATACACACACACACACACAGAAATACACACACACACACACAGAAATACAGACACACACACACAGAAATACACACACACACACAGAAATACACACACACACAGAAATACACACACACACACACAGAAATACACACACACACACACACACACACACACAGAAATACACACACACACAGAAATACACACACAGAAATACACACACACACAGAAACACACACACACACACACACAGAAATACACACACACACAGAAACACACACACACACAGAACACACACACACAGAAATACACACACACAGAAATACACACACACACAGAAATACACACACACACACACACACACAGAAATACACACACACACAGAAATACACACACACACACAGAAATACACACACACACAGAAATACACACACACACATACAGAAATACACACACACACACACAGAAATACACACACACACAGAAATACACACACACACACACACAGAAATACACACACACACACACACAGAAATACACACACACAGAAATACACACACACACAGAAATACACACACACACACACAGAAATACACACACACAGACACACAGAAATACACACACACAGAAATACACACACAGAAATACACACACACAGAAATACACACACACACACACACAGAAATACACACACACACAGAAATACACACACACACACACACAGAAATACACACACACACAGAAATACACACACACACACAGAAACACACACACACACAGAAATACACACACACAGAAATACACACACACAGACACACAGAAATACACACACACAGAAATACACACACACAGAAATACACACACACAGAAATACACACACACAGAAATACACAATACACACACACAGACACACAGAAATACACACACAGAAATACACACACACACACACACACACAGAAACACACACACACACACAGAAATACACACAGAACACACACAGAAACACACACACACACACAGAAACACACACACACACACAGAAATACACACACACAGAAATACACACACACAGAAATACACACACACAGAAATACACACACACACAGAAACACACACACACACACAGAAATACACACACACACACAGAAATACACACACACACACACAGAAATACACACACACAGAAACACACACACACACACACACACAGAAATACACACACACACACAGAAATACACACACACACAAACACACAAATACACACACAGAAACACACACACACACACAGAAATACACACACACAGAAATACACACACACAGAAATACACACACACACACACAGAAACACACACACACACACAGAAACACACACAGACACACACACACACACAGACAGAAATACACACACACACAGACAGAAACACACACACACACACAGAAATACACACACAGAAATACACACACAGAAATACACACACAGAAATACACACACAGAAATACACACACAGAAATACACACACAGAAATACACACAGAAATACACACACACACAGAAATACACACAGAAATACACACACACACACACACACACAGTGACAATCATCAAGTTTGCGGACGACACAACAGTGGTAGGCTTGATTACCAACAACGACGAGACGGCCTACAGGGAGGAGGTGAGGGCCCTCGGAGTGTGGTGTCAGGAAAATAACCTCACACTCAACGTCAACAAAACTAAGGAGATGATTGTGGACTTCAGGAAACAGCAGAGGGAACACCCCCCTATCCACATCGATGGAACAGTAGTGGAGAGGGTAGTAAGTTTTAAGTTCCTCGGCGTACACATCACAGACAAACTGAATTGGTCCACCCACACAGACAGCATCGTGAAGAAGGCGCAGCAGCGCCTCTTCAACCTCAGGAGGCTGAAGAAATTCGGCTTTTCACCAAAAGCACTCACAAACTTCTACAGATGCACAATCGAGAGCATCCTGTCGGGCTGTATCACCGCCTGGTACGGCAACTGCTCCGCCCACAACCGTAAGGCTCTCCAGAGGGTAGTGAGGTCTGCACAACGCATCACCGGGGCAAACTACCTGCCCTCCAGGACACCTACACCACCCGATGTCACAGGAAGGCCATAAAGATCATCAAGGACAACAACCACCCGAGCCACTGCCTGTTCACCCCGCTATCGTCCAGAAGGCGAGGTCAGTACAGGTGCATCAAAGCTGGGACCGAGAGACTGAAAAACAGCTTCTATCTCAAGGCCATCAGACTGTTAAACAGCCACCACTAACATTGAGTGGCTGCTGCCAACACACTGACTCAACTCCAGCCACTTTAATAATGGGAATTGATGAGAAATGATGTATCACTAGCCACTTTAAACAATGCTACCTAATATAATGTTTACATACCCTACATTATTCATCTCATATGTATATACTGTACTCTATATCATCTACTGCATCTTTATGTAATACATGTATCACTAGCCACTTTAACTATGCCACTTTGTTTACATACTCATCTCATATGTATATACTGCACTCAATACCATCTACTGTATCTTGCCTATGCCGCTCTGTACCATCACTCATTCATATATCTTTATGTACATATTCTTTATCCCCTTACACTTGTGTCTATAAGGTAGTAGTTTTGGAATTGTTAGCTAGATTACTTGTTGGTTATTACTGCATTGTCGGAACTAGAAGCACAAGCATTTCGCTACACTCGCATTAACATCTGCTAACCATGTGTATGTGACAAATAAAAATGTATTTGATTTGAGGAAGCACCACAGGGGAAGGTTAATGTCTGGCTCAGCCTATAGGAATCCACCACCATGAATAATTAATCCACAAATAAAAAAACTGATGATGCTCACCGATACTGAATGGAATTGATCTATCCAGCCCCCCTCCCCTCCAAAGATGGGGGGAATAATTAATCCACAAAAAAAAGAGAGAAAATAGGAAATAAAGGGGGGAGAGAAGAGTAGTAATCCCCCCCCTCAAAAAAAAGAGAGATGAGTGAAGGGGGCAAAATGAGAGAGGGAGGAAGGCAAAGAGAAAGTTACAGGAAAACAAAGAGGAAAAAAATCTAAGAACTTAGAAAACAGCATATCTGAGCCCCCTGCCAGAATGCCAGACATGGATATAGACACAGACAGAATGCCAGACATGGATATAGACACAGACAGAATGCCAGACATGGATATAGACACAGACAGAATGCCAGACATGGATATAGACACAGACAGAATGCCAGACATGGATATAGACACAGACAGAATGCCAGACATGGATATAGACACAGCCAGAATGCCAGACATGGATATAGACACAGCCAGAATGCCAGACATGGATATAGACACAGCCAGAATGCCAGACATGGATATAGACACAGCCAGAATGCCAGACATGGATATAGACACAGCCAGAATGCCAGACATGGATATAGACACAGCCAGAATGCCAGACATGGATATAGACACAGCCAGAATGCCAGACATGGATATAGACACAGCCAGAATGCCAGACATGGATATAGACACAGCCAGAATGCCAGACATGGATATAGACACAGCCAGAATGCCAGACATGGATATAGACACAGCCAGAATGCCAGACATGGATATAGACACAGCCAGAATGCCAGACATGGATATAGACACAGCCAAATGCCAGACATGGATATAGACACAGCCAGAATGCCAGACATGGATATAGACACAGCCAGAATGCCAGACATGGATATAGACACAGCCAGAATGCCAGACATGGATATAGACACAGCCAGAATGCCAGACATGGATATAGACACAGCCAGAATGCCAGACATGGATATAGACACAGCCAGAATGCCAGACATGGATATAGACACAGCCAGAATGCCAGACATGGATATAGACACAGACAGAATGCCAGACATGGATATAGACACAGACAGAATGCCAGACATGGATATAGACACAGACAGAATGCCAGACATGGATATAGACACAGACAGAATGCCAGACATGGATATAGACACAGACAGAATGCCAGACATGGATATAGACACAGACAGAATGCCAGACATGGATATAGACACAGACAGAATGCCAGACAGACACAGACAGAATGCCAGACATGGATATAGACACAGACAGAATGCCAGACATGGATATAGACACAGACAGAATGCCAGACATGGATATAGACACAGACAGAATGCCAGACATGGATATAGACACAGATAGAATGCCAGACATGGATATAGACACAGACAGAATGCCAGACATGGATATAGACACAGACAGAATGCCAGACATGGATATAGACACAGATAGAATGCCAGACATGGATATAGACACAGACAGAATGCCAGACATGGATATAGACACAGACAGAATGCCAGACATGGATATAGACACAGACAGAATGCCAGACATGGATATAGACACAGACAGAATGCCAGACATGGATATAGACACAGACAGAATGCCAGACATGGATATAGACACAGACAGAATGCCAGACATGGATATAGACACAGACAGAATGCCAGACATGGATATAGACACAGACAGAATGCCAGACATGGATATAGACACAGACAGAATGCTATTCATGATATAGACACACACCTTGTGTGTTTGAGTGCCCATCTGGTCCTCAAGACTTACAAACTGGCACTTCACTCAAACAGTTGCCAGCCAAGGCAGACAAAACAGAGCACACAAAGCATGCACACACGCATACAGTTAACCAGCTCTCTGGCACTGAGGATGTGAAAGCCCCCCTTGCTCTGGGCCGGATGCCAGGGCTGCAACACACACACACACAAATCCCTGGCTTAGCCCCGGCCCAGTGCTGGGATTACTGGATTAAGACCTCTATTCCATTATCTCCACACACTGACGATAGCGACACACACACACACACACACACACACACACACACACACACACACACACACACACACCCCCTAGGCCAAGGGAAGAGGCGGGACGAAGACACACACAAACACACACTTGGGCCTGTCACTCACGTAATCATGGAAGGCCTTGGCCTCGCTGGAGTGTTCGCAGTTCTCCCGTCTGTCCGGCGCAGCGCAATACAAATCCCAGAATACACTGCAATGGGAAATAGAGGAAGAGGGTTCATGTCAGGGAGCACCTGATGAGCCAATAGAGGCGGTAAAGTGGTCAATCGAATGCCACCAAAGCAATTGAATTGCCATGGAAACGCATGAAGGACCGTGGGGGAAAGATTCATTGCCCCCCCCCCAGCTAAATTAGCCTACATCTGCGTTCCACCGACATCTATATACAGTACATCAGTTATTCACCATACTACTCTCACTTGCCATCTATCACACTGACATGTGCGCTCTCTCACTCACACGTACAGTTGAATTCGGAAGTTTACATACACCCTAGCCAAATACATTTAAACTACATTTTTCACAATTCCTGACATTTAATCCTAGTAAAGAGTCCCAGTCTTAGGTCAGTTAGGATCACCACTTTATTTTAAGAATGTGAAATGTCAGAATAATTAGGAGAGAGAATAATTTATTTCAGCTTTTATTTCTTTCATCACATTCCCAGTGGGTCAGAAGTTTACATATACTCTATTAGTATTTGGTAGCATTGCCTTAAATTGTTTAACTTGGGTCAAACGTTTCAGGTAGCCTTCCACAAGCGTCCCATAATAAGTTGAGTGAATGTTGGCCCATTCCCCCTGACAGAGCTGGTGTAACCGAGTCAGGTTTGTAGGCCTCCTTGCTCGCACACACTTTTTCAGTTCTGCCCACAAATGTTCTATAGGATTGAGGTCAAGGCTTTGTGATGGCCACTCCAAGCCATTTTGTCACAACTTTAGAAATATGCTTTAGGTCATTGTCCATTTAAAGACCCATTTAACACCAAGCTTCAACTTCCTGACTGATGTCTTGAGATGTTGCTTCAATATATCCACATAATTTTCCTTCCTCATGACGCCATTTATTTTGTGTAGTGCACCAGTCCCTCCTGCAACAAACACCCCCACAACATGATGCTGCCACCCCCGTGCTTCAAAGATGGTGTTCTTTGGCTGGTAAGCCTACCCTTTTTCCTTCAAACAAATCTATGGTCATATGGCCAAACAGTTCTATTTTTGTTTCATCGGACCAGACGACATTTCTCCAAAAAGTGTGATCTTTGTCCCCATGTGCAGTTGCAAACCGTAGTCTGGCTTTTTTGTGGCGGTTTAGGAGCAGTGGCTTCTTCCCTGCTGAGCGGCCTTTCAGGTTGTGTCGATGTAGGACTAATTTTACTGTGGATATTTACTTTTGTACCCATTTCCTCCAGCATCTTCACCTTTGCTGTTGTTCTGGGATTGATTTGCACTTTTCCCACCAAAGTACGTTCATCTCTAGGAGACAGAACGGGTCTCTTTCCTGAGCAGTATGATGGCTGTGTGGTCCCATGGTGTTTATACTTGCGTACTATTGTTTGTACAGATGAACGTGGTACCTCAGGTGTTTGGAAATTGCTCCCAAGGATGAACCAGACTTGTGGAGGTCTACAATTGTTTTTCTGAGGTCTTGGCTGATTACTTTTGATTTCCCCATGATGTCAAGCAAAGAGGCACTGAGTTTGAAGATAGGCCTTGAAATACATCCACAGGTACACCGCCAGTTGACTCAAATTATGTCAATTAGCCTATCAGAAGCTTCTAACACCATTACATAATTTTCTGGAATTCTCCAAGCTGTTTAAAGGCACAGTCAACATAGTGTATGTAAACTTCTGACCCACTGGAATTGTGATACAGTGAATTATAAGTGAAATAATCTGTCTGTAAACAATTGTTGGAAAAATTACTTGTGTCATGCACAAAGTAGATGTCCTAACTGACTTGCCAAAACTATAGTTTGTTATAAACAAGACATTTGTGGAGTGGTTGAAAAAGGAGTTTTAATGACTCTAACCTAAGTGTATGTAAACTTCTGACTTCAACTGCATGCATCTGAATGTAAATGATATTCTAATGGAATACACAAACGTGTGAACACAAGAAGATGCAAGGGGCCAAGATACTCACCACCACCACGAGTGCAGGAATCCAGGAGGCTCCCCTAACGTAATATTCTTTTCCCATCGTATCTGAAAGAGAGAAAGCAACATGATGTCTAGTTCTAAACTCAGCAGGAGAGGAGACTGTCAGGGTGGGTGTGTGTCTAGAGTACATGTGAAACTCATTCCACTGAGGGCTGAGCGTCTGCGGGTTTTCACGCCTCCTTTGTACTCAAATAATGAATTAAGGTCACTGATTAGTGAAGAACTCCCCTCACCTGGTTGTCTAGGTCTTAATTGAAAGGAAAAACCAAAAACCCTTAGACACTCGGCCCTCCGTGGAATGAGTTTGACACCCCTGGCCTAGAGGTTAAGAACACATAATCAGTCTGTCTCAGCAAGTCGATGCTGTCCCTCTTTCTCGAGCACACTCTCTCTCCCGCTCGCCTCTCTTCCCTACCTCTCAGTCAATGCCCTCTGAGATAGTTACACCTCGTTCTAACTCTTCGTCAACACCGTCCTTCCCTCTCGTGGTCACCCTCTACCACTGCCTCCATCTAGGCTACCGCTACCTGTCCACATCTCTACCTCAGTCTCCCTCTCTTTTCCTCTCAGTCAGTCTACCTTTCTCCCACTGTCTCACTCTAGTCCCTTACTGGGAAGGAGCAAAGTAGGACAGAAAAGTGTGTGCGTCTTACCTCCGACAAGAAGGTCTGTGCAGACTTCTGTGCTCCTACATGCAGCAGGTACTCATATACGTACAGCGCTAACCTGCAACACAGAACAAGACATTGCATTAGCAAAATTATAGAAAAAGCCATAGGAGTTAGCATTAGCAAAGATCTAGATGAGGATTACACAAACCTACTAGAACAACAAGGCTGACCGTGTGAGCAGGGCCAGCTCCAGGCATAGGCAGTCGCTTAGGGCCCCAGGCCGCTAGGTTGTTTTTGGGAACTCAGTCAGGGTCTCAACTTACTGTTGCGATAGTAGTAGAATACACAAGGTGCAAGTTCGAAATTTGGTTGTGCATCAGCAATTTCTCAATTTCAGCTAACAATTTTTTTTATTTATTTACCAATCTAAACTTGTAGTAATCATGGCAAAATACCGACCAGGTATGTGCCTAGGGTCCCCAATTGATTTTGTTAGTCTTTGTCACTGAGATATCATTGAAACCCTTTCCACCCGGAGCATTCTAATTTTGTAATAACAGTTAAACAATGGTTTAAAGCCTTAATAACACTGCCGTCCAATCACTAAATGAATTTCTGTAAACTGCCATTTACACATGACAACATGAGCTACAAATAGATAGAATTGGTTTAGGGATTTATGGGCGGGAACCTTTTTTGACTTCAATGAAAGGTCATGGCGCAAATCCTCCATTTGCCTCAGTGCCCTGGTAGATGACTGGAAGGAGAGTGGATCGAGTGATATTTTGACAGCGTCAAAGTGAAAACCAGCAGGTGGATCAGATGAGGAAAGAAAGTTGCTACTCCCTCCGTCTCTGAATTTTTTTGGGCCATTTCTTTCTAGCTAGCAAAACAAGTGAGCTAGATTTTCTGTGTACTGTCAATAACATAGCTAAGTTTGTCGCTGATATGGGCTACTAAAAAAAAAAATTGGCAGTTAGACTAGCGGTTAAGAGCGTTGGGCCAGTAACCAAAAGGTTGCTGGTTCGAATCCCTGAGCTGACTACATGAAAAAATTATCTGTTGATATGCCCTTGAGCAAGGCAATTAACCCTAACGGCTCCTGTAAATCGGTCTGGATAAGAGTGTCTGCTAAATGACTCAAATGTCAATTAAACCAGATTGACCACTGTGCTCACACTGGTTTCACTTCACTTGCAGTGAAATATGTGAGCTTGCCAGATCAGGCTGGTTTAGGGAGGTTAAGGAAATACAGTATTCTTGATGCATGTCCCCCTGCCCCCACAGGTCTAAGACACTTCCCAGCGTTGCTCCCTGGCCTCTCAACGCCCCTCCCCAGACCGCTTCCACCCTTGCCTCTTCCCTTCTGGTCCCCCCTCTTACCCCCCCACTGGCCTGGCTTCCTAGTCCTACCAGACACCGGCTGCATACCAGCCTCCAGGTCCACCGCAGCTACTCTGAGACAGCTGACTCCTCTGCCCACCAGAGGCCCCCACCGTGGCTCCTCCATGACTTTCTCCTGTATGTTCCTCACCCTTGTATGTTGTCCTTTCCTTTCCCCATAGATCCTGCCTACCAGCCTGCCTACATGTTTGAGTCAGAACTCTCATGGCCTTGGAGATGTAAAGGACATGTAAAGACTAAAATAATGTTGGGCTTTTAAATTGTTCACGTTCTGATTCCTCACGTGATCGGCCTAGTGTAATGAATGTACAGAAGAAATTGAAGGTGTAAAAGCCATTACAAATACATTTTCATGACAATATCTCTAAGGTGGTTGTATTTAATGTTCTGGCTATGATGGAGATATTTTTTTTTTACAGGTTTGAATGAGACAATGTCCTCCCTAATGTTATTCTTTCAATAAAGTTCTTGAATTATTAATATTACATTACTTGTTTATGACTTTCCTTATCATATGTCAGACTAAATGCTATTTGTATTTTTTTTGGTGCAGATGTGTTGAATATACTATGCAGATAAGTGTTCGACCAAGAAACATTCCATATAAAAAAACGTATTCACAGTAAAAAGGTATTTCTATTCGGATTTTCAATTCTTACGAAACAAGAGACTCAATATGCTCTAAGTTTTTCTCGATCTTCATTAGAAAGTGTTGTAAATTGCAGTTATTTGGGGGGAGCATAGATTTTCATATAACATACATTTTCATAGGTGTTCTTTCTTGACTGATTGTCATTTGAAAGGGCAGTTTCTCAGCTTTCAAAATAGGTATCATGTATTCATTATACTCATTCATGCACGCCAAGGTCAATGATCCAGTGGAACATTCTGCTCAGGCGGGAAAGGGTTAACATGGCATAAGTCAAAGTGTAGAACTGCTGTAAATTTGCTTCAAAAGCTACAATATGTAACTTTTGGGCGACCTGACAAAAGTCATAGAAAAGTAAGTTACAGATCTGTGTGTGCAGATTCTATGTGCTCTATTTCTATGCTTCCCATTTTTAAGTTTTGATTTTGTACACCAGCTTCAAACAGCTGAAAGTGAAATACTTTTGTTTATGGAAACAATTTCAGTGTTTTAGATGGTACAGTGATTCTCTACACTAGACTTGCTTGTTTTGTCAGACGGAAATTAGGCAAACTATTAGAATTTTAAGAGAAATTTCTGCATAGTGCCTCTTTAAAACTTCAAACATTTCACCCCATGACAAAATGGGTAGAATTGCAAGAAAGTAACTAAGAAAATGTTTTCTACCACATGGCAAAATTTGTAGAATGGCATGAAATTTGTTATATAATTGCTAAAATGTTTCTTCGCAAAATATGTAGAACTGCAGAAAAATGTCTTAAACTGCAGCACTTTCTACACCACATTGGTAAGTGGCCACGCAAATGTTTTGCCCGCGAGCTGCCCCCCCCCAATAAAATCTCACTTAGGGCCCCCAATAGGCTATAGCTGGCCCTGTGTATGTCAGACCTGGGTTAAAACACTATTGCAAATATCTGAATTACCTTCCCATTTCAAGTAAATATTCAGATAAAAAAAATTATTTGAAAAGACAAGTAGTTGAATATTTGAATGCTGTGGGGAAATACGTTTGGAAGGTATTGGCATGTATTGGAAAATAGGGTAAATACATTTGGAAGGTATTGGCATGTATTGGAAAATAGGGTAAATACATTTAAATGGAATCACTTTTTCACCATATCCCCTTTAATTGAAATGTTTTAATAATTTTTTTATTATAAATTCACATACATATTGGACCATGACCCAAATGGTCAGAAAGTGACTTCTTACACCTGAATACAAAACATCCAGGAGATTATGGTGCTCAATGTTGACCCATTTTACATACCACGAGACCACGAGACAGCCATGTCTTCATCATTGGAAAAGATAAACGGTTGACTTTGATGTTTAAAAAAAAAATGTACATACAAAAACAGGGTTGTCAAACTATTTTATAATTTCATGAAAACTTATTTTATTTTTAATTTGCATATGTTGTAGCTTAGACCTTTCATCATCTGAGGTTTGTGTTGTGCCTGCCATCAGTTGATGGCAGGCCACAGCTCATGAATAAAATAGAAGTAGTTGAGTCAGCCCATATTATTTGAAAATACACAGAAAATAAGTACTTAAATAACAAAATACACATGTATTTGAACCCAGGTCTGATGTGTGAGTCGTAAGGGCTGTCTCACAGGACCATAAATAGCTGAGGGGTGTTCCCACCCTGTGATCAAAGATAAAACAACTGGTGAGACAGGACAAACACACTGCCAGAGAAGAGTACGAATCCTCTTAAGAGCAGGAGGCAATTGTGAGGTTGCAGCTCTTCAGACAGGTGAGTCTGTGATTTATGAGCCAGGATGTCAGAGGTAGTGGTTCTCTCACACACACACACTGTCTGAGGCTGCCTGGTGGTGTAGTAGAGTTTACTGTCTGTCTTGGGTCAGCTAGGCCTCCCTCTCACAACTGACCAATGTGACCACTGCACAAGGCACTCAATGATTTGAAAGTCACTTAGCTCTTTGAGACTGCTGGTTTAGTGTGGGTCTCTCGGCACACACACAAGCACAAACCTTAGTCAATGCTGTAGGGGTAAAAATAATAATAATAATTAACAGGCGGGCAAACTGATCAGCGGTCACGGTGAATAAAGTAACACTGCCTATACTTTCAATGCATTTTCCCCCAAAAGGTGGGGAAATGTAGCCAGAACACCAGGGTTAACACCCCTTCTCTCATGCTACGTGCCATGGGATCTTTTAGTGGCCACAGTCAGGACACTTAACATCCCACCCGAATGACGGCACTCTACACAGGGTAACGTCCCTAATCACTGCCCTGGGGCATTGGAATTACTTTTTTTTTTTAGACCAGAGGAAAGAGTGTCTCTGCTTAGCTTCAGAGGCAAGCCAGAAGTGGGATGCATGGTGGGTAAACTGCTTTTAACCCTCCACTACACCACTGACTTTAGTTAGTGTAGGTCTACTCTCTCACATACACACCATGTCTTCTCCTGACCGTTTACAGAAGGCTACGGTTAACAGAAACTACTGATCTCCCCCACAAGGGCACTGATGAAATGTTTGTGTGTGATGGGAGGCCTGTCTGTGTGTGCGCGGGGTGGGGGGGCTATGTGCACCTGGTCTGCTGCATTATTTAAGCTCACACATTGAGAGGAAGATAGTTTCTTGAGCTGCAACACTGGGAGATGTTTTGATGGGAAGGTAGTCTCTGCACACACGCACAATTACTCAGTCAGCAAAGGGACAGCTCACGCCTCCCTCAGTACCTTTCTCTCTCACACAAACTTCCCCCCTGATGTTCGCCACCAGTATACCTGACATCCTGCCTGCGGCTGCAGACAAAACCCCTCTTTAAACACGGATAAGCAAGCCCACCGACACACACACTCTCTCTCTCTCTCTCTCTCCCCCCCCTTCTCACAGACTGAAAAACACACACATTATTCTATCTCAGAGCGACCGCACACACCACTCCAACTCACAGCACAGAGCAACCGCTTCAGTCAGACACTCAATAATTCAACACAGAAGAGGGAGATGAGGACTTGGAAGAGAGGAAGGGAGAACTGAGCATTGGAGAGGAGGGGAAGAAAGGAGAGGAGACCGAGGAGGAGAGAGAGGGGAGGAGGCAGAAGAATAGAGACAGAGGGGAGGAAAATCAACAAAAGTTTGCCTTCTGAGCAAAGCTATGGTCTGCCCAGAGCTCAAGTGCTGAGGTTGATTCATAAAATCAGTTAGGCTAGATTGTAGAGATTAACATACTATTTTCAAGCACAGCAGCGACATAGACATCAGGAGCAGACAAATGTTTTGACAATTTAATTGCACATCTAAGGGACAAGGCTTAGAACAGTTTTTATTGAAATATGGACTGAAGTGTGAGGAAAAGCATGGGCAAATAATGAGGTATTGGCTTTGTTGACATTTGGAAAGAAACAGGGAAAAAAGAGCCACCGACAGACAGCTTGTCAGTAAAGTTCAAATAAATCAGTATGAATAGCCTAGTAGTTGTGTTGTTCACGGTGCATAATTTTGAGTATCTGGTTCTGCAGGTCATAACAAAAAATAAAAATAAATCTCTTTAGAAACCAAATAACACATGTTGAGAGCCAAACATGTTCAGGAACTAAACATAAATGCAACACAGTAGCACTAGGTGGATAAGATAACGTTTCTGTCGTACTAGCAGCCAGTTCAGTGGAACAGCATCCTTCACGGACAAAACGGCACCCGTAGCTAGCAGACAAAGGGATAGGTAAGCTACCGCTAACTGAGCTAGCACACTGCCTAGAGTTTAACTCAACTATTCGGCTAAATGCTCAGCATAGTGACCAATTTTAAAATGACAAAAAACCTAGTTTTATAAAAGGACACGTATTTTACTCTTTAATAAGGGCTAAACAAACTGTTTGGACACAAAGTTGTCATACTTGCCGCTAGCTAGCTCCTAGCCTACCTAGCAGTAACTCGCGTATGAAGGTACACATTCATACAATGTAGAGTGAGTTCGAATAGTTCCTTTTTGGAACGTTGGGCACTCCTTTGTTACATTGAAACCAAACCGGTTACATTGGTTTCAACTTTGTAAAAGCTATCAATCGGCTACGTTATTTCACCATAAACTAATCCCAGGCTTCCTGAAACACACAAGCATCTTCACGAATGCATTGTTCCCAATACCCAGAGAGGTAGGGATGCTCTTTTCCACTCAATTCTAAAATGCAACATATTGCACAGACCGCTTTAAAACAAACGAATTTGCCAATGTTGTTTAATATCTCCAATGTCATACATTACGTTATTATGCTGTACCAGATGAGAATGAAACTAGTAGGAATGGATACCTTAGTAGTAAGCTAACGTTTAGCTAGGCTAGCAATCAACCCCTAATAACTGATTGCTTGTTAGGGAGGGCTACAAGACTTCACCGATGCAAGAAAACCTGAAAAACAAAGAACCAAAACTACGAAGAGAGCATATCGTATCTTGTTCTGCACCCTTTCTATGACAACAAGCGAGGTGGTGTATGTGAGCGTTGGAGATAACAGTAGATATCCTAGCATTAGTGTCTCTAGCTAGTGTTTTTGTGACATTACACTATTCCCACTTACTTTTCTCTTGCTTGGTTATCTGAGGGCACAACAGCACCTTTCCCCTTGGCGTACATCCTTGAAGCTGGTTTCGATACTTTTATTCAGTCCGGTTCCGACACCTGTCAAAGAAAGCGACCACTTACGATCTCCATAGCTACACAGCAGTAGTGTTCTCTCTCTCACTGTGCCCCGGTGTCTTTTTTTTCTAGCAGGCTACATCCATCCTCAACATTGCCGATCCGAACAGGGGCTGCTGCCGTCGCGGGGAGCTTGAAACCGTCTGTTGGTGATCGTTTTTTTTTTGTCGCTGTTCCAGGGTTTTACCCACGCTCCCCCTGTTATAGAATGGTGGGGGCTTCTTAAAGGGATAGATCCCTTTTGGTTTATTTGCCAAACTAAATTATGATAGACTGGTCAGTGTTCTTCATTCCTGTGCCTGGAGACCCACATGGGTGTGTGCAGGGTTTTGATATAGCACAGCACTAACATACCTCTTTTAACAGTACCCTACTGTGCCCACATGGAACTGTGTGCTCTGTAAGGTATGTTCCGGCCAGGAATGGTATATAACAGCTCTGTGTGTCCTGTTTAGATATAGTTCTATGGCTGTGTCTACACAGTAAGCTAAATTCTGATCATTTTGCCACTAATTGGTCTTTTTACGAATCACATCAGATCTTTTTCAGAGCTGATCTGTTTGGTGAAAGGACCAATTTAGTGGAGAAAAACAGATCAGAATTTGGCTGCCTGTCTAAACACAGCCCATGTGTCGTGTGAGGGAATAATTAATAAAATGTGTACATGTACACCAAGTATGAAGTTGAGGGATGTGTGTGTGTCCTGTCCCTTTAAGAATGTGTGTGAGTGCCAGTGCAGTGGCTGGGTGTGTGTGTGTGTGTGTGTGTGTGTGTGTGTGTGTGTGTGTGTGTGTGTGTGTGTGTGTGTGTGTGCAGGAGCGAAGTGATCTGCTTAAATGTTGCTCATCTGTGGGAAGGACACACTGACTGCATGTATGTGTCATTCTTGGAGTTAGCCACCTCCACTGTTTTCTACAGGACACACATAAGCAAACACATTGTCCAAAAAAAGGGGGAAAGAGAAGAGAGAGTGCAGAGCTAGGACACACAAACACCGTCTAGCTAGGCAGAGCTGTCAGCGTGCTTGTGTTGCTCCAATAGGGAAGAGAGTGAGGGAGAGTGTGTTTGTATCTACTCAGCTCTAGACCACAAACTCTATCACTGTCTCATCATAGCATCAGTATCGATTGGTCTGAGCCCACATACCTCTCAGAACACACACACTGTTGAGGGAATGTGCCTGTGTGTGTGTGTGTGTGTGTATGTGTGTATATTTCTGATAGGGTAGGATGATTCGTTAGGGTAATTATAAATCAACTCCACTCCTGGAATTCAGAGGTATTCACCCTAATGTATACACGCACACACACACATCTCACACACACTCCAAACAGGTTGTGTTCAATCGAGCCAGACCTGTATTTTCAATCACTCCAGAAGAGGACCTCTCAGAATATTACATTCACATGTTTCATTGCTAATTGAATGAGGCCGTTTGACTCAACAATTAGGCTGTTTGTTGGATGTCTGGATCAGTACTCACTGGATTCCTATAGATGGCTGAAAGACATGGTCCCCGTTTCAATGCTGTAGTAAGAAAGAAGGAGGTTACTGGAACATGGCCCTCCGTGTGTTAATACCACAACCTAGCTAGTAGAGAGTGTGGTGGTTTCAGTAGTAGCACATTTAATCAATGTGGTTAACTATTTTGCTTCTCACACTTCCTGATACCTGATAGTTCTACTATCTCTCAGAATAGAAGTTAGCACTTTAACCTCAGATCTAGGATCAGGTTACCAGACCTCACATTCTAATCATAACCATTAACAGGACTGAACAAGTGTTTGACCTGGGATCAGCTAGGCTGCGTTTACACATGCAGCCCAATTCAGATTATTTTTCCACTAATTGGTCTTTTGAGCAATCAGAAGAGCTCTTTTGTAAATAATTGGGCAGAAGATCAGAATTGGCCTGCCTGTGTAAACACAGCCTTAGAGTTAAGGGAAATGTCTACCTGCTCCTGTATCTCTCTAATCTCTGTTTTCTCTGAATGCGTTCTATCTCTATAGAAATGTAATCTCTCTAAAGATCATACTGCCTGGTTTCTCTACGCCCCTATTTTCACTCTGTCTGAGGGGAAAACCACAGACAACCACTGCCTCGGTATGACACTGCCTCTCCTTGCTTTTTCAGTCTCTTTTTCTCTCCTCTTCTTTCCTCTCCCCTTGTCTCCCATTCATGAATTCTTCCACCCATCTTCTCCATCCTCCCCACTCCTTGTGCAAACTGCAAACAGGTATATATCAGTTGTAGGTGTTTTTCAACAATGTGTACCTGGACTGTATTTACACCCTGCCTGCTCATGCTCATTACTCGCTAATGATTACCTGCTAATTACCATGTAAGTACATGGTTTTAGCACCACAACATATAGTTGGACCATATTTCCAGAAACTAAAATGGCAGGTTGCTGTTTTATACTGAACAAAAATATAAAATTGCAACATGCAACCATTTCAAAGATTTTTCTGAGTTACAGTTCATATAAGGAAATCAGTCAATTGAAATAAATGAATTAGGCCCTAATCTATGGATTTCACATGACTGGGCAGGGGTGCAGCCATGGGTAGGCCTTGGAGGCATAAGCCCATTCACTTGGGTACCAGGCCCACCTAATGGGAAACCAGGCCCAGCCAATCAGAATGAGTTTTTCCCCACAAAAAGGTCTTTATTACAGAGAGAAATACTCCTCAGCTCCTTCTCCCCTCAGACGATCCCGCAGGTGATGAAGCTGGATGTGGAAGTCCTGGGCTGGTGTAGTTACACGTGGTCTGCGGTTGTGAGGCCAGTTTGACGTAATGCCAAATTCTCTCAAACAAATTAACGTTGAATTCTCTGGCAACAGCTCTGGTGGACATTCCTGCAATCTGCATGCCAATTGTAGGCTCTCTCAAAACTTGAGACATGTGTGGCATTGTGTTGTGTGACAAAACTGCACATTTTAGAGCCTTTGGCCTTTTATTGTCCCCAGCACAAGGTGCACCTGTGTAATGATTGTGCTGTTTAATCAGCTTCTTGATATTCCACACCTGTCAGGTGGATGGATTATCTTGGCAAAGGAGAAATTCTCACTAACAAGGATGTAAACAAATTTGTGCACAATTTGAGAGAAATAAGCTTTTTGTGGGTATGAAACATTTCTGGGATCTTTTATTTCAGCTCATGAAACATGGCACCAACACTTTACATGTTGCGTTTATATTTTTGTTACGTGTCCACGTGGTTGTAATCAGCCAGTGGAAAACAAAGGGGATGTAGAGGGAGAGAAAGAGAGAGAGATGTGGGAATTTGAACGAGTTGACTAATATTCTGAGAAGATTAAAGGAGAGAAAGAAAGAGAGGGAGAGAGAGATTGTGTGTGTGTCTGTATAAAGAGGTCAGACTGGGCTTATGAAACTGTCTATGACCTAACCTGCCCTATTTCTGACAGAACACAACTCTGTACAGTCATATCATACCCGTAGGCACACAAACACACACACATACATGCATGTACGTACAGGCTTTAGGATCAGAATGTCAAATATCACCTCTTCAATCTAAGTAAAGTTTTGATACTGTGTGTCAATAATGGCAAACTTTTAAACAGTTGGAGCAGAGTCAAGTACATCTGACCTAAGAGTCCTGAAATAAAAACACATGGATGTTAAATAGGATCCAGATTGCATGTCCTCTTAAAGAAGGGTTTTAACAGTGGCACACACTCACACATACATACACATGCTCACACACACACACACCCGGAACACAGATTTTTCATTAAAGGAACACAGACTGTGGTGTGATCTGCTACTACACAGACAGTACACAGTTCTCAGCTTTTAACACTATTTTATTTAAATGTTGAATTCAATCAAACTCTTACTGCAATGGTTATCTGGTAATGTCTTTATTGCTTTATTCCCAAAATGTGGTAAAATGACCATATAACTACTTTCACAGGTATGTTTGTTGACTGAAAAAATAATGCTCTATTCTATCCCCTCTCCTAATCTCTCTCTAAATGTTCTCTCTATTTACCGCTTTCCCTCTCTCCCCTCCCCCTCTCTCTCCTTCTCCCTCTCCCATCTTTTCCATTCTCCCTCCCCCCTCTCTCTCTCCCCTTCTCCCCCTCTCTCTCCTTCCCCCTCTCCCAGTCTTCCTCCCCGTTTTTATCCTTCTCCATTGCCCATCTCTCTCCTTCTCCCTCCCCTCTCCCCTTCTTCCTCCCCCTTTTTATCCTTCTCCCTCGCCCATCTCTCTCCTTCTCCCTCCCCTCTCCCCTTCTTCCTCCCCCCCTTTTTTATCCTTCTCCCTCGCCCATCTCTCTCCTTCTCCCTCCCCTCTTCCTCCCCTTCTTTTTATCCTTCTCCCTCGCCCATCTCTCTCCTTCTTCCTCCCCCTTTTTATCCTTCTCCCTCGCCCATCTCTCTCCTTCTTCCTCCCCCTTTTTTATCCTTCTCCCTCAACCATCTCTCTCCTTCTTCCTCCCCCTTTTTTACCCTTCTTCCTCCCCCACTCTCTCCAGTAGAGAAGGTTATGCTTGGCATTATGTTTGTCTTACCTCTGCTCTTGGTGTCCCATGCAGTGTTATGTATGTACACAAACACCAAAAACGGGCTGTGTGTGTATATATGGAGTGTGTTGTCTGGGGGTTTTGATACATGCGTTGTTGACAGTCTTGCCCCTCGGCCAGAACTACAGGGCCCCTCTACCCCTCTGTGGGCCTCCAAACCTCTCTTTCTTTTCTCTCTCTGTCTTTCTAGTTCTTTACCGCTGTCCCTCTCCATCTGCGCACTCCATACCTCCTGCTCTCTCTCTCTCTCCTCGCCTCTCCCTCCATTCACCTATCTCTAACACACACGGTGGCAGGGCTGTACTCTACCACCCCAAGGAGTAGTGTTTAACTCACTGACGAGGGGTTTAAGGCCGAGGATGTTTGTGTGTGTGGTGGTGGGGAAAGTAAATTGTTTAGTGTTTCTGTGCTGACTCCACATATGATCCCCATTAGCTAACGGGGGTACATACACACACTCACGGTGAAGGATGATGTTAATCCAGTGTTAGCCATAATGGGTCCATTCTAGCTGTTCAGCAGTATCTACTGCAGACATCACAAAGCACTTGTACATACCTGCTATATTCTATCAGGTTCTATTATGTACTATTCAGATGTTGTGAATAAAACATTCATCTTTATATTTTGAATGTTCCAACTATAAACGTGTGCATTTCTTTATTTAAAACCTCTTGAGGCTAGGGGGCAGTATTTTGATGTTTGGATGAAAAACGTGCCCAAAGTAAACTGCCTATTTCTCAGGCACAGAAGCTAGAATATGCATATAATTGGCAGATTAGGAAAACACTAAAGTTTCCAAAAATGTCAAAATATAGTCTGTGAGTATAAAAGAACTGATATTGCAGGCGAAAACCTGAGGAAAATCCATCCAGAAAGTGCTGTTTTTCTGAAACCTCTCTTTTTCATTGCAAGCCTATCCTCCATTTAAAGGGATATCAACCAGATTCCTTTCCCTATGGCTTCCACAAGGTGTGAACAGTCTTTAGACATAGTTTCAGGCTTTTATTCTGAAAAATTAGCGAGAATGATCACATTGCGTCAGTGCGCGCCACTGGAGCGAGACCTTTTTTTTCTTCTCTCTTCTATTGAAAAGGTTACCGTCCGGTTGAAATATTATTTATTGTAAAAACAACCTGAGAATTCATTATAAAAACGTTTGACATTTTTCTACGAACTTTACGGATACTATTTGGAATTTTCGTCTGCCCGTCGTGACCTGCACGAGCCTGTGGATTACTAAACAAAACGCGCCAACCAAATGGAGGTTTTTGGATATAAAGATAATCTTTATTGAACAAAACAAACATTTATTGTGTAACTGGGAGTCTCGTGAGTGCAAACATACAAAGATCAACAAAGGTAAGCGATTCATTTTATTGCTTTTCTGACTTTCATGACCAATCTACTTTGCTGCTAGCTAGCTGTTTGTAATGTTTTGTCTGCTGAGAGCTGTCCTCACATAATCGCATGGTTTTCTTTCACCGTAAAGCCTTTTTGAAATCTGACACGCCAGGTGGATTAACAACAAGCTAAGGTGTGTTTTGGTATATTGCACAGGTGATTTCATGAAAATTAAATAGTTTTAGTCATTTAATTTGAATTTGGCGCTCTGCAATTCACCGGATGTTGATCAAAATGATCCCGCTAAAGGGATCGGTGCGCCAAGAGGTTTTTAAACCTTTTACTGCAGTAGGCTAAGTTAAGGTCACAGAGTGTTTCTTGGTAGTCTCATACAAATCTTCTTTGAAACAAAAGTATACACCTCACACAAATGGTTGTGGGCTTAAAAATAAGAAGACACTTGTACCATGTCGGATATAGAGTTGAAATGTATTACATTTTGAGTTTGCATCCCAATATTAGACTTTATATACATCACATAAGAATGAAATAGAGCAAAACCGTTTGACATAGAAACACCGGATTTTCGTGACAAATTTAATCATGTTTATTAATTATGAAAAATATGAATAACATTCCATCCATAAAGTGACTAGAGGGTGCTTCAACTGCAATACTATATACTTCTTTTGGGAAAATATAAACCATTTACTTGTGTGTGTTTAAACTATTTATATTTGTGTTACTGCTTGACAGACGGTGTCTCTGCAATCATTACAAATTTGGGGTCAAAATGAGCCTTATTGGCCCGTTTTAAGCTAAAAATATGTTGGAGCTTTTAAGGTTAGCACTGTAGCAACATGAAAAACATAATCATCAACCACCACAGATGCCCAATAGGGGATAATCAGATCTTAACTACACTAATGCTTGATTGGTCCTGGGGATTCACTGTATTGTTTTAATAAACACACACACACAGTGAGTATGTATGTTATCTTCCAGATCTTGACCTGTGTTAAAGCATTATGATTATTGTATGAATTGCACTCCACACTGCCCTTTTTGCCCCACTGTATGTGAGAATGCTATTCATTGACTACAGCTCAGCGTTCAACACCATAGTGCCCTCAAAGCCCATCAATAAGCTAAGGACCCTGGGACTAAAGACCTCCCTCTGCAGCTGGATAGTGGACTTCCTGACGGGCCGCTCCCAGGTGGTAAGGGTATGTAACAACACATCCACCACATTGATCCTCAACACAGGGGCCCCTCAGGGGTGCTTGCAAAGCCTCCTCCTGTACTCCCTGTTCACTCATGACTGCACGGCCAGGCACGACTCCAACACCATCATTAAATTTGCCAATGACACAACAGTGGTGGGCTTGATCACCGCCAACGACGAGACAGCCTATAGAGAGAAGGTCATAGACCTGGCCGTGTGGTGCCAGGACAACAACCTCTCCCTCAATGTGATCAAGACAAAGGAGATGATTGTGGACTACAGGAAAAAGAGGACACAGCACACCCCCATTCTCATCGACAGGGGCTGCAGTGGAGCGGGTTGAGAGCTTCAAGTTCCTTGGTGTCCACAATGCCAACAAACTAACATGGTCCAAGCACACCATGACAGTTGTGAAGCGGGTGCACGACAAAACCTATTCCCCTTCAGGAGACTGAAAATATTTGGCATGGGTCCTCAGATCCTCAAAAGGTTCAACATCTGTACCATCAAACTAATCTTGACTGGTTGCATCACTGCCTGGTATTGCAACTTCTTGGCCTCCGACCGCAAGGCACTACAGAGGGTAGTGTGAATGGCACAGTACATCACTGGGGCCAAGCTTCCAGCTATCTGGGACCTCTATACCAGACAGTGTCAGAGGAAGGCCCTAAAAATTGTCAAAGACTCCAGCCACCGTAGTCATAGACTGTTCTCTCTGCTGCCACATGGCAAGTGGTACCGGAGTGCCAAGTCTAGGTCCAAGAGGCTTCTAAACAGCTTCTACCCCCAAGCCATAAGACTCCTGAACGTCTAGTCAAATGGCTACCCAGACTATTCACATTGCCCCCTCCCCTCTCCACACCAGTGGCACTCTCTGTTGTCATCTATGCATAGTCACTTTAACTCTACCTACATGTACATACTACCTCAACTAACCGGTGCCCCTGCACATTAACTCTGTACCGGCACCCCCTTGTATATATTGTTATTTTTTTACTGCTAATCTTTAATAACTTGTTACTTTTATCTCACATACTTATCCGTATTTTTTGAAACTGCACTGTCCGTTAGGGGCTCGTAAGTAAGCATTTCACTGTAAGGTCTACACCGGTTGTATTCGGCGCATGTGACTAATAGAATTTGATTTGATGAATGGCTACATTAGAGCCTGTAGAGTCAAGTATCACTAGTCCTTCTCCCTTAACTGCTACCACTGTTCACTTACCAGTCATATGTACAGTACTGGATATGGGGAGAGAGAGTTTTCCATTATTGAGAATAATTGTCCAACATCTTATTATTCAATCTGTTCTGTTTGTCTTTTCTTTTTTTATTCTGGAGAAAATAAAACAACATGACAATCATAGTTCCCATCACTAAGATGTGCACTGGCACGGAATTACTCTATTATAATATATTTATGATAAATGTGTTACAGCATAGACAGGCCTACATTTTCACAGCGAAACTGATCCAAAATGGCGCAGCAGTAAGATGTCTTTTTTTTCAATTTTCGGATTAAATATACCTTCCTGCAACCCGCCTCACTCGATGTGGTACGGATCTGCTATTTTTTTTTACCTTATAACTGGAACCTCCATCAGAAGCTAGCCAGCTAATTAGCTACTGGCTATTTAGTCATTGTTAGCCACTAATAGCGGTCTTTACCTTTATCTCAGACACGATAGCCCGGATAATGCCTGCCAGTCTGCACAGCGCGACAGTTTTTTTCCACCACATCACCGGATTCCTGCGGCAAGCTCTGGACCATTACACCGGATCTTCACAGCTAGCTAGCTGCTACCGAGTAGCTATTGTGGCTAACACCCTTATCCAGAAGCAAGCACCAGTTAGCCTCGATCTAGGCCCATCTCTCGGCTAGCAAATGAAGTACACCAACTACAATACCTCTCTTGCCAATTGGCCTGGACCCTTTGTCAACACGGAGCCCTGCCAATCCATCACGACTGGTCTACTAGTCTGCTGACGTAATTCTGCTGATGTGCTCTCAACCAGCCTCTGCGACGTGGATGTCGGTGAAGACCCATCTGCTAGCCCCGGCCCGCAAGCTTTCTGAACACTGTGTCTCCCGCTCGCCTAGCGTAGTAATCGACTACTGAACGGCTCCCTGTTTCAGCTATTGCTGCTCATTGGTACCTATGATCACTCGGCTACACAGGTGATGCCCGTTGGACTGTTCATTAACACGGTACTTCATTTTGTTTATCTGTCGGCCCCAGCCTCGAACTCAGGCCCTGTGTGTAGCTAACTGACCCTCTCTACCCATTCATCGCCATTTACCCGTTGTTGTCATCTTAGCTGTTTACCCGTTGTTGTCTTAGCTCTCCCAATCAACACCTGTGATTGCTTTATGCCGCTCTCTAATGTCAATATGCCTTGTATACTGTTGTTTAGGGCAGCTCTCATTGTTTAATTTTACTGCGGAGCCCCTAGTCCTGCTCAACATGCCTCAGATAGCTCCTTTGTCCCACCCCCCACACATGCAGAGACCGCACCTAGCTTAACTGGCGCCTGCAGAGATGCAACCCCTAACTGTAAAAGCCTTGGGTTCATGCATGTTAACATCAGAAACCTCCTCCCTAAGTTTGCTTTATTCACTGCTTTAGCACACTCCGCCAACCCTGATGTCCTAGCCGTGCCTGAATCGTGGCTTAGGAAGGCCACTAAAAATTCTGAAATTTCCATCCCAAATTACAACATTCTCTGTCAATATAGAACTGCTAAAGGGGCCGGAGAGGCAATCTACTGTAGATATAGCCTGCAGAGTTCTGTCATACTATCCAGGTCTATGCCCAAACAGTTCGAGCTTCTACTTTTAAAAATCCATCTCTCCAGAAATAAGTCCCTCACTGTTGCCACTTGTTATAGACCCCCCTCAGCTCCCAGCTGTGCCCTGGACACCATATGTGAATTGATTGACCCCCATCTATCGTCAGAGTTTGTACTGTTAGGTGACCTAAACTGGGATATGCTTAGCACCCCGGCCGTCCTCACCTTTATTTAACCAGGTAGGCCAGGTAGGCACCCTCATAGATATCATCCTGACCAACTTGCCCTCTAAATACACCTCTGCTGTTTTCAACCAGGATCTCAGCGATCACTTTGTTAAATGTCCACGTTCAAACGACCACCTCTCATCACTGTCAAACGCTCCCTAAAACACTTCTGCGAGCAGGCCTTTCTAAACGACCTGGCCCGGGTATTCTGGAAGGATATTGACCTCATCCCGTCAGTAGAGGATGCCTGGTTGTTCTTTAAAAGTGCTTTCCTCACCATATTTATAAGCATGCCCCTTTCAAAAAAAGAAAAGATATAGCCCTTACTTCATTCCAGACTTGACTGCCCTTGACCAGCACAAAAACATCCTGTGGCGTACTGCACTAGCATCGAATAGTCCCAGTGATATGCAACTTTTCAGGGAAGTCAGGAACCAATATACAGTACACAGACAGTTAGGAAAGCAAATGCTAGCTTTTTCAAACAGAAATTTGCATCCTGCAGCACCAATTCCCATAAGTTTTGGGACTCTGTAAAGTCCATGGAGAATAAGAGCACCTCCTCCCAGCTGTCCACTGCACTGAAGCTAGGAAACACTTTCACCACCGATAAATCCACGATAATCGAGAATTTCAATAAGCATTTCTCTACGGCTGACCATGCTTTCCATCTGGCTACCCAAACCCCGGCCAACAGCTCTGCACCCCCCACAGCAACTGCCCCAATCCCCCCCCTTCTCCTTCACCCAAATCCAGACAGCTGATGTTCTGATAGAGCTGCACTGCAAAATCTGGATCCCTACAAATCAGCTGGGCTAGACAATCTGGACCCTCTCTTCCTAAAATTATCTGCCGCCATTGTTGGAACCCCTATTACTAGTCTGTTCAACCTCTCTTTCATATCATCTGAGATTCCTAAAGATTGGAAAGTGGCCGTAGTCATCCCCCTCTTCAAAGGGGGAGACACTCTTGACCCAAACTGCTACAGACCTATATCCATCCTGCCCTGCCTTTCTAAAGTCTTCGAAACCCAAGTGAACAAACAGATCACTGACCATTTAGAATCCCACCATAACTTCTCCGCTTTACAATCCAGTTTCTGAGCTGGTCACGGGTGCACCTCAGCCACGCTCAAGGTCCTAAACGATATCATAACCGCCATCGATAGAAGACAATACTGTGTAGCCGTCTTCATCGACCTGGCCAAGGCTTTCGACTCTGTCAATCCCTGTATTCTTATTGGGAGACTCAACAGCCTTGGTTTCTCAAATGACTGCCTTGCCTGGTTCACTAACTACTTCTCAGACAGAGTTCAGTGTGTCAAATCGGAGGGCCTGTTGTCCGGACCTCTGGCAGTCTCTATGGAGGTGCCACAGGGTTAAATTCTCAGGCCGACTCTTTTCCCTGTATATATCAATGATGTCGCTCTTGCTGCAGGGGATTCTTTGATCCACCTCTACGCAGACACCAGTCTGTATACATCTGGCCCTTCTTTGGACACTGTGTTAACAAACCTCCAAACGAGCATCAATGCCATACAACACTTCTTCTGTGGCCTCCAACTGCTCTTAAATTCTAGTAAAACTAAATGCATGCTCTTCAACCAATCGCTGCCCGCACCCGCCCGCCCAACTAGCATCACTACTCTGAACGGTTCCGACCTAGAATATGTGGACAACTATAAATACCTAGGTGTCTGGCTAGACTGTAAACTCTCCTTCCAGACTCATATTAAGCATCTCCAATCCAAAATGACATCTAGAATTGGCTTCCTATTTTGCAACAAAGTCTCCTTTGCTGCCAAACAACTCATGCTGCCAAACATACCCTCGTAAAACTGACTATCCTACCGGTCCTTGACTTCGGCGAAGTCATTTACAAAATAGCCTCCAACACTCTACTCAGCAAATTGGATGCAGTCTATCACAGTGCCATATACTACCCACCACTGTGACATGTATGCTCTCGTCGGCCGGCCCTCTCTACATATTCGTCGCCAAACCCACTGACTCCAGGTCATCTATAAGTCTTTGCTAGGTAATGCTCCTCCTTATCTCAGCTCACTGGTCACCATAGCAACACCCACCCGTAGCACGCACTCCAGCAGGTATATTTCACTGGTCATCCCCAAAGCCAGCACCTTCTTTGGCCGCCTCTCCTTCCAGTTCCAAAAATCACTGAAGTTATATCACTTATATCTCCCTCGCTAACTTTAAGCATCAGCTGTCAGAGCAGCTTACCGATCGCTGCAGCTGTACACAGCCCATCCAATCAACTACCTACCTTATCCCATATTTGTTTTTCTGCTCTTTTGCACACCAGTATTTCTACTTGCACATCTTCATATGCACATCTATCACTCCAGTGTTAATTGCTTTTTTTTTGTAATTACTTCTCCACTATGGCCTATTTATTGCCTTACCTCCTTCATTTGCACACACTGTATATAGACTTTTCTATTGTATTATTGACTGTACGTTTGTTTATTCCATGTGTAACTCTGTGTTGTTGTTTATGTTGCACTGCTTTGCTTTATTTTGACTAGGTTGCAGTTGCAAATGAGAACTTGTTCTCAGCTGGCCTACCTGGTTAAATAAAGGTGAAATATAAATATATATATATTTTTTTTTTAAAAGGAAAGGTGGATGTTGTAGACTAGAGAATAACATTAAAGCCTTTTAATAAAGATGGAAAAATACTTTTCATTCGGTAGAAATGGGCAGACATGTCAACATGCTTTCTCCCTCAATCCACTAACCTTTTCGTTATCTAAAATGTACTAATTCCTTATTATGGCGGGGGGAGGGCAAACTGGTGACTTCAACAGCCGTTCTGTGACCCAAAAAACTGTCAGTCTTTGCCTGGAATAAATTGTGGAATATACTATTTCCAAGAACAGGGGGGGAGCATATTTGACAAAACATTGAATTCTTAACCATTGGCTGCTCAACTTTAATTTGGACTACTATAAAGTCTAAAATAAACAACAAAGAAGACGAATAGGCTTAATTTCTATTTCGACGAGTTTTGTTTGTTTAAAGGGGTTGGTTAAAGAAGGACGTAACATCGCAGACCCCCACCATACGGTGCTGCGTTTCGAGCGGCCCCATAGTAGAATCAATTCAGCTAGGGGGAGCTTGAAACTGTCAACTGATGCTTTCCTCGGAGATCTGGAGAAACACAGTCAAACTGAATACCGTCAGCTAGTGGGATATCAGCAGCACCGCACAAGTTGCACACACTGTCGATCACACTCATTAATCTTAGCTTTTCCTTGACCGATTATCAAATGAAGAATTATGTGAAGTTAAATAACAGTGTAATACATTAACTACATGAAGGCTATACTTAAACTCTAGTCATTGTGTTTTGAGCACTGAAATGGACTGCATAATGCTCAACACTTCAGTCATTTACTCTGAGAGGGTTTAAAAACATGTCTTCATATGCTAGGATGCTAAATTAATATGCCAACTTTAAGATGATCTCTCATAACAAAAATCGATCATAATTCCAATTAAACTGAAAAGAATATCTGAAATGTTCCCTGATCATAATCCATATAACTGAAGCTTCTTTCTCTATTGTGTGAAGTTGAAGGTATTGTAGCAGTTGGGTAGTAACTAAGGAGGTGGGGGCGATACATAGCAACCATCACATCTAGATGAAGCCCTGTGATGAGTGAGATTTCTCGTAATCACCATCCCAAACGTCCCTATTCCCTACCATGCTGTAGTGCACTACTTTTGACCAGAGCCCTGTGGGCCCTGGTCAAAACTACTGCACTATGAAGGGAATAGGATGCCATTTGGGACAGGCAGTCATGTATGGTCTTACCTGGTCACTGTATCCAGGCCACCACCACACCTGGAGCAGGTTGAACTGGACAGGTAACAAACTAGATGCGTTGGAGCTTTGAGCACATACACACTCACACACACACACCCGCGCGCTGTACTTATGTCACTCATGTACGTACATTACTTTGTGTCACAGGGAACATGGCTTGGAGGAAAATCAGGCGCACTATTCCATTGTGTGTGTGTATCACCCATATGCATCAATGTAATCTGTGTGTGTATGTGTGTGTGTTACCACCAATGTCACCTTCATGGAACACTAAACATGGAGCATCCTTCAGAATGTAGCAGATAAGGTTTGTAGGCAGGGAGGGATGTTGATGTGTGTGTGCCGTTGGAGCTTCAGAAGGCAACACAATGTTTGCAGGCAGAGATATTGATAAGGTCATCCCTTCCCAAGGTCACTTCCACATGACTGCGTATTCCATTTAATCTTCTATATACATTCTGTATGATCTGTTTCTATGTGTTTAAGACGGGTTGAAACCGAGCTCTGCTTTCTTTATTAAGGACACACTGCATAGACTGAAGCAAGAGGTCTCTATGAGCCAGTCAGATCAGGAACAGTCAGTGTGTGTGATGCGTGTCAGTGTGTGCCATGTGTTTGCCATGTGAGTCATCCTCAAGTGTGAGGGTCTAAGGAGAAAGATCCTCTGCTCCTACTCTCCTCCTTCCACCTCCTTCCTCTCTCCTCCTTCCACCTACTCTCCACTCTCCTCCTTCCACCTCCTCCCTCTCTCCTCCTTCCAACTCCTCCCCCTCTCCTCCTTCCAAGTCCACCCTTTCTACTCCTTCCACCTCGCCTCTCTCCTCCTTCCCCCTTCAACATCCTCCCTCTCCCTCCTTCCAACTCCCCCTCTCTCCTTCCAACTCCTCCCTCCCCTCTTTCTTCCACCTTCTCTCCTTCCAACTTCCTCCCTCTCTCCTTCCAACTTCCTCCCTCTCTCCTTCCATCCTCCTCCCTCTACCCTTCCATCCTCCTTCCTCTCTCCTCCTTCTACCTCCTCCCTCTCTCCAACTCCTCCCTCTCTCCTCCTTCCAACTCCTCCCTCCTCCTCTCCTTCCAACCTCCTCCCTCTCCACCTTCCCTCTCCACCCTTTCTACTCCTTCTACCTCTTCTCTCTCCTCCTTCCAAATCTCCTCCTTCCACCTCCTCTGTCCACCACCACCCGTTCTACTCCTTCCACCTCTACTCCCTCCTCCTTCCACCTCCCCTCTCTCCTCTTTCCACCTCCTCTTCTCCCTCCTCCTTCCACCTCCCCTCTCTCCTCTTTCCACCTCCTCCCTCTCTCCTCCTTCCACCTCCCCTCTCTCCTTCCACCTCCCTCTCCTCCTTTCACCTACTTCCTCCCCTCCTTCCTCTCTCCAACTCCACCCTCTCCTCCTTCCACCTCCACCCTCTCCTCCTTCCATCTCCTCTGCTCTCTCCCCTTCCACCTCCTCTCCTTCCACCTCCCCTCTCTCCCCCTTCCACCTCATCCCTCTCTCCACCTTCCAACCTCCTCCCTCTCTCCCTCTCTCCTTCCAACTCCCCTCGCTCCTCCTTCCACCTCCCCTCACTCCTCCCCCTCTCCTCCTTCTACCTCGCCACTCTCATCCCCGCTCTCCTCCTTCCACCTCCACCCTCTCCTCCTTCCACCTCCACCCTCTCCTCCTTCCACCTCCACCCTCTCCTCCTTCCATCTCCACCCTCTCCTCCTTTCACTTCCTACCTCTCCTCCTTCCACTTCCTCCCTCTCTCCCTCCTTCCACCTCCTCCCTCCCCCTTTCTCCTCCTTCCACCTTCTCTCCTTCCAACCTCCTCCCTCTCCCCTTCCACTTCCTCCTCCCTCTCTCCTCCTTCCACCTCCTCCCACCTCCCCTTCTTCCACCTCCCCTCTCCCCTCGCTCCTCCCTCGCCCCTCCTTCCACCTCCTCCCTCTCCGCCTGACACCTCCTCCCTTTCTGCCTGACACCTCCTCCCTCTCCGCCTGACACCTCCTCCCTCTCCGCCTGACACCTCCTCCCTCTCCTCCTTTCACTTCCTACGTCTCCTCCTTCCAATCTCCACCCTCTCCCCCTTCCACCTCGCTCCTCCCTCCTCCCCTCGCTCCTCTTTCCACCTCCCGCTCTCCTCCTTCCACATCCTCCCTCTCTCCTCCTTTTACCTCACGGCTCTCCTCCTTCCACCTCCACCCTCTCCTTCTTCTGTCTCCCCTCTCCTCCTTTCACTTCCTACATCTCCTCCTCCCACCTTCCCCACCTCTCCTTCCACCTCCTCCCTCTCTCCTCCTTCCACATTAATCTCTACTCCTTCCATCTTCTCCTCCTTCCACCTCCCCCTCTCTCCTCCTTCCACCCCATCCCTCTCCCCCTTCCACCTCCTCCCTCTCTCCTACTTCCACCTCTCTCTCTGCTCTTTCCATCTCTCTCTCCTTCTTCTACCTCTCTCTCTCCTCCTTCCACCTCCTCCCTCTCTCCCCCTCCACCTCTCCCTCCATTGTCCCACATCCTCCATCTACCTCCCCTCTCTCCTTCTTCCACCCCATCCCTCTCCTCCTTCCACCTCTCTCTTCTCCTTCCATCTCCTCTATCTCTTCTCCTCCAAAATCCCCTCGCTGCTCCTTCCAACTCCTCCCGCGCTCCTCCTTCCACCTCCTCCCTCTCCGCCTGACACCTCCTCCCTCTCCTCCTTCCACCTCCTCCCTCTCCACCTGACACCTCCTCCCTTTCCGCCTGACACCTCCTCCCTCTCCTCCTTCCAACTCCACCCTCTCCTCCTTCCATCTCCACCCTCTCCTCCTTTCACTTCCTACGTCTCCTCCTTCCACCTCCTTCCATCTCCACCCTCTCCTCCTTCCTCTCCTCCTTCCACCTCCTCCCTCTCTCCTCCTCCATTTCTGCTCTTTCCACCTCCTTCCTCTACCTCCTCCCTCTCTCCTCCCATCTCCCTCTCTCCTCCCACCTCCTCCCTCTCTCCTCAATTTCTGCTCTTTCACATCATCCCTCTCTCCTCCTTGCACCGCCCATCCTCCTTACACCTCCTCCCTCTATCCTCCTTCCACCTCCTCCCTCTCTCCTCCCTCCACTTCCCCGCTCTCCTCCTTCCACCTCATCCCTCTCCTCCTCCCTTTCTCTCCTTCCACCTCCTCACCTCTACCTTTCCTCCCTCCACCTCCACTCCTTCCACCTCCTCCCACTCTTCTCCCTTTCCCTCTTCCTCCACCTCCTTCCACCTCCATTACTGTGCCTTCCACCTCTTCCCCCTCTACTCCATTCACCTCCTCCCTCTACTCCATTCACCTCCTCCCTCTACTCCATTCACCTCCTCCCCCCTTCTCCATTCACCTCCTCCCCCTTCTCCATTCACCTCCTCCCTCTACTCCATTCACCTCCTCCCTCTACTCCATTCACCTCCTCCCCCTTCTCCATTCACCTCTTCCCCTCTTCTCCATTCACCTCCTCCCCTCTTCTCCATTCACCTCCTCCTTCTACTCCATTCACCTCCTCCCTCCCCCTCTTCTCCATTCACCTCCTCCCTCTACTCCATTCACCACCTCCTCTCTTCTCCATTCACCTCCTCCCCCTTCTCCATTCACCTCTTCCCCTCTTCTCCATTCACCTCCTCCCCCTTTCTCCATTCACCTCCTCCCTCTCTACTCATTCCACCTCCTCTCTCTGCTCCTTTCACCTCCTCCCTCTCCTTCCACCTACCTCTCTGCTCTTTCCACCTCCTCCCTCTGCTCCTTCCACCTCCTCCCTTTCCTTCTACCTCCTCCCTCTCTGCTCCTTCCACCTCCTCCCTCTCTGCTCCTTCCACCTCCTCCCTCTCTGCTCCTTCCACCTCCTCCCTCTCTGCTCCTTCCACCTCCTCCTTCTCTGCTCCTTCCACCTCCTTCTCTGCTCCTTCCACCTCCCCTCTCTGCTCCTTCCACCTCCCCCTCTCTGCTCCTTCCACCTCCCCCTCTCTGCTCCTTCCACCTCCCCTCTCTGCTCCTTCCACCTCCTCCCTCTCTGCTCCTTCCACCTCCTCCCTCTCTGCTCCTTCCACCTCCTTCTCTGCTCCTTCCACCTCCCCCTCTCTGCTCCTTCCACCTCCCCCTCTCTGCTCCTTCCACCTCCCCCTCGCTTGTCCTTCCATCTCCTCCCTCTCTGCTCCTTCCACCTCCTCCGTCTACCTCCTCCCTCTCTGCTCCTTCCATTTCCAATATACAAACTTTTAGTCCTCATCTTTCCCCTCTTATCGGGGACTGATTCAGATCTCAGGTGTGAGACCTGGGACAGCAGTTGAACGCTGCCCTGGCAGTACTGGAGACCTGGAGGTTTGGATGTGAATATGCCTGACCCTAAAGACTCCTACTGAACACACACAGAGATAACATCAGCTAGAACAGAGGGGGAGGGGTCGCACAGGCCCACACACACAGAGAGAGATAAGTAAACAGTAGTCTGACGTAAACCAGTGGTGACTAATGCTGTGACGTCTACTAAACAGTCCTATGACCATGGTTAGAATACAGAATGAACAACACACTCGAATGTGTCCTGTTGTTATGTGCTTTCTGTTATGTGCTTTCTGTTATGTGCCCTGTTGTGTTCTCATCCCTCTAGTCTTTGGTAGTAGTCTTCCTCCACCTAGTGGTGGTTAACCAACATGCTCCCACAGTGACGAGGCTCTACTGCAGCGCAGCAAGAGAAATTAACCACAAGTTTTAATACATATGGGCCCTGGTCAAAAGTAGGGCACTATAAAGGGAATAGGGTGCCATTTGTGACACAAAGTATGTGAGGTCAGAGAGAGAACGGTCTTCATTTCAGCTTCTCTGGAGCCTCCTCCTATGATGTGGACAAAGACAACAGTATGTGAAACTATAATTAAGGTGGACTATGGTTATTAAAAGACTGCGTGTGAAAAACTGCTATATTTATGGTCAGAGTTGTCGATAGAAGGGACATGATGGCACAGTCAATTAGAAGAGTCTCTGAGAAGTTCTGTAGCAAAATAGATTCCATTAAATTACTAGAGGGGCTGTGTCATAAACCCTCAAAGTTCCAGAATAGAGTGAAAATGGCAGCCGTTGTGGTCTGGGAGAAAACCAGTCTAATTGTAATGAATGGCAGTACAGGCATAATCCTGGTTTTATGTATACAGGACAATGTAAGTAAGTACAGTACAGACATAATCCTGGTTTTATGTATACAGGACAATGTAAGTAAGTACAGTACAGGCATAATCCTGGTTTTATGTATACAGGACAATGTAAGTAAGTACAGTACAGACATAATCCTGGTTTTATGTATACAGGACAATGTAAGTAAGTACAGTACAGGCATAATCCTGGTTTTATGTATACAGGACAATGTAAGTAAGTACAGTACAGGCATAATCCTGGTTTTATGTATACAGGACAATGTAAGTAAGTACAGTACAGGCATAATCCTGGTTTTATGTATACAGGACAATGTAAGTAAGTACAGTACAGGCATAATCCTGGTTTTATGTATACAGGACAATGTAAGTAAAGTACAGTACAGGCATAATCCTGGTTTTATGTATACAGGACAATGTAAGTAAGTACAGTACAGGCATAATCCTGGTTTTATGTATACAGGACAATGTAAGTAAGTACAGTACAGGCATAATCCTGGTTTTATGTATACAGGACAATGTAAGTAAGTACAGTACAGGCATAATCCTGGTTTTATGTATACAGGACAATGTAAGTAAGTACAGTACAGGCATAATCCTGGTTTTATGTATACAGGACAATGTAAGTAAGTACAGTACAGGCATAATCCTGGTTTTATGTATACAGGACAATGTAAGTAAGTACAGTACAGGCATAATCCTGGTTTTATGTATACAGGACAATGTAAGTAAGTACAGTACAGGCATAATCCTGGTTTTATGTATACAGGACAATGTAAGTAAGTACAGTACAGGCATAATCCTGGTTTTATGTATACAGGACAATGTAAGTAAGTACAGTACAGGCATAATCCTGGTTTTATGTATACAGGACAATGTAAGTAAGTACAGTACAGGCATAATCCTGGTTTTATGTATACAGGACAATGTAAGTAAGTACAGTACAGGCATAATCCTGGTTTTATGTATACAGGACAATGTAAGTAAGTACAGTACAGGCATAATCCTGGTTTTATGTATACAGGACAATGTAAGTAAGTACAGTACAGGCATAATCCTGGTTTTATGTATACAGGACAATGTAAGTAAGTACAGTACAGGCATAATCCTGGTTTTATGTATACAGGACAATGTAAGTAAGTACAGTACAGGCATAATCCTGGTTTTATGTATACAGGACAATGTAAGTAAGTACAGTACAGGCATAATCCTGGTTTTATGTATACAGGACAATGTAAGTAAGTACAGTACAGGCATAATCCTGGTTTTATGTATACAGGACAATGTAAGTAAGTACAGTACAGGCATAATCCTGGTTTTATGTATACAGGACAATGTAAGTAAGTACAGTACAGGCATAATCCTGGTTTTATGTATACAGGACAATGTAAGTAAGTACAGTACAGGCATAATCCTGGTTTTATGTATACAGGACAATGTAAGTAAGTACAGTACAGGCATAATCCTGGTTTTATGTATACAGGACAATGTAAGTAAGTACAGTACAGGCATAATCCTGGTTTTATGTATACAGGACAATGTAAGTAAGTACAGTACAGGCATAATCCTGGTTTTATGTATACAGGACAATGTAAGTAAGTACAGTACAGGCATAATCCTGGTTTTATGTATACAGGACAATGTAAGTAAGTACAGTACAGGCATAATCCTGGTTTTATGTATACAGGACAATGTAAGTAAGTACAGTACAGGCATAATCCTGGTTTTATGTATACAGGACAATGTAAGTAAGTACAGTACAGGCATAATCCTGGTTTTATGTATACAGGACAATGTAAGTAAGTACAGTACAGGCATAATCCTGGTTTTATGTATACAGGACAATGTAAGTAAGTACAGTACAGGCATAATCCTGGTTTTATGTATACAGGACAATGTAAGTAAGTACAGTACAGGCATAATCCTGGTTTTATGTATACAGGACAATGTAAGTAAGTACAGTACAGGCATAATCCTGGTTTTATGTATACAGGACAATGTAAGTAAGTACAGTACAGGCATAATCCTGGTTTTATGTATACAGGACAATGTAAGTAAGTACAGTACAGGCATAATCCTGGTTTTATGTATACAGGACAATGTAAGTAAGTACAGTACAGGCATAATCCTGGTTTTATGTATACAGGACAATGTAAGTAAGTACAGTACAGGCATAATCCTGGTTTTATGTATACAGGACAATGTAAGTAAGTACAGTACAGGCATAATCCTGGTTTTATGTATACAGGACAATGTAAGTAAGTACAGTACAGGCATAATCCTGGTTTTATGTATACAGGACAATGTAAGTAAGTACAGTACAGGCATAATCCTGGTTTTATGTATACAGGACAATGTAAGTAAGTACAGTACAGGCATAATCCTGGTTTTATGTATACAGGACAATGTAAGTAAGTACAGTACAGGCATAATCCTGGTTTTATGTATACAGGACAATGTAAGTAAATACAGTACAGGCATAATCCTGGTTTTATGTATACAGGACAATGTAAGTAAGTACAGTACAGGCATAATCCTGGTTTTATGTATACAGGACAATGTAAGTAAGTACAGTACAGGCATAATCCTGGTTTTATGTATACAGGACAATGTAAGTAAGTACAGTACAGGCATAATCCTGGTTTTATGTATACAGGACAATGTAAGTAAGTACAGTACAGGCATAATCCTGGTTTTATGTATACAGGACAATGTAAGTAAGTACAGTACAGGCATAATCCTGGTTTTATGTATACAGGACAATGTATCCTGGTTTTATGTATACAGGACAAGTAAGTACAGGCATAATCCTGGTTTTATGTATACAGGCATAATCCTGGTTTTATGTATACAGGACAATGTAAGTAAGTACAGTACAGGCATAATCCTGGTTTTATGTATACAGGACAATGTAAGTAAGTACAGTACAGGCATAATCCTGGTTTTATGTATACAGGACAATGTAAGTAAGTACAGTACAGACATAATCCTGGTTTTATGTATACAGGACAATGTAAGTAAGTACAGTACAGGCATAATCCTGGTTTTATGTATACAGGACAATGTAAGTAAGTACAGTACAGGCATAATCCTGGTTTTATGTATACAGGACAATGTAAGTAAGTACAGTACAGACATAATCCTGGTTTTATGTATACAGGACAATGTAAGTAAGTACAGTACAGGCATAATCCTGGTTTTATGTATACAGGACAATGTAAGTAAGTACAGTACAGGCATAATCCTGGTTTTATGTATACAGGACAATGTAAGTAAGTACAGTACAGGCATAATCCTGGTTTTATGTATACAGGACAATGTAAGTAAGTACAGTACAGGCATAATCCTGGTTTTATGTATACAGGACAATGTAAGTAAGTACAGTACAGGCATAATCCTGGTTTTATGTATACAGGACAATGTAAGTAAGTACAGTACAGACATAATCCTGGTTTTATGTATACAGGACAATGTAAGTAAGTACAGTACAGGCATAATCCTGGTTTTATGTATACAGGACAATGTAAGTAAGTACAGTACAGACATAATCCTGGTTTTATGTATACAGGACAATGTAAGTAAGTACAGTACAGACATAATCCTGGTTTTATGTATACAGGACAATGTAAGTAAGTACAGTACAGGCATAATCCTGGTTTTATGTATACAGGACAATGTAAGTAAGTACAGTACAGGCATAATCCTGGTTTTATGTATACAGGACAATGTAAGTAAGGCATGTGATGTATCAGAAATTATTTAATAGAATTACTGTCAACCTAAAATATTGTCATAATCATAAATACTGTTTATACGAGTTTAATACAAACGCTCTACATTAATAGTCTCTAAAATATATGTAAACAGGCCATAAATGTCTAAATTGTTGTTTTCTTGGAAAGCTAAGAGGTCTGTTATATGATGCAATATCAGTACTTGTTGCATTTACAACTTGTCTAAATCCAATCATCAACTGATTTCAGACAGTGTCTGGTTGGAGATGGACTGTGTTGTTTAAATGGAATGTGAGCATATTGGCAGTTAATATAAAACGTTTATGGAATCAAACCTCTAAAACTAGCTGGCAGGCTAACACACATCCAGTGCAGATCATTTTTTTAAATTCATTATTTGACACTATCACTGGCAAACCATGGTTGACAAACTCCCTGACCAAAATGGCTGACCTTTATCCCATCACTTATTTATGTATTTGACATTTTGCAGGAGGAAATCTCTTGAGATGGTGCGTCTCATTTTCAAGAGTCCAAATGAAAAAAACTAAACAAACAATACTTAGAATAATATGGAAACTACTGTCTAATATAATAACAAAATATATATTATTACATACAAAAAAAAACAACCTGCATTAACAGAATTAACTTCTGCTCCAACGACTAATAAAACGAAGTACATATAATATATACATACAAATATCTTCACATGGTGATGTTCCTATTAGCTATTTAAAAATAAACTGTTTGTTCTTAACATTTGAAAAATGACTCTTAAATTCACTGTGTTTTTTCTACAGGTATATAATTCCAGTCAGTTGGGTCTTTGTACCTGAAAGATGTTACTCTAACCTCATGATGTACCCTTGGACTGTGTAATGGCTGCTGTTGAAATAAGTCATGTGAGTCTGGTAAAGTTAGGTGTTCCTTAAATTTAAGTTGATACAATTAAAAATAAATTGTGACCAATGCAGTCGCCTTCTGTTTGGGAGTGACAGCCCATTTAGTGATTCAGACAAAGTGTCTTACAATGACATCATACGAAGGTTCATGTCCATTCTAGTATTCTAATTCCTAACTCTGTTTGTAGCACCCTAATAATGGTGAGGTCACTTTCAAGTCATTGTGAGATCACTTCCTCCCCTTGGTCCACTTCCTACTGAGGGAGGTAGGGAGGTAACTCTCAACACCGGCTGGTGTCAGGGAGGTAACTCTCAACACCGGCTGGTGTCAGGGAGGTAACTCTCAACACCGGCTGGTGTCAGGGAGGTAACTCTCAACACCGGCTGGTGTCAGGGAGGTAACTCTCAACACCGGCTGGTGTCAGGGAGGTAACACTCTCAACACCGGCTGGTGTCAGGGAGGTAACTCAACACCGGCTGGTGTCAGGGAGGTAACTCAACACCGGCTGGTGTCAGGGAGGTACCTCTCAACACCGGCTGGTGTCAGGGAGGTAACTCTCAACACCGGCTGGTGTCAGGGAGGTAACTCAACACTGGCTGGTGTCAGGGAGGTAACTCTCAACACCGGCTGGTGTCAGGGAGGTAACTCTCAACACCGGCTGGTGTCAGGAGGTAACTCTCAACACCGGCTGGTGTCAGGGAGGTAACTCTCAACACCGGCTGGTGTCAGGGAGGTAACTCTCAACACCGGCTGGTGTCAGGGAGGTAACTCTCAACACCGGCTGGTGTCAGGGAGGTAACTCTCAACACCGGCTGGTGTCAGGGAGGTAACTCTCAACACCGGCTGGTTTCAGGGAGGTAACTCTCAACACCGGCTGGTGTCAGGGAGGTAACTCTCAACACCGGCTGGTGTCAAACACCCAGCAGTTCGCCTCTGGGTCATACGTGGCGGAGAGAGAGAATTTATGGCCATTGTTGCCTTAAAGCTGCAATGTGTAACTTTTTAGGCGTTCCCGACCAAATTCACATAGAGATGTCAGTTAAAGAAAGCAAATCTAAGAAGCAGTAGATCTGCTCTATGTGTGGTATTTCTAGGCTTCCTATTCTTAAGTTTCGCTTTTGTATCTTTTACTTTGGGTTTTGTACACCAGTTTCAACAGTTGAAAATACAATATTTTTGGTTATGGAAAATATATTTCACAGCGGTTTAGATTGTACAATGATTCTCTACACTATACTTGCTTGTTTTGTCACATAAATTGAAATTAGGCATTAGAATTATTATTATTATTATTATAACTATTAGAATTTCTGCATTCAGGAAATGGTGGAGTGATTTCTGCATTGTGCAACTTTAATGCTCATCATCATGACCTGAGTGCATGGGACTGTAGGAGCTATCAGAGTGTGAGTTTGATGGTATAACTAACTCATTGTATAGGAGCCAGGTAACTCACAGTGGATTAACTAAAACTACCAGCTTTGTGCAGTGTCTAGTAACACGCTGTGTGGGAGAGCAGTGGAGAGGAGAGGCAAGGGTGGATGGATGGAAGGACACATCTCTGAGGTATTCTACCAGAGCCATGGGTCCTGTAACGACATTCCGGTGAAGATGATTCCCTACCGGTTAGCCACTCAGCAGCGAGTTGTGAAGCATTCCCAACCAGATTGACATTCCTTGGAAGTAGGTAACAACACAGCCGGCCCAAAGGCGGTCACACTAATTAGTCAGGAATTTCTACATTATCTGGGGAATTTACACTACCATCTCTCTCTCTTTCTGTCTTTTTTCCTCTACCCCCCCCCCCTTCTCCTCACTATTTATCTCTCCTCCACCTCTCCTCAGTGCTATGATGTGTGGACCCCTGGGACCCCCCATGGCGTAAATGCTCCCGTCCACCACGGCCACCCCCACCCTGTTCCTGGGGGTGTTGAGGGAGGCGTGCTGATTCCACTGATTGGTCATGGGTTTGTAGCAGCACAGGGAACTGGACTCACTGTTGTTCTGTAGGGACAGGTTCCTGCCTCCCATCTGAGGATGAGGGAAAGAGGGAGAGAGAGAGAGGGAGGGAAGGATGGAGAGGGGTTAGATAGACCAACAAGGCTGTAAAAAGCAAGGTGTGTGCGTGCGTTCATGTACCGTGTGGAGCAGGCCAAACAGCACACAGGAGCCCAGGCCACTGCAGGGAGAGCCCATGTCAGCTAGCTTCAGCCAGACGTTCCTACAAGGGTCATAGGCCTCCATAGAAGACAGCGTGCTGCCGATACCTGGGATTGAACACAGGAGGATCAGACAGTACATAACCATATCAGGATTATATTGTCATACTCGTATGATATCATATCATCCAATTATCTCATTGTATCGTATCCTATTACACCCCATCCCATCATATGTTTGTAGACTACCCTCCGGCTACGTAGATAAGCTGTGTTCCACGGTGAGGCGCAGGGGGGAGGGGCTTCCTCAAAGCCATTTCCTGGAATATCTTCGACAGGAAGTCTCTACAGGAGTTGGCCTGGAATGAAGGAACATGAAAATAGTTGAATAATCGAATTTGGTATTCCTCAATCTATCAATCAATCCCAGCAGCCGGTCATAGATAAATAGACGACATAGAGACTTACCTTGCTGAGGATGGGGCAGGACTGGAGCTGTATCTTGATGAACTTGGGAGGCAGAGCGTAGACGTGGAGAGCATTGAGGAGGTCGTGGAGATACGGAGCTCTGCTCTCCACGTCCCATCGCACCCAGTCTGTACAAGCCTTGAACACCTGACATCAAGGAGCTCATGGTCACACTTTGGCAGGCGGTTATCTTGATTTTCACATAGAAATATGCATATAAGTGAAGTATATAAATATACACCTCAGGATAAACCATGTATATAGAATATAAATCAAATCCATACCTCTGACTCACAGAGCACCTTGAGGCTGTCCCTGGCTGATGAGCTCCAACAGCTGACAGTGAGACAGACTGAAGAACTCCTCCTCTTTGGTTACCTGGGGTAGGGACAAATAGACACACAGTCAACACGCGTCACATGCTCACACACACACAGTCCGTCAAAGCAATTCTATGTCCGACTAAGTGCACGGTTTGTGTCTATAAGGAACAGGTGACGTCAGGGGACCGGTCACCAAACAGTTGGACCTCTCATGGTCTGATACAACATTGATAAAACGTACCAACCTTGACTTTTTCATGACATGTCTCTTGTACACGTACTGCTTAACTGAGATGTGTGTATATGAGTCAGTGGTCTGAGCCTCACTAAAGGGTGTTCTGTCTGTGTATCATATCTGGGAACAGGTGGATCTGTCTGTCTTTCAGAATCAGGAGGAGGGTGGAGGGTGTTCTGTCTGTCTGGTTCTGTTCTGTCTGTCTGGGACATGGACTCAGGAGGAGAGTGGAGGGTGTTCTGTCTGTCTGGAACATGGACTCAGGAGGAGAGTGGAGGGTGTTCTGGTGGAACATGGACTCAGGAGGAGAGTGGAGGGTGTTCTGTCTGTCTGGGACATGGACTCAGGAGGAGAGTGGAGGGTGTTCTGTCTGTCTGGGAACATGGACTCAGGAGGAGAGTGGAGGGTCTGTCTGGGACATGGACTTCTGTCTGTCTGGGTCTGTCATGGACTCAGGAGGAGAGTGGAGGGTGTTCTGTCTGTCTGGAACATGGACTCAGGAGGAGAGTGGAGGGTGTTCTGTCTGTCTGGAACATGGACTCAGGAGGAGAGTGGAGGGTGTTCTGTCTGTCTGGAACATGGACTCAGGAGGAGAGTGGAGGGTGTTCTGTCTGTCTGGGAACTCAGGAGGAGAGTGGAGGGTGTTCTGTCTGTCTGGGAACATGGACATGGGAGGAGTGGAGGGTGTTCTGTCTGTCTGGAACATGGACTCAGGAGGAGAGTGGTGGAGGGTGTTCTGTCTGTCTGGACATGGACTCAGGAGGAGAGTGGATGGACTCAGGAGGAGAGTGGAGGGTGTTCTGTCTGTCTGGAACATGGTCTGGACATGGACTCAGGAGGAGAGTGGAGGGGGTCTGCATGGACTCATGGACTCAGGAGGGAGTGGAGGGTGTTCTGGTGTTCTGTCTGTCTGGGGCATGGACTCAGGAGGAGAGTGGAGGGTGTTCTGTCTGTCTGGGACATGGACTCAGGAGGAGAGTGGAGGGTGTTCTGTCTGTCTGGAACATGGACTTGGAGGGTGTTCTGTCTGTCTGGGACATGGACCAGGAGGAGAGTGGAGGGTGTTCTGTCTGTCTGGGACATGGACTGGAGGGTGTTCTGTCTGCTGGAACATGGACTCAGTTTGGGACATGGACTCAGGAGGAGAGTGGAGGGTGTTCTGTCTGTCTGGAACATGGACTCAGGAGGAGAGTGGAGGGTGTTCTGTCTGTCTGGGACAACTAATGATCTGTCCTGGAACATGGACTCAGGAGGAGAGTGGAGGGTGTTCTGTCTGTCTGGAACATGGACTTGGAGGGTGTTCTGTCTGTCTGGGGCATGGACTACATGGACTCAGGAGGGAGTGGAGGGTGTTCTGTTCCATGGACTTGTCTTATCATTTCCCCGCATAGCAGAACACAAACAAGGAGAGTGGAGCGAACACAAACTGTCTTCAAACCAAAAACAACGACATAGACTTACAGGTTAATTGTCAGTTTTACAGTCTATTGCGGACAGTCTGAGCACTGATGGAGTGATTATGCGTCCTGTCCATCCTGTACCTGTCCTGCAGGTGTGATGTTCAGATGTACCGATCCTGTGCAGGTGTTGTTACATGTGGTCTGCCACTGTGAAGACGATCAGCTGTCCGTCTTGTCTCCCTGTAGTGCTGTCTTAGGTGTCTCCCAGTATGGACATGCAATTTATTTCCCTATCCACATCTGCAGACCTCATTCCTCCTTGCAGCATGTCTAAGGCACGTTCACGCAGATGAGCAGGGACCCTGGGCATCCTTCTTTTGGAGTCAGTAGAAAGGCCTCTTTAGTGTCCTAAGTTTTCATAACTGTGACCTTTATTGCCTACCGTCTGTAAGCTGCTAGTGTCTTAACGACCATTCCACAGGTGCATGTTCATTAATTGTTTGTGGTTCATTGAACAAGCATGGGAAACAGTGCTACTTAAAACCCTTTACAATGAAGATCTGTGAAGTTATTTGGATTTTTACAAATTATCTTTGAAAGACACGGTCCTGAGAAAGGGACATTTCTTTTTTTGCTGAGTTTATATATATTTTTTATAAATGTTAGAATTATTCTTCAACTTTGACAGAGTATTTTGTGTAGATTGTTTACCAAAAATGACAATTAAATCCAATTTAAACCCACTTTGTAACAACAAAATGTGGGGGGGAAAAAATGTGGAAAAAGTCGAGGGGTGTGAATATTTTCTGAAGGCACTGTACATGTGCAAGAAAGGTCAGAGAATCCTGTATAATTACGACTCCAAGCCTGACGATAAGCATAAGCACATTTCTAATGCTTTCACTCTGGAACTGATGAAGGGTGTATATACAGTCGTGGCCATAAGTTTTGAGATTGACACAAATAATAATTTTCAAAGTCTGCTGCCTCAATTTGTATGATGGCAATTTGCATATACTCCAGAATGTTATGAAGAGTGATCAGATGAATTGCAAAGTCCCTCTTTGCCATGCAAATTAACTGAATTGCAAAAAAAACAATTCCACTGCATTTCAGCCCTGCCACAAAAGGTCCAGCTGACATCATGTCAGTGATTCTCTCGTTAACACAGGTGTGAGTTTTGACGAGGACAAGGCTGGAGATCACTCTGTCAAGCTGATTGAGTTTGAATAACAGACTGGAAGCTTCAAAAGGAGGGTGGTGCTTGGAATCATTGTTCTTCCTCTGTCAACCATGGTTACCTGCAAGGAAACATGTGCCGTCATAATTGCTTTGCACAAAAAGGGCTTCACAGGCAAGGATATTGCTGCTAGTAAGATTGCATCTAAATCAACCATTTATCGGATCATCAAGAACTTCAAGGAGAGCAGGTTCAATTGTTGTGAAGAAGACGTTTGTCTGTCTTAGGGACTGATTAACCAATCAATGGACTAAGCATTGATTTTACCTGAATCCCCCAAGTCAAATTCTGCACCTGATTAATCCTCTTTGAATGATTGTGACTGCATAGTCACTCAACGAGTGATACTTAGCGATATTACTAAACGTTCAGGAGTGTGGGTTTTCCCACACAGTATCTGTTATTACAAATCAAAGTCCTGAATAACCAATCAATGGACTAATCAAAGGACTGATTAACAAAGAACAGCCATGTACCCCTCCATTTGTCCGATTTGATGATTAGAACTTCCGCATCCATCACTGGTGGCAGTACTTCCTCCAGAGTCAATGTGTTGATAATATGTTCACCTCTAGCATAGCTACAACACACACATCATCAACACTAGTTAGTCAGATATCACAGAAGAAACCGGTCATGTTGCTCAGATTACTGATTTCATCCAAAGACTTCTAATGCAGTCCAGCAATTCCATATTCAGTCCAAAGATTCCAATTTTAGTCCAGAAATGCCTAAATGAGTCCATGATATTTCAGCTTTTGGTCCTGATATTCCCGGTTTAAGAACTATTCCTATTTAGTCCATGGAGTTCTAGTTTAGTCCAGTGATTCCATCTTTAGAGCATATATTCCTGATTTAGTCCATGAGATTGAAGCTTGGTCTTTTGGTGTTGGGCTTCCAGTTCTGGGGTTCTGGGATGAATCATTGGTTGGTCATTCTTCACTTGTTGTCCTCCAAATCCATTATGTCCAAGATAGATGACCACAGGGATGGCCTGGTGGCTTCTGTTTGTCTGGGAGCAAATTAAGACAATATAGTCATTAGGAGAGGCAGCATGTGTGTATTTAATGGAGTGTGTGTGTATATATCAAATGTGTTAACCCCCCCACACACACACACACACCACTGTCAACAGACCTAGGACTGTGATGATTATGGAATTCTGTGTAAAGTTTCATTGTTGTGCAAATGACCACAGTTATTGTCATAATTGTAGTAATTTTGGTTAAAATGGTTTTGAGCTTGTAACATATCCTTTAAAATTAGCTTTGGCATACCTAATGAATAGAACACAGCATTGGTGACACCCCTATCTCAAAAACAAATGGTTTTCAACTTTTGGATATTTAGCTGTTCTGCTCGTAAAATGATTACCAACTTCAGGTACACATGAGACAAGATAGTAGCTACTAACCAATTGGATACCACGAAATTGGGGAGAAAAAGGGGTCAAATTAAAAATAAAAAAATATGTATATATATATTTTTAAATGCAGCATGCAACAATTTCTAAGATTTTACTGAGTTATATTTAAGAAATACAGTCAATTGAAATAAATGAATAATGCTCTAATCTATGGATTTCACATGACTGGGTATACACATATGACTGGGTATACACATATGACTGGGTATACACATATGACTGGGTATACACATATGACTGGGTATACACATATGACTGGGTATACACATATGACTGGGTATACACATATGACTGGGTATACACATATGACTGGGTATACACATATGACTGGGTATACACATATGACTGGGTATACACATATGCATCTGTTGGTCACAGATTCCTTAAAAAAAATAGCTTGGGGTCGTGGATCAGAAAACCAGTCAATATCTGGTGTGACCACCATTTGCCTCATGCAGCGTGACACATCTCCTTCACATAGAGTTCATCAGCCTGTTGAATTTGGCCTGTAGTCCCACTCCTCTTCAACGGCTGTGCGAAGTTGCTGGATATTGGCGGGAACTGGAACAAGCAGTCATACACGTCAATACAGAGGATCCCAAACATCCTCAATGGGTGACATGTCTGGTGAGTATGCAGGCCACGGAAGAAATGGGACATTTCCAGCTTCCAGGAATTGTGTACAGATCCTTGCGAAATGGGGCTGTGCATTATCATGCTGAAACATGAGGTGATGGTGGCAGATGAATGGCACGACAATGAGCATCTCTTCACAACAGCAAACCGCTCACACACACACACAACACCATCTGCCCGGTAAAATTGAAACCGGGATTCATTATTGAAGAGCACACTTCTCCAGCGTGCCAGTGGCCACCGAAGGTGAGCATTTTCCCACTGAAGTCGGTTTCGACACCAAACTGCAGTAAGGTCAAGACCCTTGTGAGGAAGACGAGCACGCAGATGAGCTTCACAGAGACGGTTTCTGACAGTTTCTGCAGAAGTCCTTTGATTGTGCAAGCCCACAGTTTCATCAGCTGTGCGGGTGGCTAGTCTCAGCCGATCCTGCAGGTGAAGAAGCCGGATGTGGAGGTCCTGACCTGGCGTGGTTACACCTGGTCTGAGGTTGTGAGGCTGGTTGGACGTACTGACAAATTCTCTGATACGAGAGCTCTGGTGGACATTCCTGCAGCCAATTGAATGCTCCCTCAAAACTTGAGACATCTGTGGCATTGTGTTGTGACAAAACTGTACATTTTAGAGTGACCTTTTATGGTCCCCAGCACAAGGTGCACCTGTGTAATAATTATGCCGTTTAATCAGCTTCTTGATATGCCACACCTGTCAGGTGGATGGATTATCTTGGCAAAGGAGAAATGCTCACTAACAGGGATGTAAACAAATTTGTGCACAAAATTGAGAGAAATAAGCTTTTTGTGCGGATGGAACATTTCTGGGATCTTTTATTTCAGCTCATGAAATTTGGGACCAACACTTTCCATGTTGAGATTATATTTTCGTTCAGTATAAATATGATAATTTGCTATTGGGTAAACTATATGAGACCTCGAGCATAGTTTCACTTCCATAAGGTTTATAAATAGACAAGGACAAACAATTATACCAGAAATGATATAGGCCTAGTGTAGTGTGTGTGTGTGTGTGTGTGTGTGTGTCACCCTACAGCTAGCCTGATCACAAGTCATAAGACCTAAACCCACCAGCCAGGAGAGAGAGGGGGAGTAAGAGAGAAAGCAAAAAGAGAGAGATAAGGGATAGAAAAAGAGCAGGAGTGAGGGAGAGAAGAAGACCTTCATACCCCACCCACCCCCCACTACCTCCTATAAAAAGGTCCATTGTCCTGAGCTGTGTTCCCTGGTACTGAACTCCTGATCTGGCTTAAGGGGTTTTACACACCAAAACTAACCCTGTCAACACAGCAAATAAGCATACAGTCCACAGCAGACAGTGTGAAAAATCTGCAGAACTACTGAAACAAAGTTACACTGCTGACTTACAGTACCAGTCCAAAGTTTGGACACACCTACTCATTCAAGGGTTTTTCTTTATTTTGACTATTTTATACATTGTAGAATAACAGTGAAGACATGAAACTATGAAATAACACGTATGGAATCATGTAGTAACAAAAGTGTTAAACAAATCAAATTTGATTTTATATTTTATATTCTTCAAAAGTAGCCACCCTTTGATGACAGCTTTGCACACTATTGGCATTGTCTCAACCAGCTTCATGAGGAATGCTTTTCCAACAGTCTTAAAGGAGTTCTCACATATGGTGAGCACATGTTGGCTGCTTTTCCTTCACTCTGCAATCCAACTCATCCTAAACCATCTCAATTGGGTTGAGGTTGGGTGATTGTGGAGGCCAGGTCATCTGATGCAGCACTACATCACTGTCCTTCTTGGTCAAATAGCCCTTACGCAGCCTGAAGGTGTGTTGGGTCATTGTCCCGTTGAAAAACAAATGATAGGGGACTAAGTGCAAACCAGATGGGATGGCTGATTCGCTGCAGAATGCTGTGGTAGCCATGCTGATTAAGTATGCCTTGAATTCAAAATAAATCACAGACAGTGTCACCAGCAAAGCACCCCCACCCCATCACACCTCCTCCTCCATGCTTCACGGTGGGAACCACACATGTGGAGATCATCCGTTCACCTACTCCACATCTCACAAAGACTAGACAAAAATCTCAGAATTGGACTCATCAGACCAAAGGACAGATTTCCACCGGTCAAACGTCCATTGCTTTTGTTTCTTGGCGCAAAGCAAGTATTTTCTTCTTTCTGGTGTCCTTTAATAATGGTTTCTTTGCAGCAATTCAATCATGAAGGCCTGATTCACACAGTCTCTTCTGAATAGTTGATGATCTGTGTCTGTTACTTGAAATCGGTGAAGCATTTATTTGGGCTGCAATCTAAGGCGCAGTTAACTCTAATGAACTTATCCTCTGCAGCAGTGGTTATTCTGGGTCTTCCTTTCCTGTGGCGGTTCTCATGAGAGCCAGTTTCATCATAGCGCTTGGTGGTTGTGGCGACTGCACTTGAAGAAACTTTAAAAGTTCCTGAAATTTCCCAGATTGACTGACCTTTAGGTCTTAAAGTAATGATGGACTGTCGTTTCTCTTTGCTTTTTTGAACTGTTCTTGCCATAATATGGACTTGATCTTTTACCAAATAGGGCTATCTTCTGTATACCACCCCTAGATTGTCACACACAACTGATTGGCTCAAATGCATTAAGAAGGAAAGAAATTCCACAAATTTACTTTTAGCAAGGCACAATTGTTAATTGAAATTCATTCCAAGTAACTACCTCATGAAGCTGGTTGAGAAAATGCCAAGAGTGTGCAGAGCTGTCATGAAGGCAAATGGTGGCTATTTTGAAGAATCTCAAATATATTTTGATTTGTTTAACACTTTTTTGGTTACTACATGATTCCATACTGTGTAATATTTCATTGTTTTGATGTCTTCACTATTATTCTTCAACCCGGAAAATAGTAAAAATAAAGAAAAACCCTGGAATGGGTAGATGTGTCCAAACTTTTGACAAGTACTGTACATGCTCTACAATGTAAACAAATACTAGTTGAAACTAAGATGCGGTTTTGCAGCACACACTAGTCAGTCACTGTGACAGTAGCCAAAAGTTAACCATTAACAGAATCAACAGTGGGTGTGTCCACATGTAACAGAACCGACGAGAACACACCGTGCTGTTCTATCACTGAGGGTTGCATCTCAATACTTTGAAATGGCTTCCTCTCCTCAGCTCATCAAATCAAATTTATTTATATAGCCCTTCGTACATCAGCTGATATCTCAAAGTGCCGTACAGAAACCCAGCCTAAAACCCCAAACAGCAAGCAATGCAGGTGTAGAAGCACGGTGGCTAGGAAAAACTCCCTAGAAAGGCCAAAACCTAGGAAGAAATTTAGAGAGGAACCAGGCTATGTGGGGTGGCCAGTCCTCTTCTGGCTGTGCCGGGTGGAGATTATAACAGAACATGGCCAAGATGTTCAAATTTTCATAAATGACCAGCATGGTCCAATAATAATAAGGCAGAACAGTTGAAACTGGAGCAGCAGCACGGCCAGGTGGACTGGGGACAGCAAGGAGTCATCATGTCAGGTAGTCCTGAGGCATGGTCCTATAGGGCTCAGGTCCTCCGAGAGAGAGAAAGAAAGAGAGAATTAGAGTGGGCATACTTAAATTCATACAGGACAGGACAGGAGAAGTACTCCAGATATAACAAACTGACCCTAGACCCCAACACATAAACTACTGCAGCATAAATACTGGAGGCTGAGACAGGAGGGGTCAGGAGACACTGTGGCCCCATCCAAGGACACCCCCGGACAGGGCCAAACAGGAAGGATATAACCCCACCCACTTTGCCAAAGCACAGCCCCCACACCACCAGAGGGATATCTTCAACCACCAACTCACCATCCTGAGACAAGGCCGAGTATAGCCCACAAAGATCTCCGCCACGGCACAACCCAAGGGGGGGCGCCAACCCAGACAGGAAGATCACATCATTGACTCAACCCACTCAAGTGACGCACCCCTCCTAGGGAAGGCATGAAAGAGCACCAGTAAGCCAGTGACTCAGCCCCTGTAATAGGGTTAGAGGCAGAGAATCCCAGTGGAAAGAGGGGAACCAGCCAGGCAGAGACAGCAAGCTCATCCACTTCATCATTTAACAACCTGACTAGAGGCATTTACAATGGTATTTGCTATGTCATAGCATGACACTACAGTCTTCAAGCAATGCTGCTTGACACCGTTATCCATGTCAACGAAATCATTTCAGGCTACAGGTTACATGCTGAGAAACCAAACATGGTCTGCAAATTAAAACATTAACTGCCAACGAAGCAGTTCTGACATTTGTTTTGCCAGTGGGATCAAAACAACTGTTTCACTTCAGTTCAATTGGATTTGAGAAAAATGTTGAATTATTTCATAACAGGATGTGTGCAAGTACACTACAGTGTACACACACACACACACACTTCAACATTATGACTAATAAGATGGTGATTCTGACAGACAGACAGGGGACTCACTACAACACTTATAGAATAGGATTGTGTGTGTGTCACTATCATAAAGGTATCTGGCAGACATGTGTCCACAAAGAACATAAAAGTCAACATACAAGTCAAACGATTACACAATATATCAAACCATAGGTCCGAAAGATGAACAAAGTTACTGAACCCAGTTGTGACAACTTCCTATGCAGGGGAAGGGTTAAACTCTATTCACTATAACAACTGATAAGGTGCACATCATCTGAAACCACTCAAGAGTGTATTAATAATGCTGATGACAACATGCAAAATCAATACCTTTACCTTGTTTATGTTCATTCATAATCATGACTCACTCCATAAATCAGCTATATTCCTGTTAGTGATAAACGTATTCCCTTGAGATTGTAGTTATTTATACTTATCAGAATGCTTATATAGACTTAGCTCTCAAACGAATAACTTTATCTCCATTTTTATCAGCTTCAAGGGCCCCCTACGGGCTTGAACAACGAGGCCTCAGACCCTGTAAGCACCTGCATTAATCAGGCCCTGAATACACACTATGCAGCTGTTGCTAGAGCTTATTTTCACTGGCTGTCCACTGGTGGCAAAAACAACGATTGATAGGCAGCTTAAACTTCTTCAAATCAACCATTATTGCAATGCAATTCAACGTCAGGTTTCCAGGCAAGTTTAGATTGAGATATATGAGAGGGAGTTAGTCATATGTGGCGCTCATCTGCTTCTTAATCAGTTTTCAGACTTTTAGACTGCAGTGCATTCAACAACAATTGGACATGTCAAAGGTAAAATATTACACACACTGATATAGCCTAGCCTATCTGCTCAAATCAGTAGATAGTCACCTCCCCTGCTATATTATATTTTAGGCTACAGGGATTTATTCCAAAATAGTAGTTTCCATCTAGTGTTCTTTCCGCGGTTAAGGACACAGAAAACAATGTGGCTACGACACATTCGGCTCACTGACTGTCAGTATGGAAATCCGGCTGTCAAACTGCCGACGCAGTTGTCCTTTGATGACGCAACCGCGTAGGCCTTATTTCGGCACAAAAACAAAACTTGCCACTTCACTTAAATGACATCGCACCTATGGAATAAAACGAGTGATATTTTTGGATACACTGGGGGCAAAAACAACGATGTTGACACATTCAGATGAACAATACCTCGTTTGAAGCTGGCTCCTGTGCTGTGTGCGCCTGAACGCTGCGCGTTTCACATTGACGTGGGGCATTCATATCACAGTAGATGCATTATATGCGCGCTACGCGATTTCTACATCACCATGATTTAGCAACTTCAACTTCATAGCAGCACAGCCCAGCAGCACAACTTCATTACTGACGCCCGGCAAATACGCACAAAACAATAACAACATCCCAAGAAATGAACCCAGCGAGATACGCCAACCCAGCGCAGTTTAGCCTATTCAATTAAACATGCAGTACCTCATATTGAAAGTCAAATAGATCACGAAGTGTGTGTTGTGCAGGGTCAGCAGTTTATGAACAAAGAAACTGTGTACACATTGCTATGTGGATATGGGGAAAAGTAGTTTGACGGAACAGTATCATCAGAAAGTGCTGGGCGGTGACACATTCTGACGTGGAGGCATCTGACGGACCGGTTTAATGGAACACCATGATCACCATCCCTAAGGATTACAGCCACATTCTCGACGTAGTGGGGTTAACACAGCAGTATGTCTGCATCTCAATCCATCTGGAGAGGATTTATTTCGTAGTCTTTGTCTCCTCGTCTCATTTCCTTCATCTTACGTGAAAGGATCGGGACAGTTGACGGTAATTCCTACTTTATTTATAATATCCCTTCCCCATTTCTAACTTAAGTTTGTTAGTCTCTACTTTCGACATGGTGTGTTTCTGTACAAAGTAAATCACCTTTTTTTAATGAATGGGGGAGTGACACCAGCAGGTATCTCTTCCTACACACAGTAATATAATAAAACATTTAATCAAAATAATATATGCAGACACTTTTGTCCAAAGCAACTTACTTAAAATATGTGCTTGCATTAATTTGAGGTATGAGTGGTCCCGGGACTCAAACCCACTATCCTGGCATAGCAAGCACCAAAACTGGGGAACAATAGTATGTTAAAAAGGTAGTTCGAATCCCACCTCGGGCCAATAAATAATATTTCTAATCACCTATTTAAGATCACCTGAGTTGATGGAAGGTTTATGGTAATATAATCTTGACATATAGAAGAAGTGTTGTTCTAATGAGGTTGGCTTATTATTACTATACTCCCGTTACATCGTTTTATGAGTTAGTATCTTCAATTATCAGATATCTTTTGAGGTTTCTTGTGGACTGCATATTACATGATATAATTATAAATTCATCACATCCCACTGGGCACAGACGTCACTTCAAGGCGGTGCAACTCAATTTTAGGAAGGTGTTCCTAATGTTTTGTACACTCTGTGTATGTGGTTCTCAGAAGAAATGGTCATTTTCCCCACTGGGCACACACTGGTTGAATCAACGTCTATCCCACGTTGGTTCCACATGGAAACAACGTTGATTCAACCAGTGTGTGCCCAGTGGGGAAAATGACAATTTCTTCTGAGAGCCACATACACAGAGTGTACAAAACATTACAGGAACACCTTCCTAAAATTGAGTTGCACCTCCTTTTGCCCTGAGAACAGTCTAAATTCATTGGGGCATGGACTCTAGGTGTCAAAAGCATTCCACAGGGATGCTGGCCCATTCTGTCATCATGAAGTGCTTTGAGAGGCTAGTTAAGGATCATATCACCTCTACCTTACCTGATACCCTAGACCCACTTCAATTTGCTTACCACCCCAATAGATCCACAGACAATGCAATCACCATCACACTGCACACTGCCTTGTCCCATCTGGACAAGAAGAATACCTACATCAGAATGCTGTTCATTGACCAGCCAGGACACCTACATCCCCCGATGTCACAGGAAGGCCAAAAAGATCATCAAGGACATCAACCATCACCCCGCTATCATCCAGAAGGCAAGGTCAGTACAGGTGCATCATAGCTGGGACCGAGAGACTGAAAAACAGCTTCTATCTCAAGGCCATCAGACTGTTAAGTAGCCATCACAAGCTGGCTACCACCCGGTTACTCAACCCTGCACCTTAGAGGCTGCTGCCCTATGTACATAGGTATGGAATCACCAGTGACTTTAATAATGGAACACTAGTCACTTTAATGATGTTTACACACTGCTTTAGTCATCTCATATGTATATACTGTATTGTTTTCTATTGTATTTTAGTCAATGCCACTCCGACATTGCTCATTGTATTTCTTAATTCCATTCTTTTACTTTTAGATTTGTGTATTGTTGTGAATTTTTAGATACTACTGCACTGTTGGAGCTCGGAACACAAACATTTTGCTACACCCGCAATAACATCTGCTAAATATGTGTATGTGACCAATAAAATTTGATTTGATTTGAGGTCATACTACCTCTTCTGCCTCGGGGCTGGCCTGTTGCCCACATTGGCTGGCCAAATCCCTGTGGTGGCAAATGTCCCCAAGAGGGACATCCACTTCCTTATGGGTCTTTTTTAAGACATCTGAAACCAACAGGACAAATGTATTACACTACCACAAGAACAATAAGCAATACATAGCAAACCTAGCTAAAAAAAAGTCTGAAGAAAATCAGGTAACTCTGAAAGCTCCCCCCATTGAAAGTGAATACTACTGTAATGTTACCAAAGGATATGCGTACTGTAAGTTGTTTACATCAGTGGATGCTCCTCAGAGGAGGAAGGGGAGGACCATCCTCCTCAGTGAATTTTATTTTAAAAAATATATATTTTTAAAGTTATAATTTTTAGATCAAACTATACTAAATATATTCACATGTCACCAAATAATTTATTAAAACACACTGTTTTGCAATGAAGGTCTACAGTAGCCTCAACAGCACTCTGTAGGGTAGCACCATGGTGTACCCAGAGGACTGCTGGCTTCCATCCTCTTCTGGGTACGTTAACTTCATTGCAAAGCCTAGGAGGCTCATTGTTCTCACCCCCATTCATAGACTTACACAGTAATTATGACAAGTTCCGGAGGATGTCCTCCAACCTATCAGAGCTCTTGCGGCAATTAACTGACATGTTGTCCACCCAATCAAAGGATCAGAGAATGAATCTATTACTGAAAGCAGAAACTACAGCTAGCTAGCATTGCAGTTCATAAAATGTGGTGAGTAGTTGACTCAAATAGAGAGAAAGACAATAGTTGAACAGTTTTTAACAAATTAATTTATTCCAAAATGAAGGAGAAGCAAGAGAGAGAGTATTTTTTTTCACTTTCAATTTCACTTACTTAGCTAGGACATGCAGCTAGCTAGTTTAGCCAACTCAAACACCCTGCTCAAACAGTGGGATGCTATGTTAGCTAGCTGGCTATCCAACACAACACTGGAACTCTTCCATGTCAAGGTAAGCTTTTGGTTTGACTCATTTATTGCCACCAGGGCCCGCCGGTGTAAGGGCTAAACTGCTTACTAACTGTAGACAAACTTTACTGAATGATTGTAGGGGGTTTACTAGTGCGTTAGTTCTATCAGCTATGTTGACTATGATGTTACTTTAGCTAAAATCTTGACAATGATGTAGGCAGTGTCGTGACTTTACTTTCATTAATCTGATGACTGTTATTTATCTAATCAACTAACTATGTTTAATTGTTACCTGATTAAATTAATCATGTAACAATTAACTCATTAGGATTTGGGGCACCAAGAGAGTGGTTCATTAAAGAGTTACCATCTCCCGAATTAAACTCCTAAGGTCTTAACCTATTACATCCATAAACAGTCAACTCATTAATCTTAACCTCGTATCATATCATCATTCTGAACAGTCAAAACCTCCTGCATCTGCAAAAAACCCAGTCTTACGTATGATTCAGAACTACACAAATTGGTTTAATTATTTATTAGTAGCTAACTACATGGTAACACAGGATAAACATACACACTTAATACATTAGAAACAGGTCCCTAGTGGACTGACAAAACATGGTGGCTTGTTACAAAAGACAAAAAAGGGAGAGAGAGAGAGAGAGAGAGAGAGAGAGAGAGAGAGAGAGAGGGGGACAGAGACATAATGCTTTGGTACATTTAGAAACTGCTCTCACAGTAATCATATACTTTGCACATGAACCACCACCCGTATGAAGTAAGAAATCAAATGATGTATTTCGGTGTAAATGTCTTGGTTCGTCGTGGTTTTCTGTCAGAACTAGGCCTTCTTGGAAAGTGTGTTGGGCCTTTTTGCTGCATGCTTGTAAGACTCTGATTGTCCAAAAGGGGTCCCCATCCGTCTTCTATTGTTGTTCTTCCATTCGTTCTGGAAGATGGTTATTTGAATATAGGCTAGCCAGCCTTGCCAATGGATCCCAGTGGGGTGATGAGAGGAGTAGAATATGATGGTTTGAAGAGAGTAATACAATAGTCCCACTTAAATTCGCTTATTTAGATACTTTACTATTTCCTAGATACAAAACTATTTCCTCTAATATTTTCTAAGATCACATCCCTCTCTTAACAAAAGCACTTTCATATTTTTTCATATTTCATACACAACATAGAAGATGGAAACTTTGTACATATATTGTATATACAGTGGGGAGAACAAGTATTTGATACACTGCCGATTTTGCAGGTTTTCCTACTTACAAAGCGTGTAAAGGTCTGTAATTTTTATCATAGGTACACTTCAACTGTGAGAGATGGAATCTAAAACAAAAATCCAGAAAATCACATTGTATGATTTTTAAGTAATTCATTTGCATTTTATTGCATGACATAAGTATTTGATCACCTACCAACCAGTATGAATTCTGGCTCTCACAGACCTGTTAGTTTTTCTTTAAGAAGCCCTCCTGTTCTCCACTCATTACCTGTATTAACTGCACCTGTTTGAACTCATTACCTGTATAAAATACACCTGTGCACACACTCAATCAAACAGACTCCAACCTCACCACAATGGCCAAGACCAGAGAGCTGTGTAAGGACATCAGGGTAAAATTGTAGACCTGCACAAGGCAGGGATGGGCTACAGGACAATAGGCAAGCAGCTTGGTGAGAAGGCAACAACTGTTGGTGCAATTATTAGAAAATGGAAGAAGTTCAAGATGACAGTCAATCACCCTCGGTCTGGGGCTCCATGCAAGATCTCACCTCATAGGGCATCAATGATCATGAGAAAGGTGAGGGATCAGCCCAGAACTACACGGCAGGACCTGGTCAACGACCTGAAGAGAGCTGGGACCACAGTCTCAAAGAAAACCATTAGTAACACACTACGTCGTCATGGATTAAAATCCTGCAGCGCACGCAAGGTCCCCCTGCTCAAGCCAGCGCATGTCCAGGCCCGTCTGAAGTTTGCCAATGACCATCTGGATGATCCAGAGGAGGAATGGGAGAAGGTCATGTGGTCTGATGAGACAAAAATAGAGCTTTTTGGTCTAAACTCCACTCGCCGTGTTTGGAGGAAGAAGAAGGATGAGTACAACCCCAAGAACACCATCCCAACCGTGAAGCATGGAGGTAGAAACATCATTCTTTGGGGATGCTTTTCTGCAAAGGATGACTGTACCGTATTGAGGGGAGGATGGATGGGGCCATGTATCACGAGATCTTGGCCAACAACCTCCTTCCCTCAGTAAGAGCATTGAAGATGGGTCGTGACTGCGTCTTCCAGCATGACAACGACCCAAAACACACAGCCAGGGCAACTAAGGAGTGGCTCCGTAAGAAGCATCTCAAGGTCCTGGAGTGGCCTAGCCAGTCTCCAGACCTGAACCCAATAGAAAATCTTTGGAGGGAGCTGAAAGTCTGTATTGCCCAGTGACAGCCCCGAAACCTGAAGGATCTGGAGAAGGTCTGTATGGAGGAGTGGGCCAAAATCCCTGCTGCAGTGTGTGCAAATCTGGGCAAGTACTACAGGAAACGTATGATCTCTGTAATTGCAAACAAAGGTTTCTATACCAAATATTAAGTTCTGCTTTTCTGATGTATCAAATACTTATGTCATGCAATAAAATGCTAATTAAATACTTAAAAATCATACAATGTGATTTTCTGGATTTTTGTTTTAGATTCCGTCTCTCACAGTTGAAGTGTACCTATGATAAAAATTACAGACCTCTACATGCTTTGTAAGTAGGAAACACTGCCGATTTTGCAGGTTATCACATACTTGTTCTCCCCACTGTACTTTTCAAATTACAGTATTTTCTTTATAACATTTTAATGCAACAACAAGAAAAAATCACATTCTATGTTAGGAAAATTGTTCCAGTATTTGCTTTAGAACATGTTAGAGTTTTGGCGGGAAAATGTCTGTGAAACAAAGGCATATTCCTGTGTGAATTTGGAGAAGGAGATAGCTGAATGTTCTAATCCTTGATTTACAACAGAGTGTGAACTGTCAACCCCCACCAGCTCCCTTCTCCCCCCTCTGCGGGTGAGAGGGGGTCTGGCTGAAGTTATTTATTGCAAAGCTGATCTGACCTATTTGGATCCCTACAGGATAGTCATGACAGATGGGTATAGTGGTGTTGATATGGTTTGGCTTGGTCACATACAGCTGATGTGTTGTGCATTGAAGTCCACAAGCGAATGGAAAAGGTGAGAGGAGGGGAGGGTATATATGCAAGAAGGAATACAACGTGGCTGTTGTGAAAGTCAGCCGTGTTTACGTGTGATCAGGGGTGTATTCGTAAACATACCAGAATTTGTCCAATGGAAACTCTCGTTTGCAAATGTTAGACTAATGATTACACACTAGATCGGCTAGATGCAGGAAAAGGTGTGCAAGGCGCTATTGAATGTGTTACTGTCTGCCACCTAAAAAATGTATCTCGACCTGTGTGCACCTACGTTGTAAACTTTCATTCATAGGCTAGGTTGTAACAAACTCACGATGGGTAATTGGGAAAATTTGAGAATCATGTAGTAGCCTAAACCTATTGCTGTAACATTGAACTGGGTGAATGGAATATGAATGACAGTTGTCCGATATGTAGCCTCTGAATTCAATGTATGAAACCTTTATGGTAAGAAAACTGTGAAAAACTATAAAAATCACATCAAAATGAATCCAAATCATTAACATGTGATGTAAAATCTTGTCTAATGATAGATAGTAAATGTTAGCTCGATAGTTAACGAAATTAGCTAGCTGAATAGCATTTACTAAAATGGGCAATAACTTAACCTTGGTAATGTTAGCAGATTGCATTATATTTTAGATCTCAAAAACTTTGAGAGTTCTCTTACCTATGCTAGAGCAACTGTACTGTAACTTCACTGAAACGTCACCGTTAACATTATCATGCAGGCTAGTTAGCTTGCCAGGCATCTAAGCTTCGCAGCAGCTATTGATAGCCACAAGTCTGCAGTTGCTACATAAATTATACTGTTGGAAAACAAGTTGGCTCTGATCAATATCACAATTGCAGTACCATTCATGTTTTTAATCTTGCCTTGTGGTATGAAAAGTTGATGTTTCAGAAGGTTGGCTAGCTACAGTTCTGTCTCAATCGTGCACTCTCTGGATGCCGCTCTTTTTCCCCAGGGGGTTGGCTATGTCAGCCTATAACTCCTCCATCTTTTGCACCCCTCCATAGGTGTGCGACGCTATAGGCTGTGTCCTTCTCCCAAAGAATGAGAAGCTATACATTGATTGGCTTTTTGAACATGGACATGGAGATGGTGATTGGACATGGTTGACAGCCTAACGTGAGTAGAATGGCGCCAACGCCATGCTCTATCAACTGAGCGACAGAGGACTACGCTGAGTATGATATGCACTGTTATAAACTGGGTGGTTCGAGCCCTGAATGCTGATTGGCTGACAGCTGTGGTATATCGGACCGTATACCAAGGGTTTGACAAAACATGTATTATTTACTGCTTTTACTGTTGCTCCATTTCTATCCATCGGAGGGCAGTACCTACAAGCTTGTTCTGTATGTGTCAATGGCTGTATATTTAAGCAATACGGCACCTCGGGGGTTTGTGGTATATGGCCAATATACCACGGCTAAGGGCTGTGTCCAGGCACTCCGCGTTGTGTCGTGCATAAGAACAACCCTTAGCCGTGGTATGTTGGTCATACACCACACCGCCTCGGGTCTTATTGCTTACATATACAGCCATTGACACATACAGAACAAGCTTGTAGGTACTGCCCTCCAATGGATAGAAATGGAGCAGCAGGCCCTCTCAGTCGTACTGTAGCTCCACATTATTGGGTTGGGGAGTAGCCTACGGGTGAAAGCAGCCAGTATCCAATCTATCCAACCCAGCTAGTTCAAATAAACATGCACTTCACATGTACTTGTAATTCAGGCCATAAAACCAGAGGGATTTACAGACAAAACCTTGATCCCCGTCTCCTCAATGTAGTGTTTTGCTTTTTTTGATTGTTGATGGCATAGAGTAGACCAACACATTGGGTCCAGATGGGAACAGAGGGAGAGAAGCTGAGAGAGAGAGAGACACGTAGGGGGACAGAGAAGGAGAAACATAAGTTACATTGGCATGTTTTAGAGGCCCTGCCATAAGAGAGACAGACAGAGAGAGGGAGAAGAAAGAGGTTGACATACATCTGTCATGCATTATTTCAGGAGAGAGAGAGAGAGAGAGAGAGAGAGAGAGAGAGAGAGAGAGAGAGAGAGAGAGAGAGAGAGAGAGAGAGAGAGAGAGAGAGAGAGATAATGACGACAGTCTGATTGGTTCTCTCCTTTGTCAGGGGTTTAATCCCTGATATGCACAATCCCTCTGGAGGAGTAGCCCTGCTTTGTGTCTCTGGATGGAACTGGTTCATAACCAGGTACTGACGGTCTTCAAACAACATTCTTCTCCTAATCAGGCAGGATTGGACCTCTCTCTGCTTTTCTCTGATTACCTCTCTCTCTTACTTTCTATCTCTCCCTTTCTCTCTCCAACTCTTTGTCTCTCTATCCCCTTCACTTTCTTGCTCCATCGCTCTTTCTTCCTCCCTCTTGTTCTTTCTATCTCTCCCTTGGTACATCATCTTGTACTCAGATAGAGTTGGAGTGGTTCCCAGTCCTGATTAGAGGGCTCTAACTCCAACTTCTCCTAAAACCTCCTGCGGGGTCTATACACAGAGGAGAATAATACGCGTATCATCACAATCTATTCTATTCTATTGTACTGGAATCTACAGTACTGGATTCATTTTGATGTGCCCCTCAATGGAAGCATCCTTCCCCTGTGAGACACAAGCATAGAACCAAATGAGGAAAGCATGTTATTCCCCTTCAGAAATACTTGTAATAGGCCCCCGACATGAAAATAATCCAATTTTTGCTTTTCAAGTTTATAGAACAATTTTCTGGAAACTTTGCAAAAAGCCACATTGGGCTTCGATGTATGAAAACTTTACGTTAAGAAAACTGTGAAAATCTATAAAAATCACATCAAAATGAATCCAAAACATTAACATGTGATGTAAAATGTCAAATTATATATGAATCTGAAATGAAGTCATTTTGTCTAAAATAGCAAATTTGAACATATATTTTTGAAAGGATCAACTATTTTGTGTTTTTAGTATGTACGAAGAACATCTAACCTGCTTTATTTAGTTGTCCTTTCTGGCTGAACTTGGAGGATAACCTCCTATCTTACTCTTTTATAACTAAATGAATGGTTGTCAACTGCAGTATTTTGACCTCATAAACCACACCTTTTTGTTTGCCTGTTCTTTTGATGTGTAGAAGGAACATCCAAGTAGCTATTGAAGTCTTTGGTTGTCCATATCTGTAGAATTTGGAAGAGAAACAATCTCTTAGACGTTTCTGTAACTATATGAATGCAACCCTATGTCTCAGGTTTGCAAACCCTTTAAGCCCAATGTTGCATCACTTGCAAAACTACCTTTAGCTCTGGCTCAGAATGTTTGTTTCTTGATTTATTTACAGAATCAGAACACAGAAAACAATATTTCAAGTAATTGTGTATGGGACCAGTGGGGTCTCAGTCGAATGGACAGGTTTCTAATGTTTCAGAGGCTACTGATGCCACAACGATGCTACTGACACAACAAATACTAGTAAGAGATGAATCTGGGTCTAAGGAGATGCACTAGGTAGTGTTTGACATCATTTTTTTCTTTAGGACCTGTACATGTTGCAATTCTTTTTTTCGACCCCATGCCACATGGTTTTGCCATAGGCCCATGTTCCCATCAGCGTGGTCTGGTTTAAAGGGAATAAGCCTGTCTTCCCATGTCTGTTACAGTAGTACTGGATTGAACTATCTCCATCCTGTCCTCCTCAATGTTGAACCAGCTTACCCTCAGTGTGTGTGTGTGTGTGTGTGTGTGTGTGCGCGCGCATGTGTGCCAACTAACATATATTTTTTTGCATTGATGAGAAACATTCTCCTTTCAGTCCTTTCCGTTCAATCAACACCCCCTTTAGCAAATCAGTTTCATTCCAGCAGTCTTAGAGGGGCTTATAAATGACACAACACGGGGTTCTTATTCATTCAACAACAAAAAAATCACACTTACGGGATGCCCAGACACAGTCGCCGCACCACGAGCGGGAATCACCTCGGGAACAACAGTCGCCTCCCGGAGTCGAGAGAAAGCATGGCATTGTGGAACATTTGCCTCTGAATCAGTTAACATTCTTAGTCTCTGTTACACTAACTGACTCAAAGAAGAGAGGGGGAGAAGGAGAGAAAGCAAGAGAGAGAGAGGATGAGGGGGGAAGAGAGAGACCGAGAGAACGACTGAGAGAAAGAAAAAGAGAGAGAGGATGAGGGGGGAAGAGAGAGACCGAGAGAACAGCTGAGAGAGAGAAAGAAAGAGAGAGAGAGGATGAGGGGGGAAGAGAGAGACCGAGAGAACGGCTGAGAGAAAGAAAGAGAGAGAGAGGATGAGGGGGGAAGAGAGAGAGAGAGAACGACTGAAAGAGAGGGGGATGCCAACTTCAGACATTAGTCATAGTGCCCATTGAGATGTTCAACTTGAACAGTGTTTTTTTATATCCTACAAGACAATGCAGTATGATTGAGTAGACTGGATGGCGTGACTGTAGTCTACCTTACATCACCGTCTCTCTCATGTGAATTAAGACATCTAGTGAGTTATCCAAAGCATCAGATGACACCCACTCTCACCAATCCTACAATGTCAAATCAGTGATTACGTCAAAGGGAAGGAAGGTAGGAATGAAAGAAGAACTGAAGGAAGGAATGACCGATGAAAATATTGATGAAATATTTAATATAATTGGGAAAAGTGACAAGTTCCAATCACAGCTAGTTGGTGGGGGAGGGATGGGTGTAGACTCAGAATGTACTACTGTAAGACATAATATGTATTGTTCCCTGCAGCCCAAGGCATTGGGTATATGGGTTATGCAAGATACCACAATACATCCCTTTCACCACCTGTCACCATAACGTCAAAACAAACACAAACCCAAGCACCAAACCATCTCAGATATCACACACATGCACGCATAGACACACGCATGCACACATAGACACACAGACACACGCATGCACGCATAGACACACAGACACACGCATGCACGCACATACACACACACACACACACTGTGTGGGAGTCAAAGTCATCATGAGGAAGTTTCCTATAATGCTCTGTGACTCAACAGCCCCCCAGGCAGAAAAGAAGGAGGGAGAGAGAGAAGAGGGGGAAAGAGTGATTCGGTGAAAGTGAATGGCTCTGACTCGTTGACGCATCACAGGCCAAGAGATTGGGGGGGGGGTTTAAAAAGAGAGGAAAAGACTGGGAGGAAGAAAAAACGACTGGCGTCTGTGTGGGAAGAGGGAGGAGGAGCTTGAAAAAGTATGAACTTTTGTGTGAAGACGCAGACAGACAGAAGGAGAAACACTAGAATTACTTAACGGAGTTTGGAAAAGCTCACGACTACCGATGGTCTCTTTCGAACCGGAGATGGTTTGCAATCAACTGATCAAATAATAGGTTTGGACCGAGTTTGGACATGAAAGACTCCTCTTCTCGCATCTTGGGACTGCGGTGCAATTCACCTTGAACCTGTGCGGTTTTCCCCATCCTAACCTGTGTAAATTATACTCTATTAATAGAAGCGTAAAAAGTGGAGAGTTTGCCGACTGAACGAAAGAAGATAAAAGTTGCCATAAAATGTTGTCATTATTATTCTTGATTCTGTACATTCCTGCTGTTGTGTCCTCATCGTCACGTAAGTGCAGCAGCTCTTCCATGTGATAACACACGTTGTCTGTAAAGCTGGTTTGGTAGGATATAGCCTACTGTTAGATAATAGCCTACCTTGTTAATGGGCTGAACGGTATTGTTTATGCGGGTTTCATAGGGAATGAGTGTACAAAATAATTGCTCTAACAATGGAAAGTCCTACATCTTTTGAAACGATTATCCATAATATTGTAATAATAATTTGAGGTAAATATTAAGTGATTTGAACGCAGGGAATCAGATTTAGTAGGCTACCTTATTTTTCCAATTTTTCAAATTAAATTAAATGAACAGGCTAAACTTAATTGTAATGCATTTCATAAAGAAATACAATAACATTTGAGATCTGTATCCAGCATCAAACATTAGGTAAAATAATGCAATATTGCTTTATGTAAAATATTGCAATATTAAAACAATTTTAAAAAGTAATTTCCATGAACAATCACTAGCCCTTATAGATTTTATGAAATGGTGAAATAATAGTCCTAGCTAAACACAGATCTCGGTTTTCTTGACCATGCTATTGAAAATCCGTGTCCCAAGAGGATGGATTTCAACAGGTCGGCTCTTAATTCGTTTAACACATGTAGCACTGGGCTGTCACCGAGGCAACACCACGGTGACATCATATGGTCGGGTCTCAGGGAATATTAACCGCCAGCTTAATACAAAGTAAAGTAAATAAATCACAGTTATGTGCTGCGGTATGTCGGCTAGATTTTGTGTCTGAGTCCAGTTTATTTGTATAGGTGAGGTCATAAAACTACGGAGGCCTAGATTATTATTGTCTAACCATGAATTTTGTATGTATTTTCAGTTGTTTCGGGTTATTGAAGAAATGAATGTTTGCGACAGTAGTGAGCTACTGCCTCTATAGCAAGAAGGCTTGGACTTTTATGGCACAGGAGATTGTTTCCACAGAGTTGCTGGTTGAAGAGCAAGACCCACTGCTGCCATCCCCCCAATTACTCCAGTGATAGATTCATAACAAAGCAATACACGTTTTTTGAAAGGTTATTTTTTCCTGGTTTGGATGTGCATCAGCACTCTCCTCACCACTGAAGACCTTTAGGCTGCCTTGTGAACGGTCTCTCGCCTTCCTTTCCATGTCATGTTGATGCTCTCTAGTTGATCTTCTTGTTGTCAACGTTTCCAGTGAAAACTCCCACTCACTCATCATAGTCAAAGTAACTGCCATTCAGAAAACATCACATGGCTCGATATGGCTAAATGTTGCATGACTTCTTGTTTCAATTCACTCACATACAAGGCCTCCGTCAAATGTTCCACGTGTGGCTCCTCTGTCCCGTAGACGGACAGAAACACACACTACCTTTGAACTGTTCCGTGCAGGAGCGAAAGGTAAACAGGGTTTTAGAAACCAGAGGATTAGTCGCTTTCCAAGCATCCTTGAAGACTGACATCCAGAACCAGGAGGGTCTAAAACCAGAGGCCATTTATCATCTTCACAACACCAGTGCTGTAATACAGGGCTTTAGCTCGACAGCTTGTGTGTTTACTTAGATTTAAAGCAATGCTTTTCACCCCTGAGAAACAAACAGGGTGTTGCAGACATTTGTTCCATCCAAGCACTTAACACATCTGATCTAACTGACCACCATCTTGGCTCTGTGCCTGGATGGAAAGAAAACCCTGCAGAAATGATCAATGCTCAGTCTCAGACATGAACGAAAACAAACATTCTTTACAAGCCGTATAATCAGTGCACAGAACACTCTCACCAGAAGAAAACACTGTTGCACCTTTAAACCTTCATCTGTATGAGCAGCCTTACCTCAGGGGACCTCCTTTCTAGAAACAAATACGATTTTACAGCCCATAGTTACTTCTTCAGAACCCATCAGGAGAGTAAATACACAAGTGTAATTGCATCTGTCGTTGAGGTCTTTAGAATGAATGTTCTGCTGCTTAATTCAGGGCCATTCCCTCTGCCTGGCCTGTAATACTGTGGTGGTGAGACCATGATTGTTATGGAGCTGGATCGTTGTTTGATTGGCTAATCACGGCCTGGCTTCCTCTCCACGATGATACATTTACAGCATCAGCGTTGACAGTGTTTTGGTGTAAATAGTGTGTGTGTGTGTGTGTGTGTGTGTGTGTTGTCGAGGAGGAGTTTTGGTGAAATGAACGTCTTCATATGAGCTTCCTCAAAGCACAACACAGCCTTTTTGTCTGTTCAACACTCGTGGCTTGAGGATGAGACTTGTAGAGGTCTGACAATGTGATAAACACTCTGCGTCTATGGAAATGGAAATCTGGGTTCACTACTGACCTGGGAATTACTGCTGTGTTCTAGAATACAGTAGCCTATTTGTCGGATATTCTCTTCTGAATAATTGAATCAGTAAAAACCCGTCTCTCTCTTTCCCCTCTCGTCTGTCTCTTTCCCTCTGCTTACTGTGAATCAATAGTTCAATCAACCATTCTTTAATCCATGTATTCACTCATCCCATCTCTCTCCCCTCCAGAGATGGCTGGGATCTTCCCCCAGGACCCAGCCCTGCCCATCGGCTCCACCCTCACTGCCACATGTTCAGTCAGCCCTGATCTGGGCCTCCACGCCAGCTCTCTGTTCTGGAGCCTGAATGGCCGCCGGCTGCCCAGCTCTTCTTACAGCGTGTTGAGCCCTACGGCCCTCAGTGTCACCCTGCCGGGCCTGCCAGCCTCTAGGCAGAGGTCAGGGGACAACCTGGTGTGTCACAACCATGGAGGACATGTTCTGGCCGGGTCCTGCCTCTACATTGGGAGTAAGTGGAGCACACACACACACACACACACATCTAGCAGCAGCACCTAGCGCACACATAGTTAAAAGTTAACAGTGTTATACCAGTCTTATATCAGAGTACCAACCTGTGGTGGATGAGTAACTGTAGGGTCTTTAGTCCTGTTAACTCCTGTGTTATTACACCATGTTGTGATGCATTACTCCCTTTACTACTCCCTGGACATGGAGTCTGACACACACACACATACAGGTCTGACCAGAATTTGAACCCCAAACAGACAGAAGAACATTCTGGACCAAAATATATCCTCTCTCCCTCCATCCACCTTCTCCCTCAGTGCCTCCAGTGAAGCCAGTCAACTTAACCTGCTGGTCCAGAAACACCAAAGACCTGACCTGTCGATGGGCACCGGGAGGACAGGGAGAGACCTTCATCAAGACCAAATACACACTCAAATACAAACTCAGGTACACACTCCTTACACACACTTAATACACATGCATACACATACATTCTAATACAGTCTGATTCTATTATATGTGTGTGTGTGTGTGTGTAGGTGGTATGGCAGAGAGAGAGAATGTGAGGAGTACAGTGCCGCCCAGCCATACTCTTGCTACATACCTCGTGACCTCGCCCTCTTCACGCCCTACGAGATCTGGGTGGAAGCCACCAATCAGCTCGGCTCAGCCACCTCTGATGTCATCACCCTGGATATCCTAGACGTGGGTGAGTGTGTGCGTGTGAGAGAGACAGAGACAGAGAGACAGAGAGAGAGTAAGTGCCTGAACTTTGACCCTCTGGCTTTAGAGCTTTACATCTGCCCCAGTTAAAAGTTGCCCTGGGGCACATATCCAGGATCAGCTTACCTAGCCCAAGACCTAACAGTAACCATAAGTGGAGAATCGTAAAACTGACCTAAGATAAACATCTAGGACCAACTTCATCCTACTACTTAGATCCCGACCCAGGATTTTGGGGGTGAGGGGGAACACACACACACACACACACAAATGGGGGAGGACGGGCATTTTGTAGAATGGAAGACCAGACACACCCTGCCTTTTGATGAGCTCATTTTCCTTTTACTCACGCTGGGTGGTCACACACACACACACACACACACACACACACACACACACACACACCCTGCGGATGGGGCAGGGCTAGGAAGGTGGACGATTGATGCGTTACACCACTCGAGTTACTACTCGCTGCTCCCTCATTTCCCTCCACACTGAAACTAATAACACACACTAACAGTACCTGTGCTGTATGACTTACTGTTACGGTCAGATCCAATTCACTCAGAGAAGAAAGAAATAACCATTCTTTTACACGGATCTTTCTGTTTTAAAGTAGTTCTGAGTTACGCTACCTCTTTCCCCTCCCCGTCCACAGTAACGACGGACCCGCCGACAGGTGTGAGTGTGAGTCGTGTGGGTAACCTGGAGGACCATCTGAGTGTTCGATGGGAGTCTCCCCCAGCTCTCAAAGACTTCCTGTTCCAGGCCAAGTACCAGATACGCTACCGGCTGGAGGACAACTCAGACTGGAAGGTCATGGATGACGTTGGGAACCTGACATCATGTCGCCTGGCAGGCCTGAGACCGGGTACTGTGTATTTTGTCCAGGTACGGCGTGTATGTGTGTGGTGTGTGTGTGTGTGTGTGTGTGTGTGTGTGTGTGTGTGTGTGTGTGTGTGTGTGTGTGTGTGGTAATCCCAGTGTGTTCTATGCAGGTGCGCTGTAACCCAGTAGGGATCTATGGGTCTCGTAGGGCTGGTATCTGGAGTGAATGGAGCCATCCTACTGCTGCTTCTACACCTCATAGTGGTGAGGACGCACACACACACACACACACACCCAAACACACACACTCTAACCCCCTCTCTCCCCTCCTACAGATCGTGTGTTATCAGGTTCGTGTGACTCCAAGTCTGGAGACTCCAATTCTACGTTACGTCGTGAGCTGAAGCAGTTCTTCGGCTGGGTACGGAATAATGCGTATGGCTGCGGCGGCATGTCAATCAAACTCTACGACCAATGGAGAGTCTGGATGCAGAAGTCCCACAAAACACGCAACCAGGTAGGTAAGGATCTAAGTAGAACTCACCTGCACTCGCGTACAACAACCACACACACAGGCATGCACACAGGCATGCACACAGGCATGCACACAGGCATGCACACAGGCATGCACACAGGCATGCACACAGGCATGCACACAGGCATGCACACAGGCATGCACACAGGTCTTATTGAATCATTTGTATCATCATGTTTGAATCGTTCAGCTTTTTGTTGTGCAGGGAAATCCTCATAAGTTTTTCTCTCTCTCAGGTCCTACAAGGGGATAAGTCATAGTACGCATCACCCCTGCCTTTAAACAACCAGCAACAAAGTCAAGACAACATGTGTGTGAAAAATGGTGTCCCCTAAATGCTGTGGTTTTGCATACACCATTCAGCGACGGAAGAAGGGGGCAGAAATACAATTTTGGGGACAGTGTCTCTAGACCTGCCCCATCCGCAGGGTGTGTGTGCTGTAATTATTTAACAAGACGTGGAGGAATAAGACATTGAGGAATAGTGATTTTCTTCTTACTGTGGGAATACTGGCAGCTCTGAAAAGCTAGCGATCCACAGCACCCTCTAGTGGAAGTTAACAAACTGGGAGGAACAGTGGAGACAGAGGGCCAGAGTAATGTTTCTAGTCACATCCCAGTCTTAAACCATGACGACCCAATCAGAACTGTCTGTGACCCACTATTTGTGAACCCTGGTCTGGGAGGGTGGGGGGGGGGGACTATTAAGGACTATTAACTGACATTGTGTTACAGGACTATTAACTGACATTGTTGTCTGTGTCGGTGTGGAGATCTGTCTTAATAATAAGTAGGGTCAGGAGTTTTTCCTGATCATATGGCCCTGCCCAGGAACACCTCCTGACCATAATGCTAATGTATTTTTCTACAGAATTGTACTATCATATTTAAACTATTATTTTGTGTTACTAAGTTATGTTTGGTTACTGATAATGTTATTGACTTAATTATGAATTATAGTTTGGTTTGAAAGAGTTTGGAAGTCATTCTATTCACACACACTTGCACACACCCCCGGACACACACACCCACAGACACACACACCCACAGACACACACACCCCGGACACACACACCCACAGACACACACCCCCAGACACACACTCGCACACACCCCCAGACACACACCCCCAGACACACACTCGCACACACCCCCAGACACACACACCCCCAGACACACACACCCCCAGACACACACACCCCCAGACACACATCCCCAGACACACACACCCCCAGACACACAGCTGTGTTCCTCTATGCACTTATAGCCTGTCATGTTTCTGTTACTGATGTTACACTGGGGGAACAGGAATGATGTTCTCTATGTGTAATCTATACATGACTCCATTAACCCAGTTTATGGTGATACATAATCGGTAGCAACCCGACTCTGTTTATCCAGCATGTTTAGGGTCAACGGCCGTGTTGTCTGTCTGATGTTGATGACATGGCTGCAGTGTCCCGTTACTGCGGCCTGCGGTTGCCTGTTAATAATTAACCCGTGTTTGTTGGTCAGGGCTCTGCTCACAGTCTTTAGTTACATCTCTCTGCCTCCCAACACCCTTTATGTAAAGATATCCTATACAGTAACTTAAAGCTACACTCAGCAATATGACATCATTATGCCGGTCAGATTTCTCCTTACAGAATCAGCAGCAATGCACATTAGGGAGAGACAATAGTGAAGGTCTTGGTAAATCTGAATTCTGTGGTTGTTTATGTATGTATGTTAAGCAGGAAGTTGCCCCAATATGTGCGATGATATCCTATTGCTGAGTCTCCCTTTGAAGGGTCAGACTGTACCAGAGAGACAGAGGGGGCATCTAACGATTGCTGCAGGTGGGCAAAGTGTAGCTAATTGTCTATGCGTGACTAAATGGGTTTAAACCTCGGTCATCTGCGTGCCACAACATTATTAACCAGCTGAGCTAAAGCCTGTCTTCAGTCGCCAGGGAAGTGTACTCATCACATGGACATCGAGTCGCCTCTATGACACATGAACTCTAAGAAGAGAAGTGAGATGGTGATTCAGGTGTTCCCAGGGCTGCAGAATGGAGATAACGTTTCCTCAGCTTGTAAAGACCATCTATAATTCAGCCTATTAGGCTGTGTTTTTCCTGAAGAGGCTGGAGTGAATCAGTGACAGAACAGCAAAGAGTAAAGGGAAGGAAGAAGAGAGGAAAGAGAGAGAGATCTGTGTGCACGGAGTAGAGTTGTCAACTTATTCTGGGATACCTTTCGAGTGGTCTAACAAAGTTTTGTCGACAGACGTGAAGCAGGAAGGACCCGTACAGAGGATATGTTTTGACTAACGGGATCAAACCAGACCGAATCTTTTCTCCTGCTTGTTATTGTTGTGCTGATTGGTGATTGAATTTCTAGCTGCCAGCGAATCACAGGGCTGCCCACACAGACACAACTGACTGCTCTGGGAGAAGGTCCCTCAGCATTCTCTGAGGGTTGGCAACCCTAGCTGGGAGTGACAGAAGAACAACGTGTAAAAGAGGAAGAGAGGAGGGTTTGGAAAATAGAGAGAGAGGGATCGACAAATCATGGAGGTTAAGAGACGTCCGATAATCGCTGGCAGAGAGAAAGGTTTGTTGAAGACATCTATTATGTAACATGTTTACATTACAACTTTAATTTAATTGACAGGGACAGTATTCAACACGGTCATATTTCTGTTTTAACATCAATGGAAAAGTGAAATGTAGAAGCTCTAGAAACTGGAGGAGCAGGAATATGGAATTTGTATTTATTTTTGTTTTACATGACTGGAAAATAAACATGATCATTATCATCACCATCATTACTTGTTGCTAGGGCCAGGCCCCGGGCGCTATGCTCTCCCTCCAACCATTGGCTACATCAACCATGACCTCACCAAGCCCAGTAGCCCCGCCTACACCTTCCACAGACGTATGAGCAGCAGCAGTAAGTCTCTGAGGTCAATCTCTATTTCTCTTGTATGGTGAGTAGACCTTATTCACACCGTTGCCATAAGGATTCACACTCCAGGCTAGTAGGGCAGGAAGCAGAAGTCTATGGAAAGTACTGCTGACATTTTCCTCAAGTTTGACCTTTAAATTACCCTTTGACCTTTGTTATTATTCATTATTGTGGGTTCTTCTCCACAGTGGTCTCTGTGGATTGCAGTCCAGGACCCCAGTACCACATCGATGACAAGATGACCCGGTTCGGCCGCGTCGGTACCCCTTCTTACTCCATGCTCGGCAGGGCAAGACACTCCGGTGACACTAGCTACTCCCTGAATCAGATAAATTGTTCAATCAAACTTTATTACCCCAGTGGGCTGCTGGACATTCTTTACATTCTCTCTCTATCTGTCTCTCTCACCCCCCTCTCCCCCTCCCCCTCCCCCGTATCTCTCTCCATCACTCTCAATTCTAGCTGAACTCTTCCAGACTCCAGGTCCAGGTGCCTACAGCCCAGAGAAACCTCATCTCAGAACTCCCTCCTACACTATTGGCTCTCGGTCACGCTACCGTATAATGGATTCTGTGCCCGCCCCTAACCGGTACAAATGAAAGAGAGAGAGACAGTGAGAGAGAGAGAGAGAGAGAGAGAGGGAGAGCGGGTAAAGAGGGACCCTATATCATTCATATCATTCTAATCATCCTCCCAGGTACACCCTCCCTAACCTGCTGGGTTCCCAGGTGCCCCACAAGCCGTCCAGTGCCAGCTACAGCTTGGCGGGGCGCAGACAGGTAGGCGCTCCATCAGAAGACCTGTCCATGACCCCTGGACCAGGACGCTACAACAGTACTGATCCCAGCGTCTACCTCACACGACAGCCGTCCTTCTCTATGCAGGTTTATAGCTTTATCTTATATTTATGTAGGTATTTAATTCGCTTTTTAGCTATTTATTTATTTACAATTTAACATTTTGTATAGTATTTTCTTGCATATCTCTTCCTCTAAATTAGAGTATCGGGATGTTTCCTTTAAAATAAAGTTGGATGTGATTTTAATTTTGATCCAGAGCCGGACTACCCGGGCCAGTGATCAGTCTCAGAAGCCTGGGCCAGGGACCCACAGCCCGGAGAAGGTCCTGCTCCACCTCCCCAGACCTCCTGCCTTCTCCCTGGGCATCAGACACTCAGAGTTCATTACTCCTCTGGTGGTGGTTGTTTCCGACTGATTTTTATTGGAGTTTCACACGGAGTTTGTGGAAATGCTGGAGTCAGTCCTGAGTTAAATACCACTGTGATGTTTTAATGAGAACATTTAGCACAATGTTGGAAAAGTGAGTCACAAATAGAGTGTTTTTATTATCATTGTTAAGCCAAGTTGTGGATCTATGGGTGTGACCTGTGTTGATGTGTGTGTGTGTGTGTGTGTGTGTGTGTGTGTGTGTGTGTGTGTGTGTGTGTGTGTGTGTGTGTGTGTGTGTGTGTGTGTGTGTGTGTGTGTGTGTGTGTGTGTGTGTGTGTTTGTTTGTTATCTCAGTGTGTACATGTGTGTGTTCAGTGTGCAAGCATGGTGACAGTAATAGGTAGGCTCCCGTCACTGCTCTGTCCCAGCCACATCAGTTCCATGGAACACACCTGAGCTCGATAATACCTCTCAGGAGACAGAACTTTCTTGGTGTCCTCAAACGGATCCAACTACAGAGAGAAGGAGAGAGAGAAAGGGAGCCAGAGAGCTCGAGAGAGAGAGAGAGAGGGGGGAGGAGAGTGTCTCACACACACACACACACACTCACAGACACACACACACACTATAAGAGTCTGCACTCACAGTGATCTCATGTGGGGTACCCTTGTTGTCCCAGTGGTATCTGACTTGGTACTTCAGGGGGAAGAGGGTGTGGTCGGACCAGGAAGGGGGAGGGTCCCACTTCACTAACATCTTCAGCTTCCCTGGTACGGCTTGCAAGGTCACATTCACGGGGGGTCTGGCTTCACAGCTGGAGTTTGATACCAAAGACTCTATATTCTGTCCTCCCTGTGTAAATAGTGACTTGGATCAGGCAGACTCACCCCAGCCCTCACATCTTTACCAAACCCAAACTGTGGAGTACAGAGAGAGGCACACTCTACCTATCCTTACAACTGAAGAGATCAAAACAGAAACTGATGGAGAGGGCTACAGAGTACCAGAACCAACTAGTGGCTCACAGCCTGTCTATAAATCCAGACTGTTCTGCAAGGGAGAAACCATGTCAATGTAAAGACTGTGGTAGAGGCTTCCACAATAATATAGGCTTGACTAATCATATGAGGATACACACAAGGGAAAAAACATTTAGCTGTGAAGACTGGCAAATGTTTCAATAACAAAGGAATCTTAAATTGGCATGCAAGATCTCACACAGGGGAGAAATCTTATTGGTGCAAAGACTGTAGCAAATCGTTTGGCAACAAAGGAAACTTGACCATGGATATAAAAAATACACATGGGTCTGGAGAGGAGAAGTCTTATCAGTGCAAAGACTGTGGCAAATACTTCAACAAGAAGGCAAAATTTACTAGACATAAGAGATGACATGCAGCGAAAATTAATCGGTGTAAAGACTGTGGCAAATGTTTCAGCACAAAGGTTTACTTAATCAGACATACAAAGCTACACTCAGGAGAAAATCCTTATCACTGTAAAGACTGTGGCCAATGTTTCAACCGTAAGGAAAACTTGACCCTCCATACAATATCTCACACGGGAGAAGTCTGACAGTTGTAATGAATACGGCAAGTGCTTCAACAAGATGAGAAATTTGACCGTGCACATGAGATCTCACACAGGGGAGAAATCATATCAGTGCAGAGACTGACAAATGTTTTCCTTATAAGACAGGCTTGATAATGCATACCATGATACACAGAGGGGAGAAATCATTTCGCTGTAATGACTGTGGCAAATGCTTCAGACAGACAGCAACTCTGGGAAGACATATTAAAGGTTGTCACAGCAAGTAGAGAAAATGTTTTAGCTGTAAGGGTCACTTGACTGACTGTACAGTATCTCACACAGGGGTGAAATCATATGGCTGCATAGTCTGTGGATAATGCTTGAATCACAGTGGGCTCCTGAGTGGTGCAGTGGTCTAAGGCCCTGCATCTCATGCTTGAGGTGTCACTACAGACACTGGTTTGATTCCAGGCTTTATCACGACTGGCTGTGATTGTGAGTCCCAGATTTGGCAAGTGTATGCTGTCATTGTAAATAATAAATTGTTCATAACTGAAGTTTACATTTAAAAAATGTAAATAAAATTGACCAAGCATTTCATGTTAAATACAGGAAATGAATTGTATTGCTGTAAAAAAAAAAAAAAACACTCTGGCAAATGTTTCAGTTGCTCATTAGCTTTCAGGTATCCTGTATGAAATAAAAGCCTTATCACAATGAGCCATTTAAAAGATCTTCAGGTCTGTTTTTATTCACGCTATAAACAACATTTATATTGTCGCAATCCTAGCTAATGAGCCACCTTACAATTCCCACCAAATAGGTTAACCCTGTTGGGAAAATGCAGTAGCGTGATTGCCTTTCACGCCAGCAACTCAGGTTCTATTCCCGTTCCCTCAGTTGACAAAAATATTTTATTACGTTTTTCTTATTAATGGATGTCATTCTGAAATCCTCTCTCTTATGATGGCAAATGTAATCCATAATTTATAATATTGCTGTGATGCAGATCCATGTTGACACTCGATTCCTTAGATAACGTAGTAGGGACTCAACCCCACGTTCATGTATACAATAATTGTTTTCAATTAAAATATAAATCATAAAACAATATTTATAGATTGAGTAAAATCAAATGCGTGTTTTTCTACATGAGCGACTTTTAATATGAAGGCTGGACCTACCCCGGAAGCGGAAGTGATTTTCTGCTCTTCTCAGAGATCGCATTACAGCAAGCTAGCTGTATGTTAGCTATATTTAGCTAACATTATCACAGTTTATCCTTCCATTTCGTCGCTAAAGTTAGGTTTTTATTTCACATTAAGAATGTCAGAAAGAAAAGTTTTAAACGTAAGTACAATTCTTATTTACTATGTCTTGATTTATTTTCAATTCGCTGAAAACGGGCAGTTGTTTTGCGAATGTAATGTTTGCTAGCTAGCAGCAAGCTGCGTGTTGCTAATCAGGCTTGGCCATTGAGGCAAACACTTTTCTATGCTCATGACACCAAGTTACACTAGTAGTAGTTAGATCAATACGCTTAGCTAGCTATATAGCTGGTAGTCGTACTCATTGTACTAGCAAACTAGCTGTTTCTTGCCTATCTTTCCTTATGAGGATATACTGATATAGAGCATGCTCTTGCTGTAAACGTTGAATGTTTTAATCTCTTTATTTGAATTGTGTTTGTCTAATTATTGTATGTTTTCCTCTCGTTGTTGTAGCTAATGACTGATAAAGGCAATGCAAATCAGATATTTCGTAGTTAAATTGCACTGCTGACTGTGTTTGTTCTCATGTAGAAATACTACCCGCCAGACTTCGACCCGGCTAAAATACCCAAACTCAAGCTCCCTAAAGACAGGCAGTATGTGGTCCGGCTGATGGCTCCCTTCAATATGAGGTATGTCAACACTCTACAACCCTTCCCAGAAAAAGGTACCATGAGTTGTGAGTGCATGAATGCGTGCGTGTGCTCTGACCCTGCCCCTGCGTGTGTTTCTTGCAGGTGTAAGACTTGTGGGGAGTACATTTACAAGGGGAAGAAGTTCAACGCCCGTAAGGAGACTGTGATGAATGAGCTCTACATGGGACTGCCCATCTTCCGCTTCTACATCAAGTGTACAAGATGCCTGGCTGAGATCACCTTTAAGGTAAATCTGTTTCTGCGTGTGTGTCTGTAGACTGAGACATAAAACATCAACTACGTCTTAGAACAGTTTGTGTACTCGCCCAGTGTGTGTTGTCTACAGACTGATCCAGAGAACACAGACTATGCCATGGAACACGGTGCCACAAGGAACTTCCAAGCGGAGAAACTTCTAGAGGAGGAAGAGAAGAAGATAACTAAGGACAGAGAGGAGGAAGAGTTGAACAACCCTATGAAGGTACACTTCTATAAACAATGCTGGAGAATCTGACAGACTGATGATATGTTCTCTACCAGGTTTTTGGAGAACCGTACCGATGTGTGTTGGAGAGCCGTGCTGATGATGATTCTTTCTAGGTGTTGGAGAACCGTACGCGGGACTCTAAGATGGAGATGGAGGTTCTGGAGAATCTTCAGGAGCTCAAGGAGTTGAACCAGAGACAGGCTTCGGTGGACTTCGAAGGAATGCTGGGAACATACAAAGAGCTGGAGCAGAGGACCAAAGAGCAGGAGAAGGAGGAGGACGAGAGGGAGACACGGTGAGTACAGACGGAGGACGAGAGGGAGACACGGTGAGGACGAGAGGGAGACACGGTGAGTACAGACGGAGGACGAGAGGGAGACACGGTGAGTACAGACAGAGGACGAGAGGGAGACACGGTGAGTACAGACGGAGGACGAGAGGGAGACACGGTGAGTACAGACGGAGGACGAGAGGGAGACACGGTGAGTACAGACGGAGGACGAGAGGGAGACGGTGAGTACAGACGGAGGACGAGAGGGAGACACGGTGAGTACAGACGGAGGACGAGAGGGAGACACGGTGAGTACAGACGGAGGACGAGAGGGAGACACGGTGAGTACAGACGGAGGACGAGAGGGAGACACGGTGAGTACAGACGGAGGACGAGAGGGAGACACGGTGAGTACAGACGGAGGACGAGAGGGAGACACGGTGAGTACAGACGGAGGACGAGAGGGAGACACGGTGAGTACAGACGGAGGACGAGAGGGAGACACGGTGAGTACAGACGGAGGACGAGAGGGAGACACGGTGAGTACAGACGGAGGACGAGAGGGAGACACGGTGAGTATAGAGAGGAATGATGAAGAGGGAAATTGTTAAGCAAAGCATAACAAAATGCATAAGCATAACAAAATGGTTATGTATGTGTTACAGGGAGATGCTAGAGAGAGCTCTAGTGAAGAGGTTAAGAGACTCCGACTCTGACTCAGACCAGGAGGGCGAGAGCAGCAGCAGACCAAAGAAACCCAGCACAGACAGACCTACTGACATCCTCACCACAGACAGACTCACTGACCCACAGGTAACACACACACCAAACACACACAGGCCTCACAATACATGTTAACCAACATGCCTACTTATGTCCTGTGTGTTGTTTCTACAGAGCCTGTCAGTGGGGGGGGTGAAGAAGGCCAAGGTGGAGAGCTGGGAGAGAAGTGTGGGGGGGCTGGGAGGTGGAGGGGCACTGGGATCACTGGTGGTGAGAAAGAAACCAGCGACCTCTGTCCCTAACCCTGATACCACAGTAACTCCTGCAGGCTCTAACACACAGACAGGTGAGCTATGGAGGCTTTAACATAAGCTTTATGGCAGGAACTGCAATATCGAAATGACTTCGTATACACCGAGGTGATTTCCTGCTTAAGGCGTCAGCATGCTTCAGTTCGTCAGGCGCCTAGCCAAACTAGTGTGCTTGTGCTCCTTTAAAAGACCTTCGCTCGAAAAATGAGAAAAAAACCAGTAATAGTATTTTGCATTTTGAGACATTGTAGCCAGCGTACACTTCCCCTAAATAGAACGCAGGAAATCTGGCATACATTTATTATTATTATTTTGTTGTACTTTTTCCTCCCCAATTTCGTGATGAATCCAATTGGTAGTCAGTCTTGTCCCGTCACTGCAACTCCCGTATAGACTCGGAAGAGGCAAAGGTCGAGAGTCACGCGTCCTCCGAAACACGACCCCCACCAAGCCTCACTGCTGGCTTAACCCGTAATCCAGCCGCACCAATGTGTCGGAGGAAACACCGTACAGCTGGCAACCGAAGTCATTTTGACCAGGAGATCTTAGTCGTGCAATTTTACATCTAACTAAGATGTTTGGTGCAGTATTTCTCAATGAAAACATTTGCATTAAAAAAATGAGTGGTCTCTCGTTGAATAACAACAGACTTTATTGAAGAATCTCTACTGTTGACCAATCACTGACGAAGGGGCGTAGACTTAGGCTCTGAACTTCAGCTGTTCGGGCACACACAATTATTTTTTCTGGAGGCAAGCCTGAAAACCCCTCACTGAAAACAGACCAAAACAGCCATAATATATGCAAGAAGTCTTCCAGCTGTGAAGCATGCGGACGCCTTTACAGCAGTCAATAACAACAGGATTCAAGACTGTCAACGCTGCTCTTACCAATGCCTCAATGGACAGTGCAGCCTGAGAGGAGACAATTGTAGCAGTATTTTGTCTGTTAGCACCTCAGGAAGTCACTCTGCTCTACATGTTGTAGGGCTGAAGATACTTTTACTGCTATTTCTGTCATTCTAACCTCTGTACTTTCTGCTTTGCAGTTTCAAAGGCAGCTGCTATTGTACCAACGGCGGCTACTAAGCCAATCACAGCACAGAATGGGTCGTCGTCGCTCAGCCTCCTGGGGGCGTATTCCGATAGTGATGACAGCAACAACAGTGAATGAGAGAAAGGCTGGCGACGCTTTGGCTAATCAAAAGGCTCAGTCTGTCTGAACTTTGTGATATGGAAATGTGTTGATATGATGTTGGGCCATTCACCTGTTCCACACAACCCAGAACGGTTTTGGATTTTCAAGATCACAACACAAGGATGGTTATTAGGTGTAACAAAGGGGTAAGCAGTTTAATGCCTGTGATGATTTAAAATTGCTGTAGTTGTTTTGGAGTCAATAGTTAGCGGCCTGAATTTTATCATCCTGCTTTGTGACCCTTACCCCCAATGTAATTAGTTTTCACCTGTGATTTTAGAAAATATATTTTGAAATGTTCATCTACCAACTACCCTCCAACTTTGTAAAGGTGTAAGTCATGTTTTGACTTTTCATTAAATACTTATTTTCTCTTGTGCCCTACCCAATCTGAATACAATGTGACTTTTCTGGAGACATTAAAATGTACTTTAGGTCCTACCTAAGTGTTTTTTATTTTTTTTATTTTTTTTATTTTTTTTATTTTTTTTATTTTTTTTAATTTTTTTATACAGTTTTGTGTTATTGGGCAGGGGTCTCTGAACTGGTCCTGGAGAGGCACTGGGTGTGGAGGTTGTAAATGTAGGCCTGTGTTGCAGATAAACAAAAATAACATTTGTATTTCTAACCTTTTATTTAACTAGGCATGTCAGTTAAGAACAAATTCTTATTTACAATGACAGCCTAGGAACAGTGGGTTAACTGCCTTGTTCAAGGGCAGAACAACAGATTTTTACCTTGTCAATTGGGATTCAATCTAGCAACCTTTCGGTTACTGGCCCAATGCTCTAACCACTAGGCTACCTGCCACAAAGAATAGAGTTTACTTGATCATTTCCTCTACACACGACTTTACCCAAAGACCTCAATTCTCAGCTGTAGTAGGCTGCTTTTGTACGTTTAGAACATAAAATCAATTTGACAGAAGCAGATAACTTGAAGTTCAATCAAGGAGCATTTTAAGAAAAGTTATCACACTAAATTGGCTACTGAACAGGCACTGGTGTGTACTTGACTCAACAATCAAGTGATTGTAACAATGGCAACAACAAAAAACTGCTCTCTCACACAGTCATACTCCCCACTTGTCCTGGGGAACTAGAACATTCAGGTGTTCTCTTCCACCTCATCTGGCATGGAAAAGGAGAATTGGCCCCCGTCTCCAATGCTGTACAACATGTCAACTCTCTGCCTGCACATTCATTGTGACACGCTTGCATAGTGTTGTGGCTCTGTTGAAACAGATGTGGTTAAGGCGGTTCAAATGTATTGCTGGCTACTAATGCGTTTGGAATGAAAGATGACACTCGATGCCTGATCAACATTACCATCTGCCGGTGTGGTAGGGTATGTTTTCGAAAGGGGTTTGGCATGTTCTTTATTTGAGCTGCTGAGCTCTCCTGGCAGGCTGGCACGTGCCCTGTAGGTGGAGTTTTTGTTTATTGTTAAAAAACACTTTTTTTAAGTGAATAGAATAAAATGTATACATTTAGCCAAAACATTCAAAGACCGCCTGTGTTAAATAGTATAAATATAAGCCAAAGTTTTTGTTTTTTTGTCAAAACAATTCTGAAATGTTGGCCATTCATTCTCAGATTCGCTCAGATGTCACTATGTGGTGAAGATCTCTGAGCCCTTGTCTCACACTGATTGTCATGATAAAGATGATTCAGATCCAGTAGGAGTGACATTTTTGAAGAAAGTGGACCTCTGCCTTTTGGCTGACCCATATGTGGTTTCTGGTTGGGTGAAAATTGAATTGGGTTGAATCAGAGAAGGTAACCTGAAGTGGACTTGTGGTTCTTTTTTTGTGTTTCTTCCACCCAGATGGAACTGAGGACAAGACCTGTTACTTGCTTTGCTCTCAGAAACAGGGTGCCGTTGAAAGGAGTGATTACTGGGGTAAGGGTGGAGGTGGAGCAACTGAAATAGATGATTCCCGGTGTCTGTGATGCCTGCCATTTGGTGCAGCGCAGACCCGGTGGCGAGCATGGTGAAACAGAAGAGTCACTGTCTGTCCTTTTGAGTTTTAATTCTGAGTCGTTACCTGACAAAATCATTTTAGGCTTTATCAGTTATCCCGTAAGAGCTTTTGTGCCGAACCCACTACTGTGTTTCAGGTGCCAAGCTTATGGTCATGTTGCGGCAGTGTAGAAGGGAGATTCCTATATGTGAGAAGTGTGCAGGAGGGCATGGGACAAATGACTTTGTAGCATCAGTAAAGCAGTATGTGTTAACTGTAGGGTAGCCCTTGGTCATGACTATCAGTTCCATTACACATAAGAGTCATTAGACGAAGGAGTTTTCTGTAGGGGGGAGTTTTGTTAAGAACTACAAAGCTCGGTCTGAACATTAACATGTATGGTTTTAGAAGCATAAGGACCTTATCTTTCATATAAAAACAAGAGTTTTAATTGATACAACTTTATAGTGCTAGGGTTAAGATTCCCACATGGCCATATTTCCATGTTATAGCTCTTGTTTACAGAAAACAGACATATGACAGAGTGGACTACCTGTGCTAATTAGCTATTTGTGTCTCCGAACACCTGTGTGCCAACAGAAGACAGACGCCACAAATGTGTTTTCACAGAAAAATACTGTCAGCTGCAACTGTGTTAGAGGTACTGCTTTTAAACACAGCAAGGTGACCGGGGACAATTGTATGGTTAAACAGTACAAATACGGCCTACACTCTAAAAATTTGGGGTTCATCAAGTGTTCTTTTAAGATCCTCAAAGTTCTTAGAAGAACCTTAGGGTTCTTGGAACTCAAAATGGCCCCCAATAGGTTCTTCCAAGAACCCCATAGGAGGTCGGGTTCATGGTGGAACCTCCTTAGGTTCCTGCAATAACCCCCACCAACTAACTGCCCAACTGAAACATTTCGATTTGAAAAGACAGGTACATAACTGAGAATTTTTAAAGATTTCCTACATTTTTAGGTAAGGTTTGTCCCTTGTATGATCTAAATTGATATTGTTTATCATGATACCATCTATCTTTACATATTTGTGCAAATCTTTCTAAAACAGAAAATGGACACAATTCAATGGATATCAATCAACAGAGGTAAGAATATGTAGGCTATAAGAATATGCTAAATAAAAACTTTTGATAATGCTTTTCATATACATACCTTGTCCATAATGTAGAGGCGTATGGGATATTTGAAGAAGTAAGGGAGGAGGATGGTAAATGTTATCTGCATAACATACCAATACCAATTGACATATCTTTGTATGCCTCGTCTGTATACTTAGACACAAAAGTGAGCATTTCACTGTACCCTGCAATTACAAATGCTACTGTGCATGTGACAAAAAAACAATCTAATCTAACTGGTAAGACAGTGGACAGTAAGTGTATATTTTGCATTTGTGATATTATTTTGATGTGATATGAAAGTAGAAGTATTTATGTTTCTAGAACAATACTGCAATTGAGAATTGATTCACATTTAGATGGAGTATTTGTCTGTTTTGGCTTCCAGAGCCAATTCACCAATTAAACAGAACATGTAAGGTCCTTGGACTAATGAGTAACGTTAGGCTTCTTTAGTCCAATATTGGGCTAACTGTAGGGGTGCTCATGTTCCTGGGGATCAGAAGTCTCCAGTGCCAGAGAGACAGGTTGAAGTTGCCATGATCAGAGTTGTACAGAAGGTGTCGTATGCTGAGGCAGTGAAGAAAGTAGAGGAAGATGTGTCAAGGGTAAGGGATCCTAAGAGGCTCCAGGTGAGTTGTAGAATTTTGCCAGTACAGAGTGATAGGCCTATGAATGCAGTGTGCTTCAGTAAGGTTGGCTTTTTAGTGTTTATTGCTATTGCTGTCAACTGTCCTGCAGGAATAGAATGTAAAATCACAGAAAATAGGTGTTGTGGTGGCAGCTGCAGAGAAGTACTTGGGTTTACAAGATTTTAAAGCAGGACGGTGTCCCGTCCTCCCAGACCCTCTGCCTGGTATAGGATCAGATAGGTTCAAAATAGTGGAATGGAGTGGTGGCTTTTTTTAATGAGTGAAGGGTTGGTTGGCAATACTTTTTTTGTATTACGAAGTATAATGGATTTATACTCCAGTCCATTTGGTGGCGGTAATGGGCCATTAATATTGGATGCCAACCGCCGTTAAACCCCACCGAATAATACTTTCTTGTAGCTAGCTAACCCTTTTTTATTATAGCTCAGTGAGATAACCATTTCGGACTAAAATAGTCGAATTAGTTAGCTAGATAGAAATTGTAACTTTAGCCAACTAGCTAGCTAGCTTGCTAACTGAAATAATATTCTACAAAATGCATTTAATCTTTGTTTTAAACTGACGTAGCGTAGTTAATTTACGTTGGTGGCAGGCAAACTTGTTTTCTTCAGCTCAAGTCGAGGGAAGTTAACAAGCTAACGTTAGCAAGCTACAATGACATTTCTGTGAATTCATGGGGGGTGGACACACAATTAAATACGTAATTGGCTGACGGCCCCGATTTCCATCAAAACGTAAGTATCGTTTTTATATTATGCAAATATAAGCTGCATAGCTAACGTTAGCTAGTTAACGTTATGTCTTCAATGTTGCACCAAACATGACTAACGTTAGCTAGCTAGCTAACATCAGCTGATTATAGCTAGCCAAACATTCGTAGTAGGTAACGTTAAATCCATGACTGAGTAGCTTGTCAGTCGCTTTCCAGATTCAAACGAAATATAGCCTTCTTGTAAATATAAAAATATGGAAATACAGTACTATATCTAACCAGATAACAGTTACTACTCTCTCAAACGTTAGTTTGATGAATGCATTCCAGTTCAGCTATCTAGCCTTATCTAGCTCCGATCCTCCTGTCACAAAGCAAAGGATACATAGGTAGCTAGTGTGATTGAAAGAGTCCTTTCTTTTGCTCAATATGATTATATATATATATATATATATATATATATATATATATGGGCCTTTAAACAACTAGGGCCCAGAGTTTTTCCTGCTCAGGTCTATCATGCCCACTGCCCCCATACCAAGCAAGTTATGTAATTCGTTACATTAGAACGTTAATATTCCTCTTAGATAAATTGTCTGACCTACCCTGATCACTTGCATTGTCCAATGACTGACTGCCAGACCCAGTGTATTATTCCCTCTGTTTTTACTGATTCCATTGTCACGGTAAGCACATTATTGGAAGTGTTGACAGTGTTTGTTAGATACGATGTAATATTCTGATTTATTCTCCTTCCCTCAGACCCATGGCAAAGTGGTTAAAGGACTACCTGAACTTCGGCAGCCGTCGTGACGCCCCCCAGCTTCCGCGTCCTGACTACACAGAGAGTGAGATCCTGAGGGCCTACAGAGCCCAGAAAGACCTGGACTTTGAAGACCCCTACCAGAGCGCAGAGAAACCACAAAATGGTGGCTGCAGGGGGACAGTAAGCCTGCATGCATTTCCTGCCTTCGCTTCTGTCCTTCCCAACGATGCAGAGGTGGGAAATGTTATATCTTCTGCTGTTATTTCAGCAGAGGAGGCTGATTGGCAGATATATAGGAGGACTGGCTCAATGTAATTGTTGGAATGGGGTGGATTTAACAGTATCAAACACATGGCTTTACAGGTGTTATGACCATGTTATTACAGGTCTTTAAAGGTTGTTATAATGTATTCCAGGTGAAGGTGGTGTCTCCCAAACACAGGCTGATCAAGGTGGATTCTCAGGAGTTCAGTCGCAGTAAGATCCCCCTGAGCCCCGTCACCATCCACCAGGAACCGGTATGGCATGACAGTTGGTGTTTTTATTGTTGATCTCCCTCTTTCATGTTCTTTGTATCCACATGATTCTCCTCATTTATGGCTGACTCTTCAGTATTTTTTAAATATTTTTTTCCTCACTATCCCACCCACCCTCCATCACTCTCTTCAGGTGCTTCCCTCTGCTCCGACAGTAGTAGGGGACTCCGACACTGTCTATTCGGACCCGTTTGATGCCAGACCAGTTCCACGGCTTAGAGCAGATTGGGAGCCTAACCCTAACCCACACCTTTCCTTTGGCCTCAGCCCCATCACCAGTCCTACCCTGGTAGCCTTCAGCCCTAACCCTATCCTAGGTCTCAGTCTCCGTCCAGGGGACAGCAGCAGCTACATGGAACCCTTTGAAGCCCAGAGGGTCATCACAGGTTGGTTACTTTTAGCTGTTGCCTACACCCCCACACATTGGACTTCACGCCTGGCTGTCTAAAATGACTGACATACTACTGAGATGCATAGACTCACAGTTAATCAATTGATTGTGTGTGTAGAGCTCCAGCAGGGCCCAGAGCGGGGCCGACCAGGAGTGGGCAGTGGAAGGGTTGGGATCGGAGATCAACTCTATGATGACCCCTACGATGAGAGAACTCGACATCGCCACCGGGAAGCGCCACCGCAGCAGGGGAGAGAATTCCTCAGGGACGAACCGGTAACAATCTTCTTCTTCTTCTCTGTTTTGATTTCATCTTCGTCCTACATCCTCTCCTCTTCCTCTTCCAGAGAGAGGTCAGAGAGAGCAGGCTGCCCCAGGACGATGAGAGACCAGCAGAGGAGTACGACCAGCCCTGGGAATGGAAGAAGGACAACATCTCCAAAGCTCTAGCAGGTGGATATCTAATAGAGGAAAGCATCACTGAATTGTTGGGCTCTAAATACATAATCTCTAAAGTTCTAGCAAGTAGACCAGTGCTATGCTCTATTCTGGTGTAGGAAGCACTCAGTAGATGCTGCAGTTTTACATTTTAGTCATTTAGCCGACACTCTTATCCAGAGTGATTTACAGGACCAATCAGAGTTCAGTGCCTTGCTCAAGGGCACATTTGTCACCTAGTCTGCGCCGGGATTCGAACCAGCGACCTTTCGGTAACTGGCTCAAATCTCTTAACCGCTAGACTACCTGTTGCCCAGCTATTTAAGTAGTTGGCTAATAAAACTCTCCATTTGTAGTTAAGTTTGAGGGGGCAGAGTGGGAGAAGTCGTTCGGCCAGTCAGACCAGGCCAAACTACCCAGGACCAGCCCCACAGCCCCAGGGGGCACAGCCAACCTTCGGAGGCCTGGTGACACCCCCCCTATCCTGGGTGAGAGAGTGGACCCCTGCCTGCCCCTGGAGAGACAGGTGTAAGTTCCTCCCCTCAACCGCTGACTCTCAGTATAATTTAAGAAGCTCCCCCTGGCCGTGTGTCACAATTTTGTGTCCCTTGCTATGCGTCACACGGTAATATGTCCCCCTTGCAGGTGGTACCACGGTGCTGTGAGTCGTGCGGAGGCAGAGGCTCTACTGACGTTGTGCAAAGAGAGTTCCTACCTGGTGAGGAAGAGCCAGACCTGCCCACAAGACTACTCTCTCTCCCTCAGGTACCTTTACACACTCTCCCTCTCTCATTCTCCTGGTGTTATTTTTTTTGTTAATTTGTTTTTCTCCACAATTTTGTGGTATCCAATTGGTAGTTAGTCTTGTCCCATCGCTGCAACTCCCGTATGGACTCGGGAGCGGCGAAGATCGAGAGCCGTGCTTCCCCCGAAACACAACCCAGCCAAGCCGCATTGCTTCTTGACACAACGCCCTCTTAACCCGGAAGCCAACCACACCAATGTGTCGGAAGAAACACCTGGCGACCATGTCAGCTTGCATTGCGCCTGGCCCGCCACAGGAGTCGCTAATGCGCGATGGGACAAGGACATCCCTGCCGGCCAAACCCTCCCCTAAAACGGACGATGCTGGGCCAATTGTGCGCCGCCCCATGGGTCCGGGCGTGGCCAGCTGCGACAGAGCCTGGACTTGACCCAGGATCTCTAGTGCCTTATACCACTGGACCACTCAGGAAGCCTTCCTGATGTTCTACATTATGCCAATCACATCATCGTAAATGTGTTTTCCATGGGTTTTCCATATTTATCTAGGCCCTAATAAGGTGTTAAGGTTTTTTATTTTTTTTATTTTTATTTTTTTCACTTTTATTTAAACAGGTAGGCCAGTTGAGAACAAGTTCTCATTTGCAACTGCGACCTGGCCAAGATAAAGCAAAGCAGTGTGACACAGACAACAACAGAGTTACACATGGAGTTAACAATAAACAAGTCAATGAGACAGTAGAAAAAAGAAAGTCTCTATACAGTGTGTGCAAAAGGCATGAGGAGGTAGGCAATAAATAGGCCATAGTAGCGAATAATTACAATTTAGCAGATTAACACTGGAGTGATAAATGAGCAGTTGATGTGCAAGTAAAGCAGAAAAGTAAATCAAATGAAAACAGTATGGGGATGAGGTAGGTAGATTGGGTGGGCTATTTACAGATGGACTATGTACAGCTGCAGCGATCGGTTAGCTGCTCAGATAGTTGATGTTTAAAGTTGGTGAGGGAAATCTAAGGTCAACTTCAGCGATTTTTGCAATTCGTTCCAGTCACTGGCAGCAGAGATCTGGAAGGAAAGGCGGCCAAATGAGGTGTTGGCTTTGGGGATGATCAATGAGATATACCTGCTGGAACATGTGCTACGGGTGGGTGTTATCGTGACCAGTGAACTGAGATAAGGCGGAGCTTTACCTAGCATAGACTTATAGATGACCTGGAGCCAGGCAACGAATATGTAGCGAGGGCCAGCCGACTAGAGCATACAGGTCGCAGTGGTGGGTGGTATAAGGTGATTTGGTAACAAAACAGATGGCACTGTGATAGACTGCATCCAGTTTGCTGAGTAGAGTGTTGGAAGCTATTTTGTAGATGACATCACCGAAGTCGAGGATCGGTAGGATAGTCAGTTTTACTAGGGTAAGTTTAGTGGCGTGAGTGCAGGAGGCTTTGTTGCGAAATAGAAAGCAGACTCTAGATTTGATTTTGGATTGGAGATGTTTAATATGAGTCTGGAAGGAGAGTTTACAGTCTAGCCAGACACCTAGGTATTTATAGTTGTCCACATATTCTAGGTCGGAACCGTCCAGGGTGGTGATGCTAGTCGGGGGGGCGGGTGCGGGCAGCGAACGGTTGAAAAGCATACATTTGGTTTTACTAGAGTTTAAGAGCGGTTGGAGGCCACGGAAAGAGTGTTGTATGGCATTGAAGCTCGTTTGGAAGTTAGTTAGCACAGTGTCCAAGGAAGGGCCAGAAGTATACAGAATGTTGTCGTCTGCGTAGAGGTGGATCAGGGAATCGCCCGCAGCAAGAGCGACATCATTGATGTATACAGAAAAAAGAGTCAGCCCGAGAATTGAACCCCGTGGCACCCCCATAGAGACTGCCAGAGGTCCGGACAACATTCCCTCCGATTTGACACACTGAACTCTGTCTGCAAAGTAGTTGGTGAACCAGGTGAGGCAGTCATTAGAAAAACCAAGTCTGCCGATAAGAATAAGGTGATTGACAGAGTCGAAAGCCTTGGCCAGGTCGATGAAGACGGCTGCACAGTACTGTCTTTTCTCGATGGCGGTTATGATATCGTTTACTACCTTGAGCGTGGCTGAGGTGCACCCGTGACCAGCTTGGAAGCCGGATTGCACAGCGGAGAAGGTGCGGTGGGATTCGAAATGGTCAGTGATCTGTTTATTAACTTCGCTTTCGAAGACTTTAGACAGGGCAGAATGAATATAGGTCTGTAACAGTTTGGGTCTATGGTGTCACCCCCTTTGAAGAGGGGGATGACTGCGGCAGCTTTCCAATCTTTAGGGATCTCGGACGATATGAGAGGTTGAACAGGCTGGTAATAGGGGTTGCAACAATGGCGGCGGATAGTTTTAGAAATAGAGGGTCCAGATTGTCTAGCCCAGCTGATTTGTATGGGTCCAGGTTTTGCAGCTCTTTCAGAACATCTGCAATCTGGATTTGGGTGAAGGAGAAGCTGGGGAGGCTCGGGCGAGTAGCTGCGGGGGAGGCGGAGCTGTTGGCCGGGGTAGGAGTAGCCAGGAGGAAGGCATGGCCAGCCGTTGAGAAATGCTTATTGAAATTGTCAATTATCGTTGATTTATCAGTGGTGACCGTGTTACCTAGCCTCAGTGCAGTGGGCAGCTGGGAGGAGGTGCTCTTGTAACGCTGCTCTCTCTTTTTCTCTCTCCTCTCTTTCAGGAGTTGTCAGGGCTTCATGCATATGAAGTTCACTCGGAGTTCAGAGAGTTGTTACGTCCTGGGAGAGAACAGTCCTCCATTCTCCTCTGTACCAGAGGTCATCCACTACTACACCATGCACAAACTACCTATCAGAGGAGCTGAACACCTGTCTCTGCTCTACCCTGTCATAGTACAGACCCTCTGACCCTTCTCCACTCATTATCAGCATCCCAACTGGCACCCTAATCCCTACGTAGTGCACTACTTTAGTGCACTCTGATCAAAAGTAGTGCACTATATAGGCAATAGAGTGGGACACGGCTATATGTGATACTATTACAGAAGGTGCTGTCGTCTGCGGAGATGCTAACATGGCTGCTGTGGAACTGTGTGACGTTATTCTTAGAGCGTCAACATGGTTCTGGTAGAAACCACAATGGTTAAACTGTATATGGCCAAAGGCAAATGCTGTAACAGAGCAGGTTACTGTATGTCAATAGTGTTATTGATCATCTGTCTGGCACATTGATTAGCTAGCTGTACCAGGGTGGGAGTTTCATCCATTAGTGCTATACAGTAGAACGCTACATCGCTATTATAGAAATGTGTGCTTGAAAGCTATTTCAGTACTTATATGTATGAATGCTGGTATTATACCCCGAGTGTACAAAATATTAGGAACACCTTCCTGATATTGAGTTGCACCCCCTTTTGCCCTCTGTACAGCCTCAGTTCGCCGGGGCATGGACTACAAGGTGTTGAAAGCGCTCCACAGGGATACTGGCCCATGTTGACTCCAATGCTTCCCAAGTTGGATGTCCTTTGAGTGGTGGACCATTCTTGATACACACAAACTGTTGAGTGTAAAAAACCCAGCAGTGTTGCAGTTCTTGACACACTCAAATCGGAGTGCCTACTACCGTATCCTGTTCAAAGGCATTTAAATATTTTGTCTTGCCCATTCACCCTCTGAATGGCAAATATACACAATCCATGTCTGAATTGTCTCAAGGCTTAAATTATCCTCCTTTAACCTGTCTCCTCCACTTCATAGACACAGATGACATCAATAAGGGATCATAGCGTTCGCCTAGTCGGAATGTAATGGGAAGAGCAGGTGTTCCTAATGTTCTGTGCACTCAGTGTAGTGTGTTAAAGTGTGAATGTTTTTTGGACTTTGATCATGAAAGCTAAAGAATAATGGGTAGGTTTGTTACTGTGGTGCTGTTTGTAAGGTTTTCTTGTGTTCTATGAAAATAAAGTGTGATTTTGTTTTAAAAAACTTTGTCTAACCCCATATGCACAGGTAGAGCGAAGGGATAAGGGTTGTTCAGATAAATATATTTCCTACTTTCCATTGTCCATACTAATATAATTGCTTCGTTCTAATTGGTATGCTAGTGTTTAAATTGGAATTGCAAGAGAAATCGAAACAATACCCGCATGTGCGTTCAATGACGTCCTCATTATGAACGGGTTTCACGTCACAGTGAGTGAGTGACATGACCGATGATATAGATTCCGGCGTCACCATAGCAACCACCAGGGGTCAGTATCAGCGCAAACAACGATAAACATCAAGGGTGCGTTCGTAAATTCACTTTGACTGGCTATTTAGGGTGTGGTTGTAAATTCAATCTGGAGTGCCATTGTGCGCTCAGACTGCGTTCTGGGCATTCATAAATTTGTTTCGCTCTCGGAGCGTACACTGGACGCTTTGGCTAGCAGTCAAGCACCCACGCTAACTGGCTAAAGGTGGCTAGATTGGGTGCTTGACTACTCACAGGCTGAATTTGGCTAGATTGCTAGCTACTTCCAGACACATGAGCAGATCAGTTTTTTTAGATGTTATCTAGAGCGTTTGTGACGAACTGCTGGTGGCAATAATTTCATCGTTTTTTTTTGCCATCGTCTACCAACTGGTAATATTCAATGGGTGTTGCGCGTTCGTAAATTCATCAGTTATTCAGTGCTCTGGCACAAACGAGAGTGCTCTGAAATTGGAGTAGATAGCCAGAGTGCATTTACGAACGCACCCCTACTCAGATTTCAGTGCATTCTAGCCTGTGTGTATCAGAGCGCAGAATAACTAGCTAATGAATGTATGAACGCACAACACCTGTTGAATACTACACGTAATCAGGAAATGTCGGCAAAAAACGTTATGAAATTGTTGCCAGCAACACAGTTACAGTCCACCAACTCTACATGACATGAGCCTAGCCTGCTCTGCTTGGCCAAGTAAAATGGTCAGAGTGAGGTGTTCTCTCATTTATGTCTGGAAGTAGCAAGCAAGCCAACTTTAGCCAGTTATATTGGGTGCTCGACTGCCGTTGTGTGGTCAGAATGCTCGGATCAACCCTACTCCTCGGCCAGAGCGTCAACTGTGCGCTCTGAATTTACGAACGGGCAATCTGACATTTTTCTAAATTTACGAACGCACAGAGCACACTCTGGCACTCCAGAGCGAATTTACGAACACACCCCAAGTTGATCGCGAGGCAGCGGCAGGTAGGCGACGTGATAAAATAACGTGATGATGTGTGCAAATATTTTAGGCCGCTAATCGTGGATATTGCGTTTACTTTATTAAAAACATATCTGGTTAATACAGTGTACTCATGAACTGACTCACTAGCCTATGTTATCATTGTTCAAGGTGAATTATTCCTACTGTAGTAGTAAATAAAGTCGGTGGCAACTTAGAATCCAGTGCATAGTTGACGGCATATTTGAGAGAAAGTTGAAAATATTTTCTTACTAGTGGTCATGTTTATGCCATTGTTAGGCTATTTACATGTCATAATGAGGTGTTATTGTTAGGCTATTTACATGTCATAATGAGGTGTCATTGTTAGGCTATTTACATGTCATAATGAGGTGTCATTGTTAGGCTATTTACATGTCATAATGAGGTGTCATTGTTAGGCTATTTACATGTCATAATGAGGTGTTATTGTTAGGCTGAGGTGTCAATGTTAGGCTATTTACATGTCATAATGAGGTGTCATTGTTAGGCTATTTACATGTCATAATGAGGTGTTATTGTCACCCCTTTGACTTTGTACTTGTCTCCCATTGAAGAAAAGGTGTGTGTGTACTGTGTTCAGAGACATTTAAAGGAAAGTACAATAAACCAGTGGAGGCTGCTGAGGGGAGCAAGGCACATAATAATGGCTGGAAAGGAGTTCATGGAATGGCATCTTACACGTGGAAACCATGTGTTTGATGTATTTGATACCATTCCACCAATTCCTTTCCAGCCATTACCACGAGCCCGTCATCCCCAATTAAGGTGCCACCAACCTCCTGTGCAATAAACAGTCATCTTTTTGTTATGCTTCAGCAGCTCGCGTATCCATGACTACCCGGATGGTGCAACTCGCTCAGCCCAAACCCAACCTGCTCCGATTCCCTGACCGGTACTGCCACACAAACACACACACACATGCACACTGACAGACTGACTGATTCTTTTCCTTCCAGACGGTCAGTCTACTGGCTAGATGAACTCCCACCTGAAAGAAATGGCTCCACCACCACGTTTGGTAAGATCACCCCACTCTCTCTGTCCTTATCCCCTTTTCACTCTCTTTCTGTCTCTATGATGTTTGTTTTGTTTATAATTGACTTTATAATGACCTTTTTAATGTTACTGTTTTTGTTGTAGAGTTGACGCCCCACTGGTCCCAGCTGTGTGGCAGGAAGCGGCTTAATTCTGGGTTCGAACAGAGCAGGTGCGACTTCATATTGTGTCATAATGTTGTACAGTATGTTAATGATGTGCATAATGCATGATGTCTATGATGACTATTGATGACTCTCCTCCTCCCTCTCCAGATCATCTCCCCAATGGGAGGTCAATGTAGCAGCACTGAGTGCCTATCCATCCAATAGAGTGTGTTCTCTGGCTTTGCCCCGCCTCCCCTCCGCAGGCTGGGTATCTGACCGCCCCCTACTGGCCTCCGTGAGCAACACACACACCTCAATGTATAACCCTCTCTATCTGTGTCTCTCTATATCTAGCTATCTCTCTTGTTTCCTCTCTTTGTATGTGTCTCTCTCTAGCTGAGCAGAGCGGTGCAGACTGCAGTAGCCAGTCCTAGGGTCTGCCAGTTGGCCTGTCCCAAGCGGAGGCAGGGTCTCTATTCGCCCCATTCATCCAAGACCTCACTGGCACCCCCCCACCCAGCTGCAACCTCCTCCCGACTACAGCTCCTTGCCCGTAAGACACTTAGGATACCTCGTATTTACCTCAGAAAGTAACGTTTAGTAACGGCCATCCAACTACATTGCAAAGTAAATGTGGTGTTCATTTTTAGCCTGAAAATTGTCGCTACTCTACCTGTCTCGCACACACTCTCTCTTTTTCCATTACTCTCTCCGTCTCCTTCCTTCCTCCCACCTCCCCTCTCCCAGTCCCTAAGTCTGACCACCCCCAGTATGCCCAGGACCATCCAGTCATCTGGCCAGTGCCGGGGCCAGTGAGGAAGGCAGTAGCCAGTGAGAGGGTGCAGGTCCTTTCACAGCCCAACCAGCGGAAGGCGCTGTTCCAAGGCTACGACCCGTACACGGTTACCCTAGCTGCATGCTCCGCTAGCGCCTCGACGCGCCTACAGGTGAGCTGTGTTTCTCTCATTAACTCATTCATTTAAATCATTTAATAAAAATGTCATTCGTTTGTCTGTTTGTTTATTACAGGAGCTTTGTCTGCCCCTGCCGCGGAAATGCAAGGGCAAATAGACGAATGCATCTCATCTCACACCTCTACAGTACCTCCAGCCGCCTCTTCTTCAGATACTCTATCTCCTGTACAGCATGTCCCTGATCACCACTGCTCCATAATAAAGGCCCTCTATGATCTCATTGAGGCATGTTGCTGGGTCTTTGTTCTGGTCCAACGGGACCACTGGCTTTAGAAGGTGGATTGTTTAGTGCTGCGACGTTCAACAGCGGGCTGATCATTCAACTGAACTGAAGTGACTTTTACTATCACCAAATGGGAGTTGTCACGGACCTAGAATATTACAACGCACATTAAACATAAAGAGAACCACCTGAATGTAAAAGTGTACTTTATATCTTTTAGTGTGCAATTGTAGATTGTGACAGATGTACGAAACCTGAAAAGGGATGTAATATCCTTTACGAATATTCCCTCTCCTGTTAACCCGCTACTGCACATAGTTGCACTAAGGCAACAGAAGCCATTTTGACCCCACAACCTCCCATGTGAATTGTTTTAAATTGAACAATCCAATGAGGTGCAGAGGTTGGTATGATGTATCAATTTTGGCAGGGAACTTCTTCCAGGAAACAACAAAAACATGTGAGCACATGGTAAGAAACATTTGATCTTTTTTTTTTACCCCTTTTTCATGGTATCCAATTGGCTGTTACAGTCTTGTCTCATCGCTGCAACGCCCATACAGACTCACACAGGGACATTCTATGAGCAAAGGGAGCCTAATGGAGCAGTTGGATCATACCCTCTGATAGTGAGGACAGTCAGCTTGAGGACAGTGACAGCGAAGAAGAGTGGACCCCAGAATCTGATTGGATAGGCAGTGAAATACTAGGTTATGCCCAACTTGTATTTTCTTAGGAAAAGAGTGCTTGTTTCTACTATATTTCACTTAATACATGTTCTGTTTCTGATTTTCCTTTGTGTTTTAGCCTACCTTTATGGCACAGCGTTGCCCTGAGGCAACAAAAACAATGATTAATTCATGCTGCAGTAGTTTATGTGTCGGGGGGCTAGGGTCAGTCTGTTATATCTGGAGTATTTCTCCTGTCTTATCCGGTGTCCTTTGTGAATTTTAGTATGCTCCCTCTAATTCTTTCTCTCTCTTCTCTCGGAGGACCTGAGCCCTAGGACCATGCCTCAGGACTACCTGGCCTGATGACTCCTTGTTGTCCCCAGTCCACCTGGTCGTGCTGCTGTTCCAGTTTGAACTGTTCTGCCTGCGGCTATGGAACCCTGACCTGTTCACCGGACATGCTACCTTGTTCCGGACCTGCTGTTTTCGACTCTCTCTACCGCACCTGCTGTCTAACTTTAAATGATCGGCTATGAAAAGCCAACTGACATTTACTCCTGAGGTGCTGACCTGTTGCACCCTCTACAACCACTGTGATGAGTATTATTTGACCCTGCTGGTCATCTATGAACATTTGAACATCTTGCCAAGGTACTGTTATAATCTCCACCCAGTCCTCCTGTCAGAGCCTGGTTCCTCTCTAGGTTTCTTCCTAGGTTCCTTCCTTTAGGGAGTTTTTCCTAGCCACCATGCTTCTACATCTGCATTGCTTGCTGTTTGGGGTTTTAGGCTGGGTTTCTGTACAGCACTTTGTGACATCGGCTGATGTAAAAAGGGCTTTATAAATTAATGTGATTGATATGGGTGTGGGGGGCTAAAAGTCGTTTATTTATATATTATCAGAAAGCCTACATCTTCCATGACCCATCTCATTTACCTTGCATCTTTTTTAATTGTTTTCTGGATGTTGCTGCAACACCGCTTCTCTCTTCAACAAAAATAATCTCTTCATCCTCTGACTCCTCCCTGCGGTCTGGTTCACTTTTATTTTCACAAAAGCTCTGACGTCAGCTCTGGATAGTGGCGAGTGTAAACGCACACACGCCTTTAGTTGGAAAAAGTTGCCCACTCTCAATTTTCCGCAAAGGAAACGATTTCAGACGTTTTTTTCTTCCGGCATCTCTGCTTGCGAGGGGACAATGTGCGACCCACACATGTCCGTGTGTTGACAGCGCAGGACACTCCGTGTGTTTGGTGTATACTACAGTTGTGGTTTTCCCTGACTCACCTATAGAGCGTAGGCCTAAACAGGTAGACCAGGTAGGCTACGGGAGCGAAATCCGGAAGAACAAGCACATCTGATTGTTCCCACTATTTTTCTCTTACCTTTGCAACTGAACTTCTCCCAATAACGTTTATGCAGTTTTGATAATTCTTCGGAGAGAGTAGAAGTGTGAAGATGACGGAACTACCAGTTCACAAGAAAAATATGCTGATTCTAGTTGATGTTCTCTGTGTGTTTTTCGGTAAGTGCCCTATTTCTCTCTCTCTCTCCAGCAACATGGCTGATATAACACTATTTGTTGTAATAACCAAGGACACAACTCGCTCTCTCTGCCGTCTATACATGCTCAATGCAATAGGGTAGCACTAGCCACCGATAAATCAATAAAATAGTTGTTTATGTATAATTGTTTATTGGGTAAATGCTGGATAAGACTGAGATGGTGGGGACTTTGTAAACAATGATATGCAGGCTACACACACACACAAGCCACAGGCCAACATGCAGGACGCTTTCCATGGAAGGCCAGTCATACAGACAGACACACCGCAATAGTATTGTAATAGGAAGAGAGTCAGCATTGCTCGTGTTATAGCTTGTTTAATGGATTCTTTCATTGTCTGTCAACACATTACAGGTGGGCACAGTGCCTGGTGGAGTGGTGTAACACTGATCTGTATTGATTCAAGTACTATAGATTGTAGGCTAGTCATCAATCAGCATGGGTTAGTAACACAAAATGCATAGTCACAATTACTATGATTTTAAGTTCATTATATCACAGTTACAATTTATGATGACCATTTTTTTTTTTAAATCTGTGTGTGTGTGCACTTGTAACAGAACACCTGTTCTTTTGACTGGCATTCCATGGAAAGTGTCCTGCTTGTTGGGCTTTGCCCTGTAGCTTCCAGTGTGGTTGCAGCATTTGTGTGTGTGGAGCCTGGGTTTGCATGTTCGGACTTGTACTGGACTCTCAGTACTACAGGATCTGTATTTTAGAATAGACATTTGGGTGGGCAGTCTCCTTCCCCCTTTATCTCCCACTCTCTCCACCTCTTTCCATCTTCATCCCTTTCTTTCTTCCCCCTATCCCCCACTCTTTGTCTTCCTCCCCCACTCTTTGTCTTCCTCCCCCACTCCCTTGCTCTCTTTCTCTCATGGTATTTAGTGAGTGAGAGAGTAGGGTTGTTTAACAGTTAAGTGGAGGTAAGCTGGTCCTTGTTAACAGACGACATCACCTTGTGGCATAACCAGGTTTGTTGACAGTCTCAGAGGGCTGTGTGTCTGGGCCTGGGGTCTGACGACAGTAAAATCACTTTCTTCTTTCATTATTTCCTCCCTCAATCTCTCCAGTTGGTTCTTTTTTCTTTCATCTCTCCTGCCTCCACCCTCTCTCTCCTCTCTCGCTAGATAGATTGATAGATAGTGGTCTCTGGGGATAGAAGTAATTAGTGACAAGAAAACTATTGGGATTTGTCCCAGTCCAGATAAGAGTGATACAGGGTTGTGTGTGTGCGTGTGCATACTTGTGTGTTTTGTTAGCGTGTGTGTGTTAGCCCAGCTTCCTCACTGTGTCATTAATATAGTAGGAATGTGCCGAGTCGACAAACTGGATCTGATCTGACAAAGCTTTTCCTCACTCCTCTTTCTTTCTCTCCCTCTCTCATTCTCCCATCCCTCTTTTACTCACTCTCATTCTCCTATCCCTCTTTCTATCCCTCTCTCATTCTCCAATCCCTCTTTTTACTCACTCTCATTCTCCTATCCCTCTTTCTATCCCTCTCTCTTTCTCCCATCCCCCTCTCTTTCTCCCGTCCCCCTCTCTTTCTCCGTCCCCCTCTTTCTCCCGTCCATCTCTCTTTCTCCCGTCCCCCTCTTTCTCCCGTCCATCTCTCTTTCTCCCGTCCATCTCTCTTTCTCCCGTCCATCTCTCTTTCTCCCGTCCATCTCTCTTTCTCCCGTCCATCTCTCTTTCTCCCGTCCATCTCTCTTTCTCCCGTCCATCTCTCTTTCTCCCATCCTCTCTTTCTCCCATCCATCTCTTTCTCCCGTCCATCTCTCTTTCTTCCATCCATCTCTCTTTCTCCCATCCCTCTCTTTCTCCCATCCCTCTCTTTCTCCCATCCCTCTCTTTCTCCCATCCATCCCCCTCTTTCTCCCATCCCCCTCTCTTTCTCCCACCCCTCTCTTTCTCCCACCCCTGTCTTTCTCCCACCCTCTGTCTTTCTCCCCCCCCTCTCTTTCTCCCATCCCTCTCTCTTTCTCCCATCCCTCTCTCTTTCTCCCACCCCTCTCTCTTTCTCCCATCCCTCTCTTTCTCCCATCCCCCTCTTTCTCCCATCCCCTCTCTTTCTCCCATCCCCCTCTCTTTCTCCCATCCCCCTCTCTTTCTCCCATCCCTCTCTCTTTCTCCCATCCCTCTCTCTTTCTCCCATCCATCTCTCTTTCTCCCGTCCATCTCTCTTTCTCCCACCCCCTCTCTTTCTCCCACCCCTCTCTCTTTCTCCCACCCCTCTCTCTTTCTCCCACCCCTCTCTCTTTCTCCCACCCCTCTCTCTTTCTCCCACCCCTCTCTCTTTCTCCCACCCCTCTCTCTTTCTCCCATCCCTCTCTCTTTCTCCCATCCCCTCTCTTTCTCCCATCCCTCTCTTTCTCCCATCCCTCTCTTTCTCCCATCCCTCTCTCTTTCTCCCACCCCTCTCTCTTTCTCCCACCCTCTCTCTTTCTCCCATCCCCCTCACTCTCTTTCTCCCATCCCTCTCTCTTTCTCCCACCCCTCTCTCTTTCTCCCACCCCTCTCTCTTTCTCCCATCCCTCTTTTACTCTCTTTCTCCCACCCCTCTCTCTTTCTCCCATCCCCCTCTCTTTCTCCCACCCCTCTCTCTTTCTCCCACCCCCTCTCTTTCTCCCACCCCTCTCTCTTTCTCCCACCCCTCTCTCTTTCTCCCACCCCTCTCTCTTTCTCCCACCCCTCTCTCTTTCTCCCACCCCCTCTCTTTCTCCCATCCCTCTCTCTTTCTCCCATCCCTCTTTTCTCACTCTCTTTCTCCCATCCCTCTCTTTCTCCCATCCCTCTCTTTCTCCCACCCCTCTCTCTTTCTCCCACCCCTCTCTCTTTCTCCCACCCCTCTCTCTTTCTCCCATCCCTCTTTTACTCCTCTCTTTCTCCCATCCCTCTCTTTCTCCCACCCCCTCTCTTTCTCCCACCCCTCTCTCTTTCTCCCACCCCTCTCTCTTTCTCCCATCCCTCTCTCTTTCTCCCATCCCTCTTTTCTCACTCTCTTTCTCCCACCCCCCTCTCTTTCTCCCACCCCCTCTCTTTCTCCCACCCCTCTCTCTTTCTCCCACCCCCTCTCTTTTCTCCCACCTCTCTCTTTCTCCCACCTCTCTCTTTCTCCCACCCCCCTCTTTCTCCCACCCTCTCTCTTTCTCCCACCCCTCTCTCTTTCTCCCACCCCTCTCTCTTTCTCCCACCCCTCTCTCTTTCTCCCATCCCCTCTTCTTTCTCCCATCCCTCTTTTACTCACTCTCTTTCTCCCACCCCTCTCTCTTTCTCCCATCCCTCTTTCTCCTCTCTTTCTCCCTCCCCTCTCTCTTTCTCCCACCCCCTCTCTTTCTCCCACCCCCCTCTCTTTCTCCCATCCCCTCTCTTTCTCCCACCCCTCTCTCTTTCTCCCTCTCTTTCCCATCCCCCTCTTTCTCCCATCCCCCTCTCTTTCTCCCATCCCCCTCTTTTCCCATCCCCCTCTTTCTCCCATCCCCTCTCTTTCTCCCATCCCCTCTCTTTCTCCCATCTCTCTTTCTCCCATCCCTCTCTTTCTCCCATCCCTCTCTTTCTCCCATCCCCCCTCTTTCTCCCATCCCCCTCTTTCTCCCATCCCCCCTCTTTCTCCCATCCCCCTCTTTCTCCCATCCCCCCTCTTTCTCCCATCCCCCTCTTTCTCCCATCCCCTCTCTCTTTCTCCCATCCCCCTCTCTCTTTCTCCCATCCCCCTCTCTCTTTCTCCCACCCCTCTTTCCTCCCACCCCTCTCTCTTTCTCCCACCCCTCTCTCTTTCTCCCACCCCTCTCTCTTTCTCCCATCCCTCTCTTTCTCCCATCCCCTCTCTCTTTCTCCCATCCCTCTCTCTTTCTCTCCCACCCCTCTCTCTTTCTCTCCCACCCCTCTCTCTTTCTCTCCCACCCTCTCTCTTTCTCTCCCACCCCTCTCTCTTTCTCTCCCACCCCTCTCTCTTTCTCTCCCACCCTCTCTCTTTCTCCCACCCCTCTCTTTCTCCCACCCCTCTCTCTTTCTCCCACCCCTCTCTCTTTCTCCCACCCCTCTCTCTTTCTCCCACCCCTTCTCTTTCTCCCACCCCTCTCTCTTTCTCCCACCCCCTCTCTCTTTCTCCCACCCCTCTCTCTTTTCTCCCACTCTCTCTTTCTCCCACCCCTCTCTCTTTCTCCCACCCCTCTCTCTTTCTCCCACCCCTCTCTCTTTCTCCCATCCCTCTCTCTTTCTCCCATCCCTCTCTCTTTCTCCCACCCCCTCTCTTTCTCCCACCCCTCTCTCTTTCTCCCACCCCTCTCTCTTTCTCCCACCCCTCTCTCTTTCTCCCACCCCTCTCTCTTTCTCCCACCCCCTCTCTCTTTCTCCCACCCCCCCTCTTTCTCCCACCCCCTCTCTTTCTCCCATCCCCCTCTCTTTCTCCCACCCCCCTCTCTTTCTCCCATCCCTCTCTTTCTCCCACCCCTCTCTCTTTCTCCCACCTCTCTTTCTCCCATCCCCCTCTCTTTCTCCCACCCCTCTCTCTTTCTCCCATCCCCTCTCTCTTTCTCCCATCCCCCCCTCTCTTTCTCCCATCCCCTCTCTTTCTCCCATCCCTCTTTCTCCCATCCTCCTCTCTTTCTCCCATCCCCCTCTCTTTCTCCCATCCCCCCTCTCTTTCTCCCATCCCCCCTCTCTTTCTCCCATCCCCTCTCTCTTTCTCCCATCCCCTCCCATCCCTCTCTTTCTCCCATCCCCTCTCTCTTTCTCCCATCCTCTCTCTTTCTCCCATCCCCCCTCTCTCCCATCCCTTTCTCCCATCCCCTCTCTCTTTCTCCCACCCCCTCTCTCTTTCTCCCATCCCCTCTCTCTTTCTCCCATCCCCCTCTCTCTTTCTCCCATCCCCCCTCTCTTTCTCCCATCCCCCTCTCTCTTTCTCCCACCCCTCTCTCTTTCTCCCACCCCTCTCTTTCTCCCACCCCTCTCTTTTCCCACCCTCTTTTACGCTCTCTCTCTATCCTCTTTCTCTGTTTTACTCTTTCTCCTCTCCTTTGCCTCTTGTCCTTTGCCTTGTTATCACTGCATACAAAGAAACATTACACACACACACAGAGAGAGGCACACTGAGTTATTTCTGCAACACACTCTAACAAAAATACTAACCAAACGCCACCAGCACCAAGCACTCTGCTGTTATATGCGTAACACAAAGGCCTAACGTATCCATAAGGCCTAACGTATCCATAAGGCCTAACGTATCCATAAGGCCTAACGTATCCATAAGGCCTAACGTATCCATAAGGCCTAACGTATCCATAAGGCCTAACGTATCCATAAGGCCTAACGTATCCATAAGGCCTAACGTATCCATAAGGCCTAACGTATCCATAAGGCCTAACGTATCCATAAGGCCTAACGTATCCATAAGGCCTAACGTATCCATAAGGCCTAACGTATCCATAATTTCATTTGGACCTTTAGATTGTTCAATATTGACTGGTAATTGTGTGAATGGGACAGATTACTGTTGTAAGACCTGTTCACACCCTCTGGAAGAATCTGATTGGCAGACAATGATCATGTTCATTCTAAGGGTCATTCTAAGGCAGCTGCCGTTGCTCTAAGTTATTACTGTTATTTATGTGACTTGGGGTTTGAAGAGCATCTGCATCAAACTATAGACTGATACCAACTGTTGTTGTGTTAGTTTGCTATTTATCGGTTTGATTTTCTGGGTTTTGCACACAGTTAGAGAAGATACTCTGCTGCTGTTTTACTGACTCTCTCTCACACACACACACACACACACACACACACACACACACACACACCATCTCTCTGTGCCAACTATGTGTGTGTGTGTGTGTGAGAGAGAGAGGGGAGGGGGGGGGTTGACCTTTCCTGTGTGGAAAATAACCAGGATTCTGACAGTACAGCAGGATTACTACAGCTATAGAGTACTGATCCTCTTCCTGCACTGTCTCCCTATTGGAATCTCTCTATTGTCTAGATTTAATCAGTGTGTGTGTGTGTTGTAGCTTTTGGATGTGACTAGTAGGACAGTCTGGAGAATAACAGGAACACTTCTCAGGTCCCTCCTTCCTGTGAGGTCAGAGGTCAAGAGGAAGTTGATCATGTGTCATATCTCACCAGACATTCCTCCATGTTTGTTTTCTCTGGGAGGAATCTGGAACTTTCTATCAACCAGATGAGAAACAATGTTATCCAATGTTCTTCTTTCTCTCTGACCGTGCTGTCCATTCTGTTACTGAAGACTCCCCCCCTCGGCCCAGATAACTGTGGGGGGTTAAAGAAGACAGACTATGGACTCTGCTTCCTGAATCTGCCACTGGACACACAAACGCCCAGCCCTCTGATTCTGTGCCACATCGCTGTTCTTTCTACATCTCTGAGGAAGGTCAAGATGTGTGCTACAAACTAACCTCTTCCCGAAGATAATGCTTGAATCCGTTTTCCTTTGGGTTCATTAAAACATCTCCAGTACCACTGGATCCCAGGTACGGGTCGTCGCCAGTTCTGTTACAATATATGCCATTCCGCAAGGTTCCAGATTCACTGTTACCACATTGTCTTAATAGTGTTGGTTTTCAATCTTTCATCTATTTATTCACACACTCCCCTTTCTCCTTCCTTTTTTAAAAATCAAATCCAGCTCAGCCCACTCTCTGGAGAGAGGAACAATAATGATCTTGGTTCAACTCAACCCTTGACTACAATAACAATGTAGCAGAAACCTTACTGGAATAAAACTGGAGATGACTAAAATTCTATGTTTGTGTGTTTATTTCTCTGGCACTGCAGCAGAGTGCTACACACATGCGCACTTCATCCTCACCCTAACCACTACTCTCCAGAGAGCTGTCTTATCTAACTGTTATCCTAGCACCCTACAAAGTCGACATGACTTCAAAGTAAATACCAGTTAGTACACATCATCCTCACCCTAACCACTACTCTCCAGAGAGCTGTCGTATCTGTTATCCTAGCACCATACAAAGTCGACATGACTTTAAAGTAAATACCAGTTAGTACACTTCAAAGTGTCTGACTGCGTGCTTGACCTAGCGAATTAAGGTTGACCAAATAGTCACGCTGTTCATAAGCCGCTGATGAGTGACAATTAGTGGTGGGTCGTTCGCGAACGAGTAGAGCCGGCTCTTGTAGGTGAACGTTGGGAGCCGGCTCGCATATCAGAAGAGCTGAATCTATTTATAAAAATATACAAAAATTTAAGAAATGAATAATCAAAAGATTTAAATGAATATAATTAACTAATTCAAAGAAGGAAAAATAAACATAATATAGGCCTAAATGCTGAAGCGCACACATTCGCTCTGACTGTCTGCTCAGACTAACAGCCTCACCTGTTCTTCCTGTCAATCAGACACGTAGTGTCAACCAATGTGTGAGGGGGGGCCGAGCCAACTCACTCGCAGTCACACACTTAGCAGCCGAGGAGAGAGAGGAAGGACAGCTGTGAAAACAACAGCTGGAAAATGAGTCGGAAGCACAGTAGCATTTGGATGCATTTTAATAATGTAGACAATGTTAGAGCACAGTGTAGTATTTGCTTAAACAAAATCTCATACAAAGCCGGTTCTACGCACAACCTACACCGGCGTATGTGAACTGTGCACCCAAATGTGAAGCTAGCTGTAGCGGAGCTTCGAGAAACTAGCGGGCCTGTGATAGTGGTGGAGCCAGAACCTCCACACGTGGAGATGTATCCACTCAGTCAAATAGGCCTACTCTGTGAAACACAGCAATGCAGTCTTCTATGGACCAGTTTATGCCAAAGTCTATGTCTGTAGCAAAACAAGGCCAAATTGATATTGTATTGGCTAAAATGATTGCCACCGATTTCCAGCTATTTTCGATCGTGGAGGAAAGAGGTTTTTAGAAATTATAGCAATAGTCTAAATCCAATGTACCCAATTCCAATCAGGAAAACCCTTTTCAAAATCACTTATTTCACAACTGTATGAGAGCACACAGGCTTCAGTGTGGGAAAGAGTCCAAAAAGCTACTGCAGTTTGCCTTACCACTGACTGCTGGACATCAAGGGTAACCACTTCTTACATGTCAGTTACATGTCACTTCATTGAAGATGGTTTGATGTCTAGCTGTCTTCTGGACTGCTTTGAGTTCAGCGACAGACACAGCTCAGAGAACTTGGCAGAGGAACTGAGTGGTCAGAGAATGGCAAGTAGATGGAAAAGTGGTCTGTGGTGTTAGTGACAATGCAGCTAACATAACCAAAGCCATGAACATTTTAAAATGGACCCATCATCCATGTCTTTCCCACACAATCAACCTGATTGTAAGAGATGCTCTGAAGGTGATGAAGCCCACTGTGGACAAAATGAAAGCAGCTGTGGAATACTTCCACAGGATACACAGTAGGTGCTGAAAAACTAAAGTCTACACAACGCCAGATGGGGATGCCTGAGCTGAGGCCTAAACAAGACTGCACTACAAGGTGGAATTCAACATTTTACATGTTGAAGTGGTTTCTTGAGTCAAAGGATGCCATCATCTCTACCCTGGCCATTGTAAATGCACCTGTTGATGCTCTGACCCAAGAGGAATGGGAGGTGGTGGAGGAGGTGTGCAGAGTCCTGGAACCCTTTGAACAGGTCACTGTGGAGATCAGTGGAGAGAGGTACAGTAAGTAGTTATTACTACATCATTATTTAATCAAGTATTATATATGTATATGAGCAGTGATGAGAATGAAGTATCAGTAGACAAAACATGAACCTGAACTAATAAGTTACTGTTCTCTCTTTTCAGCTATGTGACAGCCTCAAAAATGATACTCCTGTGTCAGGGTCTGCAGCGAATCACAGCCAGGCGCCAGAGAGAAGCAAATGTAACCACAGGACATGTGACAGAGTTGATGGACACCCTATGTTCATCAATGGACAGGAAGTTCCACAGAATATAATATAATCACGTGCTATCAGAAACCGCTGCACTTGACCCCAGGTTTAAGAAGTTAGCCTTCAGTGATGCCAGACCGATTGATGAGGCTCTTCAAAGAATAACCTCAGCAGCAGAGAGGGACAGCCCCAGCAGTCAGCTGGGCAACAGGGAGGGACAACCCCAGCAGTCAGCTGGGCAACAGGGAGGGACAGCCCCAGCAGTCAACTGGGCAACAGGGAGGGACAGCCCCAGCAGTCAACTGGGCAACAGGGAGAGACAGCCCCAGCAGTCAACTGGGCAACAGGGAGGGACAGCCCCAGCAGTCAACTGGGCAACGGGAAGAAGAGGGAGCATAAGCACCAGCAGTAGTGCCACAAACTTCTGCTGTTTGGATGCTGTTTGAAGAGACAGCAACTGGGGATGCAGCACGAAGGAATCCCTCAGCAGAAGCCATAATGGAGGTCTGATCCTATTTGGAGGAGCCCCTCTGCCGATCCTCTGAGCTGGTGGAAGAACAAGGCCTCTGTCTACCCACAACTTACTAAAGTCATGGCAGGGAGACTGCATAGTGGCCACATCCGTTCCCTCTGAGAGGGTCTTCTCGAAAATGGGACAAATAATTACTGAGAGAAGAAACTGCATCAGCTCCTCGAAAGTGAGGCAGCTTGCATTTCTGAATGTAAATCTCTCATGAAAGCAAAATATCGTCTGCATTGCTGTGTGCTGCTGGTTATAACATGGCAATAAAGAAGAGCGAGAAAAGAGGGACCAGTTTAATGTTTTAAGTGGGATGCTGCAGTTTTGCACATTGTACTTTATTTTTCATTGATATGGTGCAATATTCTATTATGTTGTTCAGATTGTATTTGTTTTGAATTGTTACATTTATATGCACTTTGTTTATATACATTAAAACAGTTATACTTTAAATGCAAATGTTTTAATAACATTATTTTCCATAACAAACCAATGCATTTTTAAATACATTGTGGTTAATTAAGGTAGAGTGTGATTTAATTAGAATTGTTTTAACACCAATCATAGTCAAACTATCGCAAACTGTTTGACTTGAAAAAATACAAAACATATTTTTTTAAAGAGCCGGCTCACTGAAAAGAGCCGGAATGCATCACTCGTGACAATGTGAGCAGGGCGGGCGCCAGAAGGAATCAGTTGGACTGGCGTTCGATTTTTATAGGCGGGCACGTTTTTTTCAAGGGACCTTCTGTGTGCTGGCACTTGCGCCTTCACACATGTTAATGTATTTTATGATAAAGACAGCTTGTGAGTTTCAAGTTTGGGGAAGCTTACAAGTTATCCTACAATTTCTACCTATTCTGATTATTTTAATACTTTTCATTTCAATAATGTTTTTCGTTTCTCAAAATTATTGTCACACGGTTAATATTAATTTAAATAAGACAAATCTAGAAGTTTAAATTAAACTAATGCAAGAGCACCAGCCTTTGCCATATGGGCACAGCCTACACCGTGATCCATTGGAAGAAATGAGCACATGGAACTAAGAGAGAACCTATAGGCCAATGCTACAGTAGGCTTATTTTATTTAACATTTTATTTAACTAGGCAAATTATTTAAGAACAATCACGGCCTACCCCGGCCAAAACCGAACGACACTGGGCCAATTGTGCTCACGTCCGGATGTGATGCAGCCTGGATTCGAACCAGGTACTGCAGTGACGCCTCTCGGGAGCCCCTATAACTTCCACCATCAACTAAGTAAAATACATAAGGCTAAATCTGACAAATAAAAACAGTATAAAATATCCTGATGAAAATTCAGGTTATTTCAATTGCATTAATCTATAATCTGCCTGTCTGCCTCTCAATCTGTCTTGTTTTGCGCTATGGGTAATGAAGTGTAACATTGTATCAACTCAGCATGTTGGTGTGCTCAGGCGTGCGCGCTCCCTCCATTAACATTATCTGGACAGAAAATCATCATTGCTCACATAGAGCACTCAAAACAAAAGACAGCGATTTTTTTTTTTTTTAATCCTAAAAATATGGTAATGAAATAAACCAAAACTTGTTTCTCACTGTCTTGGTGGAAGAGTGGGGTAACATCTCACAGCAATAACTGGCAAATCTGGTGCAGTCCATGAGGAGGGGAAGTACTGCAGTACCAAGTACTGACTGTTACTTTTGATTTTTTACCCCCCCCTGTTCAGGGACACATTATTCCATTTCTGTTAGTCACATGTCTGTGGAACTTGTGAAGTTTATGTCTCAGTTGTTGAATCTTGTTATGTTCATACAAATATTTACACATGTTAAGTATGATGAAAATGAACAGTTGACAGTGAGAGGACATTTCTTTTTTTGCTGAGTTTATATGTAATGGTAAATTGCTACAAATAAACAATTGAAGGGCAAACTATTCTGGAGAGCTCATTGCATGCATTCTGGAGAGAGAAGCTCATATCTCCGTCACACACTCCTCCCCTTCTTCTTGTCTCAACATTTTAAATGATACTCAAGACACATTCTAGATGCTTTACGCTATGCCTATTGCCACACTCGCTGCCCAAATTGCTTGCTTCAGAAATAGGCATAGGCCTATGCACTTGTGATGTGAAACAATACACTGTTGTTTAAAAATAAAATAAAAAATGATCATCATCTATGGCTAAGTCAAGCTGTCTGGTAAAGTACTTTGAATTATTTTATTTAGACAGAATAATTATAATTTTACTTTAGGGGAAGCCAGAATCTGAGCAGTGCGCTGTGCACCCGCCAATTTCCCTTTCTAGTTCGCAAGTGGATGAAACCAGATCTGGATATAATGACGAGATGCTCATGTCTCCCTCCTAACAATTTGAGTCGTTGTCCCAAAGGCAGGAATGCAGGCACAAGCTAGGTCTGCATGATACAGAAAGTAACCAGAGCCCTTCCCTTTCTCCACATATTGTTAGGTTACAGCCTTATTCTAAATTGGATTACATTTAATGTTTTTCCTCATCAATCTACACACAACACCCCATAATGACAAAGCGAAAACTTTTTTTTTTTTTTAATTTTTTGCAAATTTAATAAAAACATTTTTTTTTAAAATGTACACAAGTATTCAGACCCTTCGCTATGAAACTCCAAATTGATCTCAGGTGCATCCTGTTCCCATTGATCATCCTTGAGATGTTTCTACAACTTGATTGGAGTCCACCTATGGTAAATGCAATTGATTTGGACATGATTTGCGAAGGCACACACCTGTCTATATAAGGTCCCACAGTTGACAATGCATGTCAGAGAAAAAACCAAGCCATGAGGTTGAAGGAATTGTCCGTAGAGTCCCGAGACACGATTGTGTCGAAGCACCGACCTGAGGAAGGGTACTAAAAAATGTCTGCAGCATTGAAGATCCACAGGAACACAGTGGCCCCATCATTCTTGAATGGAAGAAGTTTGGATCCACCAAGACTCTTCCTAGAGCTGGCCGCCAAGGCCAAACTGAGCAAACAGGGAAAAAGGGCCTTGGTCAGGGAGGTGACCAAGTACCCAATGGTCACTCTGACAGAGCTCTAGGGTTCCTCTGTGGAGGTGGGAGAACCCTCCAGAAGGACAACCATCAGCACTCCACCAATCAGCTGCAGCACTCCACCAATCAGGCCGTTATGGTAGAGTGGCCAGAGGGAAGCCACTCCTCAGTGAAAGGCACATGACAGCCCACTTGGGGTCAGAATCTCTGGTCTGATGAAACCAAGATTGAAGTCTTTGGCCTGAATGCCAAACGTCACGTCTGGAGGAAACCTGGCACCATCCCTACAGTGATGAATGGTGGTGGCAGCATCCTGCTGTGAGGATGTTTTTCAGTGGCAGGGACTGGGAGACTAGACAGGATCGAGGGAAAGATGAATGGAGCATAGTACAGCGAGAAAAATATTTAATACATTTGCAAAAAAAGAAGAAAAAAACTGTTTTATGCTTTGTCAATATGGGGTATATTGTGTGTTGATTGATGAGGGAAAAAACTATTTAATCCATTTTAGAATACAGCTGTAATGTAACAAAATGTGGAAAAAGCCAAGGGGTCTGAATAATTTTCGAATGCACTTTATTATACCCATAGAAACACAGCCATGCAATCTCCATAGACAAACATTGGCAGTTAAACGGCCTTACTGAAGAGCTCAGTGACTTTCAATGTGGTTCCAAAAAGTCCGTTTGTCAAATTTCGGTGCTGCTAGAGCTGCCCCGGTCAACTGTAAGTGCTGTTATTGTGAAGTGGAAACGTCTGGGAGCAACAACGGCTCAGCCGCAAAGTGGTAGGCCACACAAGCACACAGAACGGGACTGCTGAGTGCTAAAGCACATAAAAAATTGTCTGTCCTCTATTTGCAATACTCACTATTGAGTTCCAAACTGCCAGCACAAGAACTGTTTGTCAGGAGCTTCCTGAAATGGGTTTCCATGACCGAACAGCTGTATTTCTGTCTGTAATGAAGCCATTTTGTGGGGGAAAACTAATTTGGGAATGGGAGGGCCTGGCTCCCAAGTTGGTGGGCCTATGCCCTCTCAGGCCCACCCATGACTGTTCCATTGCCCACTCATGTGAAATCCATAGATTTAGAGCCTAATTTATTTATTTCAATTGACTGATTTCCTTCTATGAACTGTTTACTCAGTAAAATCTTTGAAATTGTTGCATGTTGCTTTTTATATTTTTGTTCAGTATATGACTGGTGGAAGTTCAGTCTGCATCAGGGGAGCATGTAGTCTAGTGACAGGGTTCATGAAAACAGGAGAAAAAAACATCAGGGTGTGTAAAACCATTGTCCTGTCAGATTTGAGTGTGTGTGTTTGTACACCATTGTGTTGTCAGTTGAGACAGTTTTATAGTCTATCCTGGTGCCAGTCTCTCTGCTCTGGTCTGTGAGTCACTGAACTATGGGGGGAGAGCGAGGGAGGGAAAGAAAGAGGGGGTGAGGTTTGAATGTGGTAAAGAGATGAGAAAGGTTCAAAGAAAAGTCCATGGTCTCTTCTGTGAGAGATCAGTTTAAGGGAATTTCTCATGGTAACTTTGGGACATTCATCTCTCTCTCTCTCTGTCTGTCTCTCTCTGTCTCGTGTGTGTGTCCCGTCCGGTAGTCCGCTCCCATGCCCTTGTCAGCAGGGCTCAGTGGTGAATGTTTAAGGCTGTTACGCTGTTAGGCATATCTATGGTGATGGATGTGTGTGCGTGCATGAGCATCAGAGCGCACACAATATCTAAACCCAGAGGCCCAACGATGCAAAACTTCCAGGAACGCTTCGTGAAGCAGACTCGACAGACCAGACAGGGGTTTGGGAAGTCAATGGGAGAATTGAGAAATTCTTCCTTTGCCGTTAATATTCTCTAAATCGAAAGGCACAACCTAGATGTCTTAAGTAGCTGAAGATGTTACTCCAATCTTGTGTGAAAGTGACAAACTGACATGTTTTCATTTTGGTGTAAAATAACTTTAAATCTAAGGAGGGCGTTTGATTTGACGGCCTGTTCATGCGCAGTTCGGAGCGAGACGATCGTTAGACCCGATGAAGTTTCTGAGTTTAGCTAGCCAACGTTGCCATGACATCGCCTACAAGCGTGATTGGGGATTTCTATTGGAGAAGCCGTTTCTAGACATGGTCAACTATACAATCTTTGGAGCGCGCGCGCGTGTGTGTGGCGATAGCGAGCAGCTTCCTCCCCAGGGGACGGAGGTCACTGATATACTGCTGACCAATAAGTGCCTCATGTGCCTTCACATGCCCATGTATTGTTCACAGTTCCTGTCCAGCTGATAGATTTAAACATGTCTATCAGAGCCTGTTGAGCTGCTTCTTGAACCTCAATCTCACCTAGGCAGAGACAAGTTCAGCACCATGTTGATACTGTCTCCCTTGACCCACTCCGACACATCCTCCTCTCTCTCCCTCTACCCTTCCTATCGCTCTCCCCTCTTCCCAGCGGCCCTTCCGTCAGCGGTCTTGACGTTAATGTTCAGCCCGTACCAGAGGGGTATCTACTGTGATGACGAGAGCATCAGATATCCTTACAGAAGAGACACCATCTCGCACAGGGCAATGGCTGCAGTCACCATCCCCTCCTCCATAGTCATAGTAAGTTTGATGAACAACTTGATGGTTATGGCACGCTATGGTACGAGTTTACCTCTGCTATGGTACGAGTTTACCTCTGCTATGGTACGAGTTTACCTCTGCTATGGTACGAGTTTACCTCTGCTATGGTACGAGTTTACCTCTGCTATGGTACGAGTTTACCTCTGCTATGGTACGAGTTTACCTCTGCTATGGTACGAGTTTACCTCTGCTATGGTACGAGTTTACCTCTGCTATGGTACGAGTTTACCTCTGCTATGGTACGAGTTTACCTCTGCTATGGTACGAGTTTACCTCTGCTATGGTACGAGTTTACCTCTGCTATGGTACGAGTTTACCTCTGCTATGGTACGAGTTTACCTCTGCTATGGTACGAGTTTACCTCTGCTATGGTACGAGTTTACCTCTGCTATGGTACGAGTTTACCTCTGCTATGCTATGAGTTTGCCTCTCTCTCTCTATAGATAACTACAGGAGAAGCGTACCTGGTCTACTCCAAGCGTCTCCACTCCAACTCTAACTTTAACCAGTACATGTCAGCTCTCTACAAGGTCAGTTGGAACACGCGTCATAGTTTTGGGCTGACAATATGTGGTCTTAGCTCAGATTGGCTAGCTGCCTCTTCCCAATTTCATTGGTTCGGGAAAGGGGTTAAATTGGCCTGTGCTGTGCCTCTACTAGGTGGTGGGGACCTTTCTGTTTGGAGCAGCTGTGAGCCAATCACTGACTGACCTGGCCAAGTTCACCATTGGCAGGCCACGCCCTAACTTCCTGTCTGTGTGTAATCCCACGGTGTGTTCTGGGTACATGCTGCAACTCAACTGTACCGGCAACCCTCGAAACGTCACTGAGTCCAGGTGTGTGTGTCTGTGTGTGTCTGTCTGTCTGTCCGTCTTTCTTCTCTTGCTATGTGATGCAATGTCAACATGTTTCTCTCCTCTGTGTTCCAGATTGTCTTTTTACTCCGGACACTCTGCCTTCGGGATGTACAGCATGCTGTTTCTAGCAGTGAGTGTTTTTTATTTGTGTGAGTTTCATACACATGTGAGATGACGATTAATGTGTGTGTGTGTGTGTGTGTGTATAGTTGTATGTGCAAGCACGTATGCAGGGGAAGTGGACTCGTCTGGTCAGACCCACAGTGCAGTTCTTCCTCGTGGCGTTTGCGTTGTATGTTGGATACACACGGGTTAGCGACTACAAACACCACTGGAGCGACGTACTGGTGGGACTGCTGCAGGGAACTCTCATCGCTGTGCTCAACGTGAGTGTGTGTGTAGGGGGTTGTAGGAGGTGTGTGTGTAGGGGGTTGTAGGAGGTGTGTGTGTAGGGGGTTGTAGGAGGTGTGTGTGTAGGGGGTTGTAGGAGGTGTGTGTGTAGGGGGTTGTAGGAGGTGTGTGTCTAGGGGGTTGTAGGAGGTGTGTGTGTAGGAGGTGTGTGTGTAGGGGGTTGTAGGAGGTGTGTGTCTAGGAGGTGTGTGTAGGGGGTTGTAGAAGTGTGTGTGTAGGGGGTTGTAGGAGGTGTGTGTTTTTAGGAGGTGTGTGTGTGTAGGGGTTGTAGGAGGTGTGTGTGTGTAGGGGTTGTAGGAGGTGTGTGTCTAGGGGGTTGTAGGAGGTGTGTGTGTAGGAGGTGTGTGTGTAGGGGTTGTAGGAGGTGTGTAGGGGGTTGTAGGAGGTGTGTGTGTAGGGGGTTGTAGGAGGTGTGTGTGTAGGGGGTTGTAGGAGGTGTGTGTGTAGGGGTTGTAGGAGGTGTGTGTCTAGGGGTTGTAGGAGGTGTGTGTGTAGGGGGTTGTAGGAGGTGTGTGTCTAGGGGTTGTAGGAGGTGTGTGTAGGAGGTGTGTGTGTAGGGGTTGTAGGAGGTGTGTGTGTAGGGGGTTGTAGGAGGTGTGTGTGTAGGGGTTGTAGGAGGTGTGTGTCTAGGGGGTTGTAGGAGGTGTGTGTGTAGGAGGTGTGTGTCTAGGGGGTTGTAGGAGGTGTGTGTCTAGGGGGTTGTAGGAGGTGTGTGTCTAGGGGTTGTAGGAGGTGTGTGTGTAGGGGGTTGTAGGAGGTGTGTGTGTAGGGGGTTGTAGGAGGTGTGTGTGTAGGGGGTTGTAGGAGGTGTGTGTGTAGGGGTTGTAGGAGGGTGTGTGTGGGGGTTGTAGGAGGTGTGTGTGTAGGGGGTTGTAGGAGGTGTGTGTGTAGGGGGTTGTAGGAGGTGTGTGTCTAGGGGGTTGTAGGAGGTGTGTGTCTAGGGGGTTGTAGGAGGTGTGTGTCTAGGGGTTGTAGGAGGTGTGTCTCTAGGGGTTGTAGGAGGTGTGTGTCTAGGGGTTGTAGGAGGTGTGTGTCTAGGGGGTTGTAGGAGGTGTGTGTGTAGGGGGTTGTAGGAGGTGTGTGTGTAGGGGGTTGTAGGAGGTGTGTGTCTAGGGGGTTGTAGGAGGTGTGTGTCTAGGGGGTTGTAGGAGGTGTGTGTCTAGGGGGTTGTAGGAGGTGTGTGTCTAGGGGGTTGTAGGAGGTGTGTGTCTAGGGGGTTGTAGGAGGTGTGTGTCTAGGGGGTTGTAGGAGGTGTGTGTGTAGGGGTTGTAGGAGGTGTGTGGTAGGGGGTTGTAGGAGGTGTGTGTGTAGGGGTTGTAGGAGGGTGTGTGTAGGGGTTGTAGGAGGTGTGTGTGTAGGGGTTGTAGGAGGTGTGTGTGTAGGGGGTTGTAGGAGGTGTGTGTCTAGGGGTTGTAGGAGGTGTGTGTCTAGGGGTTGTAGGAGGTGTGTGTCTAGGGGTTGTAGGAGGTGTGTGTCTAGGGGTTGTAGGAGGTGTGTGTCTAGGGGGTTGTAGGAGGTGTGTGTGTAGGGGTTGTAGGAGGTGTGTGTCTAGGGGTTGTAGGAGGTGTGTGTGTAGGGGTTGTAGGAGGTGTGTGTGTAGGAGGTGTGTGTGTAGGAGGTGTGTGTGTAGGGGGTTGTAAGAGATGTGTGTGTAGGGGGTTGTAGGAGGTGTGTGTTTGTACATGTCTGACTATTAATGATGAGCAATTAACACAAAATGTTTGTAATATTTTGGTTTTGGAACAACTAATTGACCGATGTCAGTTCAATTATTTTAATTCCATTTCGGGGGGTTTTCTGTGAGCTCAATGTGCACATTGCACAGTTTCTATACAGATAAATCAGATCAAGACCGAACTGTGCGATGTAGTAGGGAGTTGTAGTTTCCAGAAAATACATTATCTAAGTGACTGATAGTTGGTATTCAGCAGTCATAAAAGTATGCCTTCTTAACTTTGATGAACTACTAAAATAGTGATTTTGTTAGAAAGCATAGGGACTTGGCATAAAATAATAAAGTTCACAAATAAAACAAATGTAATATACACAACAACCGAGATATTTGATTAAAGTAATGTGAATAAATGATGGTTAATAAGTGATGAGCAGTAATGGACAGTCACTACCATCATGGGACTTTTATTGTTTTATTCTGTGTAATAACATTTAACCCACAATGCATAATGCATTTAATGTAAATAAATACAAAGTTGTGACCGAAATCTAAAACACATTTTTTTTCTTCATAATCGAACTGAAACAGAACCGACCTCAAAAAGCACTAATCTCTCAGCACTACTGACTATAAATGATCCTTTTCTCTCAGGTTTGCTACGTCTCTGATTTCTTTAAGCTCCGCCCCCCTCCTCGCCGCCCACGATCCGAGGCGGCTGAAGACGAACACCTAGAGGCCAAACCTGGCCTGGACCCAGACACACAACTACACAACAACCACTACGACTACACAACTACTTCAGCCCGAACACAGACTAACAACTACACAACAACCACTGCAACTACACAACAACCTCTACACAACAATCACGGTAACCGTGGGGAAGTGGCGTAGACAGTAATTTGTTGGTGGGTGGGCCTGCAGAAATTTGGGTGGGCAATTATTTTTAATTAAAATGTTTTGTTGTTGGGGAAAGGAGTTAACTTCCTGCAATGTTGCCATTGGGCCAAGAGAGAAATGTACAGTTTTATAGCTGTTTATGAATTCTATCTGATGATGTTTGCATGCTTAAGTGAAAAGACAACAAATAAATAGAGCCCGACCCGTATTGGATTTTTGGGTCCGATACCGATTTTGGGGGAGGGAAAACTCACAGATTACTGATATCTGTCGATATATTGTTTTTTTTTTTGAGGTTGAATGAAAAACAGACCAAATTGTGCTTCATAGGATCAACAGATACTCTAAATGATGATTTCTTAACTAAATATTATAGTTAACATTATTTAAGAACATTTTATTTGTGGTTTACAGGAGATCCAGTGAATACAAAGCTTGTTTAGTTGACTTTCTTAGGTGCAACTTAAAAAATGTCTATGGCAGTGGAAAAGAGGTATGAAAAAGTGTTTGTGCTAAACCACCATAAGGGTGAGTAGATTTACTCGTGTTTTACAGCAGTCAAAGGTCATGGAAACAAACACTTTATGGCAACCTTGCAATGAGAGTACGTAATGACAAGCACAAGCTAGCTGTTCATTATGACAATGTTTTCTTACAGAAACCATATTTACATAACACTGTTATTCAATACAAAATGCATTGGCTATACATGTCAACTACAAATGGCACGCGCTGATGACTGAAAATGTTTATGCGTGCAAATTCTTGCTGCGCTGGTTTTTGTCACACGTTCCCAACATCGCGAGCTAGCTAACATTAGCTACTTATCTCATAATGAATGCAAGCACATGGCCTGAATGATAGACCTGCGCCAACTGTCTTGTTTTTTGCAGATTGCATATTTCAGAAAACAAACTAAATTAGCCCACTAGCTAACATAATAGGCCCTGACAGTATCGGTCTTCTTTTTGTATCAAGGACGAGTGTTCACTTTGGCGCCAGTCCAGTGTTGGCACATACGTAGCACAGATTGCTAGCTAGGTAGCTAAGTTTCCCACCCATGCCTACGCCCACCCATGCCTACGCCCACCCATGCCTACGCCCACCCATGCCTACGCCCACCCATGGAGCTGTCTGTGTGAGAGAAGTGTGTATATCAGTGTAGGCTCATTGTATTGGCTGGAATGGAATAAATGGAACGGTATCAAACATGTTTGACTCTGTTCCATTTATTCCAGTCCAGCCATTACAATGATCCCGTCCTCCGATAGCTTCTCCCACCAGCCGCCACTGGTGTGTATGAGAGGATGTGTATAACCACTCACATGCATTTTAACTTTGTATTTTATTTTAATACAACGTACTAAAAGTACGGCGGATGAAACCGTTTTAGCAGAGAGAAAGACGTACTGTGTAGTTCCCTAGATTTCAATTATGCTAACAGGAAACACTGAAACAACAGTTTTACATTTAGTTAAGATTCATTTATATTTCCTTTGTGCAGCAGCATCAACCAGGTCTTCCTGGTGTTTGTAGTTTTTTTGAGTGTCCTTTTTTGTTGTTGTTCCCGCCCACCACCAACCTACCTGATTTAACTAGTTGTTAAGACCTTGATTAGCTGAATCGGGTGGGTTAGTGTGCTCATCCTGTAGTTCTCCAGGAGGGGGGAAGGCCAATGGTCTGGAGTTCCATGTTAGGCCTACTGATACCTAACATGTCTGTAGAAGACATGCATGTACAGTATATGGAATGTAAAACAGTGTTGCATAGATAATTACTTTCTAACTGTTTATTTCTGTCGTATCTCTAAGATTGTAATACCACTACTAGCCCACTGTGATGTTTTTCTTATGTTATTGACGCAACTTGTATTAGTTACTCCAGTTTATTATATATAAAGCTGTGTATAACCTGCCTACCTGCATGTACACACAGTAGGTCCTGTGAGATCATGATTCCATGTGCTGCCTTTGAAATGTTACTGATAATCGTCAGTGTGTCAATGATTGAGTCGCTCACTGAGATGTTCTCTGAAAAACACATTACAGTTCTGCAAAGGGTTAATATATACACTATATGACCAAAAGTATGTGGACACCTGCTCGCCGAATATCTCATTCTGAAATCATGGGCATTAATATGGAGTTGGTCCTCCCTTTGCTGCTATAACAGCCTCCAATCTTCTGGGAAGGCTTTCCACTAGATGTTGGAACATTGCTACGGGGACTTGCTTCCATTCAGCCACCAGCATTAGTGAGGTTGGGCACTGATGTTAGGCGATTATGCCCGGTTTACAGTCGGTGTTACAATTAATCTCAAAGATGTCCGATGGGGTTGAGGTCAGGGCTCTGTGCAGGCCAGTCAATTTCTTCCACACCAATCTCGACAAACCATTTCTGTATGGGCCTCGCCTTGTGCATGGGGGCATTGTCATGCTGAAACAGGAAAGGGCCTTCCCCAAACTGTTGCCACAATGTTGGAAGCACAATTGTCTAGAATGTCAGCCCCAGACCATTATTCCTCCTCCACCAAACTTTACAGTTGGCACTATGCATTGGGGCAGGGAGCGTTCTCCTGGCATCTGCCAAACCCAGATTCGTCCGTCGGACTGTCAGATGGTGAAGCGTGCCAGAGTCCAATTGCGAGCTTTACACCACTCCAGCTGACGCTTGGCATTGCACATGGTGATCTTAGGCTTGTGTGCTGCTGCTCGGCCATGGAAACACATTTCATGAAGCTCCAGATAAACAGTTCTTGTGTTGACGTTGCTTCCAGAGGTGGTTTGGAACTCTGTAGTGAGTGTTGCAACCGAGGACAAGCAGTCCCGTTCTGTGAGCTTGTGTGGCCTACCACTTTGTAGCTGAGCCATTGTTTCTCCTAGACATTTCCACTCACAATAACAGCACTTACAGTTGACTGGGGCATCTCTAGCAGGGCAGAAATTTGACGAACTGACTTGTTGAAATGGTGGCATCCTATTACGGTGCCACGTTGAAAGTCACTGAGCTTTTCAGTACAGGCCATTGTTTGTCTATGGAGATTGCATGGCTGGGTGTTCAATTTATACACCTGTCAGCACGGGTGTGGCTGAAATCGCAGAATCCACTAATTTGAAGGGGTTTCAACCTACTTTTGGCCATGTAGTGTATTTTATTGTGTTTGTATCCACACTGTATTCCTTAATAAGCTTGTCTGTAACAAACTGTAGCTGCAATCAAATGTGTGTATTTCTTCTTGATGGAAAAGAGAACTTGAGTTTATGGAAGTATTTTTCCTTTATAATCTGACAACTCATGCTGAGACAAAAGTGCATGCAGAACCATAGAGTTACTGCTGTGGAGGGATGGATAAACGGATGGATAGGATGTCTTCAACTTCATGGATTCATCCATGTCATTCACTAGGACTTTCCCAATGTTGGTTGGAGTGAGGGCACACCAGACCCAGTGATGAAGACACTTGCACATGTTGTCATGTCTTTATTTCAGTTTGTTTTGTTTTATTTCTCTGTGTTGCTTTTTTTTGTAGTTTATGCATAAAGATAAACTAATATGTCCATTGTGCATCTGACTGATTTTTGAAAATATTTATTAAAGCGTGTGTGTGTGTTAGTTGATTCTGTAGCCTAATGAGGGAATAGTTACTGAAAAGGGTGCAGGTATAAATTCCCTGTACCTCATCCACAGTTGATATAAAGCTCTGGGCATGATTCCATTTATTTAGTTTGGGTGGTCCTTGCAGACAAAGACCCTCTTTGCAAACCATTTCGCTGTATACTCTATGCGCTTCCTTGTAAGAACAGACAATGTTATGTTACTGATGGTTTGTACGTTTGTGGCTACCAGTGCAGCACCTTCTAGTTGTCACGTTGGGGATAACAGTTGTTGACAACTATAGCATTTTAGCTAGGCCTAACCTTAACCTAATTCTCCTAACCTGCCTAGTTAATTCTCCTAACCTGCTATGTCAGGTATTCTAACCTGCATGTTAAAAAACATCAGTATTGCCACAGCGACATGTTCTTGGATGTACTCAGGTGAAACACTATCCTGTTGACAACAGTGGAAGTCCCAGGATGCTGCAGGCCTGTCCAGACTTGTCTGAGTTGTGGGATAACTCTTGTCAGTTGGAAAACAAACTCCATAGGGATATACTACAAGCAGAGTCAATGAGTTAGCCAGCTAATTTGCCTAAATATCCTGAGGTTTATTTTTTTATTTTTTTTTATTTTAAAGAAAAGGTTTGAAATGGGAATGGTGCCTTCAGAAAATATTCATACACCTTGACTTATTCCACTTTGTTACAGCCTGGATTCAATATGGATTCAATAGTTTCTCACCCATCTACACACAAACCTTTGTGACTAAGTAAAAGCATGCTTTTAGAAATGTTTGCAAATGTATTGAAAAATGAAGTACAGAAATATCTAAATTACATAAGTATTCACACACCTAAGTCAAGACTTTGTAGAAGCAAGCACCTTTGGTGGAGATTACATCTCTGAGTCCTCTTGGGTATGTCTATCAGCTTTGCACATCTGGATTTGGGGATTTTCTCAAGTTCTGTTAAGTTAGATGGGGCGCGATGGTGAACAGCAATCAAGACTTTCCACAGACTGAAGCCATTCCAGCATTGCTTTGGGTCATTGTCCTGTTAATGTAAATCTTCACCCCCAGTCTGTCATTTGCACTCTGAAACAGGTTATCAAGGATTTGCCTGTATTTGGCTCCATTTATTGTTCTCTCTATCCTTACCAGTCTCCCAATCCCTCCCTCTGAAAAACATCCCAATAGCCTGATGCTGCCACCACCATGCTTCACAGTAGGGATGGTGTTAGATGGGTAATGAGCTGTGCCTGGTTTTCTCCAGACATAACATTTTGCATTCAGGCCAAATAGTTACATTTATGTCTCATCACACCACAGAATCGTTTGGCTTATGATGGGTCTTTCACGTGCATTTTTCTCAGGAGTGGCTTTCCATCTGGCCACTCTCCCATGAAGCCCAGATGTGTGAAGTGCTGCAGAGACTGTTGTCCTTCTGGCAGGTTCTCCCATCTCAGCCAAGGGACTCTGTAGTTCTGTTAGAGTGGTCATTGGGACAGCCAGCTCTAAACAGAGTCTGGGTAGTTCCATATTTTTTCAATTTCCACTCTGACATGTGCTGTCACATGTGGGACCTTATATAGACAGGTGTGTTTCTTTCTAACTCATGCCCCAAAAAAATGAATTGGCCACAGGTGGACTAAGTTGTAGCAACATCGCAAGGATGCTCAAAGGAAATTGGATGCACCTGAGGGGTGTGAATACTTGTGTAAATTAGATATGTATTTTATTTGAATACATTTCGGAAAAGTTCAAAAAATATGTTTTCCCTTTGTCGTTATGAGGTATTGTGGGTAGATGGGTGAGAAATAAAATCTATTTTGAATTCAGGCTGAAACAATATGGAATAAGCCAAGGGGTATGAATCGTTTCTGAAGGCACTATAATTGACTCCACAACCAAAAACACAGTGCCTTGCAAAAGTATTCTCACCCCTTGGATTGTTTTTGACATTGTGTTACAAAGTGGGATTAAGATGTCATTTGTTGTCAGTCTACATAAGACTAATGTCAAAGTGGATAAATTATTAACTGAAATATAGTGCTTTCATAAGTATTCAGCACCTTTGTTTAGGCAAGCCTAAATTAGTTCAGGAGTCAAATTTGGCTTAACAAATCACTTGTTACATGGACTCTGTGTTAAATAAGGGTTGTCATGATTTTTTAATGACTAACCCTTCCTCTGTAAGGTCCCACAGTCAAGTTTTGAATTTCAAGCAAAGATTAAACTACAAAAGACCAGGGAGCTTTGAAAGCCTCCTCAAGAAGGGCAGTGCTTGACAGATGGGTAACAATAACAAATCAGACATAGAATCTCTCTTTAAGCATGGTCAAGTTCATAATTATGCTGTGGACAATGTATGAAACCACCCAGACACAAAGATGCAGGACAGGAATGAAACTGCTCAGGGATGTCACCATGAGGCCATTGGTGATTTTAAAACCGCTTCAATGGCTGTGCTGGGAGAAAAACATTGAGTGAAAAGAACACAAACATACAGAACACAAATGCATGCATCTTGTATGCAACAAGGCACTAATGTAATACAAAGAAACACAGCAAAGGCCTACATGTAAAGTCAGGTGAGTAAAGCTCTTAGACTTACCCAAGAAGACTCACAGCTGTAATCACTGCCAAAGGTGTTATAAAATGTATTGACTCAGGCAGCTGAATACTTATGTAATAACTATTTGTCACTACATTTTTATGAATCTTTAAAAAAATATATCTTCCACTTTGACAAAGTATTGTGTAGATTGTTGACAAATTGATTTGTCTTTTTATTTTGAACAATTACATGTGAAGAAATGCATGTGGTTAATACATCTGTAAATTAATTTAAGCTTTCTTAATAAACCAGAAAATCAGAAATTATTTCTGGTTGTTCATCAAAGTTACCTGGCTAACTCATCGATACTGCTTTGGAGTATACCCACATGCAAGCAAATACAGACACACAAATACAAAAACCACTAGAAACAGTCTCTCCGTTGAGTCATTTATTTGTAAGGCACCATAGACATTTCCTTACTGCCGAGCGCTTTCAGTCATGTTGTGTAGTCAATGTTTCGGTTTGGTTGGTTTACATTAGACGTGACATTTCCCCGCCACGTCTGTTAAATGAAGCTATAAGTATTGGTTTTTCATAACACAAATGACATACATTATCGCCAAGTACACACCTATGAAGTTTCACATACAATGACAAAAATGAAGAGTTTTAAAAATTACATTTACAAAGCTCAACAAGGAGGCGACATTTCCTCAGCATTGTCAAGGGGGCAGGAGAGGAGGGGGGGAATATTGGGTAGTACCTCTTTCCATAGCACATCACATAATACACACGCTGCACTGACACGTCATCTTCCATCACACGCATACACACTAAAAGCAGCTTTGAAACATACAAAAATGCTTAAAAAAGTATATGTATATTGATATATAAATGGGCCCTTCACAACAGAAACACAAACCATTCATGTCCAAGTTTCTCTCTACATTCAATCAAACCTGCCATAGCAAAGTTTACAGTGTCTTGGTTTACAAACTACAGCCCAAAAAACGCTCTTCTCATTCTGAACATTTAGACATCTACCTGTGAGGGGAGTCTACCTGGCAGCAGTAGTAGGTTTTTAGGGTCCTGTGATTTTAATTAACCCATTGGGGGGGATAAAGTCTGTAAATACTGTAATGGGGGTTTGATTGAATACAGCCATGGGTCTGGTTTGGCTTTGCTGCCACCTACTGTCCTGGAGAAGAACTAAACCTTATCGCCTCGAATTAGAAAGACAATTATGCATCTGCGGGTAGGTTATAGGTTAGTGCGCTACAGCTGTGTTCTAGCTCCAAGTGCTATGCTAACCAACAGAACGACATATGCAAATGTATTCCTCTCCCTTTCCACCAATAGAATCTGATCTGAATGAGAACATGATTGATGTGAAGATTTGTTCCCGTTAAAATGTAGGCCCCATCCAGAATCAACCCTTACCCCTTGGACACTTCCTCTGTCTAGGGGGGGGGAAGTGCCTAGGGGCTAGGTGTTGATTTGGGACTGGACCATAGACTTGGTCAGTTAAGAGAGTGGACAGACAGGGGCGGGAGGGAGAATAGGAAAAGGTGGTTCATAAGAATAAAACGTAAGTTTGCACACAGACACACACACACACACCCACCCTAGCTCCTGACTTTTACACTTGACTGTCTTAGTCAAGTGGCCCTTTCAGAACACTGTCTGTGAGATCAGTGAGCAGAGTTAGCAGTAACTCTGCAGCCAATCAGCAGAGACCTACAGGAAGAAGTCGTCCCTAGACACTGATCAAAGGTCAGTAATGTTTTGATTGTTTAAATCTGAGCTTAAGGGCAACTTCTACTAGGAGAAGAGGAACAGAGGTCAGGGGTTAAAGGGTTAGAGCTGAGATGGGACCAAGTCACAATTTTGCAAGTCTCAAGTTTAAGCTTTGAGTCAAGTCCCAAGAAATAACGGGCAAGTCCCAAGTCAAGTCCCACAGCTCAGGTCGAGTCAAGTCACAAGTCCCTAATTTTGGGTTTCGGGTCCTCAAGTCAAAGGCTAAGTGTTTCTTTTGCCAATTTCATTGCAATGATTTTGGACCAACGTGTTTTACAAACTGACTAACAGCGGTTTCCTCTACAGACACAACAATTGCAATTGGACAATACAACTCACAGGGCTAGGCTTCCTTTATGCAGGTTTGCATCGTGTAGGCCTCTGCAACTTTAATTCAAAAGTAACTCACACAGTCCATGTAAATCAGTAGTGTTTGATTCATTTCAGTTAATAGTTTTGGATTGAAAAGGTCAAGGCAGCCTAGCCAGTCCAAGTTTGAATTCAATTGACACCAAATTTAATCAGTCACATTTTCTCCTAACACAAATAAATGGTCTATAAAATAGGCTACATAACATTACCACCTGGTTGTTATCAATCACTAGCTGATCAGACTGAGAAGTCATCTCGTTTTCCTCCCATACAGTTTAGGTGTAGGCTGCTGAAACATTTCTGTTAAGAGTTCTTGCTTTTGTTTGTTGGGAATGATGTGTTATCACGTTTGCTAAATAAATACCGCAGGACAGTGGAGAGTGGCGCGCTTTGCTAGATGACGTGCTTTGTGCCCGGCCTGCGAGAGTTGTGATTTCCGTGAATATGATTGGTGAAGACAGAACAAAAGTCAAAAAACCTGCAGCACTCCGATATGAAGGACAGAGAAGCCTACCTTGTGAGCAAGATGACAAACCGAGTCTCGACTCACATAGCTTGTCCAAGTAAAGTCACCAGTCATAAATGCTCAAGTCAATGTCAATTGGCAAGTGTTTGTTTCTTTTTGCCAAGTCAAGTATCAAGTCATGAAATGTCCAAGTCACGTGACTCGAGTCCACATCTCTGGGTTAGAGGTCAGGGTAGTATCTGTTGGCAATGGGTTGTCAGCGGCAATAGTGAACAGAGGAGGAAAGGAAAAGAGGAAGGGGTCAGACAGAGGAGACCTGTCCAACAGGCTTGGTGATGAACTGATTTGATGATAATAGAAGATGAAAAAGAAGGATAAGGAAGCGATGGAGTGGAGGCCCAGAGAGTTACTGAGATGAACCACAGTGTGACACCTACTGTATGAACACTCAACTCACCACCCCCCTCCCCTTAGCCCTCCCACAGTAGATCCACGCCTGGTTGTCCATCAGTCCAACTTGTCTCACCCCTCTCTCCACTCCTTCCCATCCACGCTCCACCATCAGTCGGACTTGTCTCCGTCCTCTTCCCTCTGTTCTCTCTCTGCTGCGTCTCTGGCCTTGTCTTCTTTAGCCAGCTGGGCCTGAGCCTGGTGGGGAAGAGACCAGAGAACAAAACACAAGGAGTGGAAGAGAGCCGTGAACTATCATTTGTGTGTGTTACCTGCTAGGGGGTGTGTGTGTGTGTGGGGGGGTGTTGAATGTCAGGGCTCTACGCTGGCATTTTATACAAGGAAAACATGTGCGCCTAAATAGAAAAATGTAGGTGCACACACACATAAATGCAGGCGCACATTGAAAGGTAGCCTGAGGTAGTGTTTGAATTGTCTCTAGGGCTGGCACAATGATCTGTTAACAGTGTCTATTTCACAATGTTTCAACATCTCCAGCACTACATGTGAAAACAGTGAATTTCTATGTTTTGTAGTCAAAAAGACAGGAAGATAAGTGTTTCCAATGACATCAACCAATTCTTAGACAATTTAGTATGGAATGCCTACTCCTAATTGGTTAAAATTACAAGTAGGCATTCCATACTAAAATGTCTAAGAATTGGTTAATGATGTCATTGGAAACACTTATCTTCCTCTGTCTTTTTGACTGCAAAACATAGAAAAGTGCTGAATATGAAGTAAAGATTTATGACATTTCCCTTTAAGTAAGGATTCCCCACCACAAAGCTAGAATGCTGCCTTGCAAGTATTGGTTCGGCCTTACAATACTTGCAAAACATAAGCTTTCATTCACATTCAAACTCTAACCAGAAGAAAGCTTTTTCCTCATTGTAGGACGTTCTTGTATGCTTCCCGCTGGCAGTGACACTGGCTAGCAGAGCAACGTTGGCGCCAACGTCACTATTAGTGCTAGTGAAAGCTTTGTCTTCTTGTGTTGCTGGTGACTCGACGACCATGGACTCAGCCACATCAGTATCACTGGCATAAACATCGGCCTCCTGTTGTTGATCTTGTCGCTTAAAGCTGCAATATGCAACTTTTTGTCTGGCCCACCAAATGAACATAGAAAAGCGGAATTATAGATCTGAAATTCTCATTGAAAGCAAGTCTAAGAAGAGGTAGATACGTTCTATGTCCACTATTTCTATGCTTCTCGTTCTGAAGTTTATTTTTTGCGTCTTTTACGTTCAGTTTTGTACACCAGCTTCAAAACAGTGAAAATACAATATGTTTGGTTATGGAAAATATATTTCACAGCGGTTTAGATTGTACAATGATTCTGTACACTACCTGCTTGTTTTGTCACAAACTGAAATGAGGCGAACGGTTAACATTTTTGCAACCAAGCGGAGCAATTTCTTCATAGTACACCTTTAAAATAAAATGTGATCCTCTTCATCCTTCTCCTGACAGAAGCGAATGCAGATCCTCTCAAGGTAGCTATTCAAAGGCTTGCGTTTCCAGCCTACTGAGGTAGTTCCAGCCTCTGACAACATTAGGCTACGATTGGCTCGTTGAGCTGCTGTTGCATTATGGTATTGGTAGTTCTTCGTGCGATTACCAACCATAAAAAAAGCAGAAATACTACAACTACGGCAGTATAGGTTCTGGGGGTACAAGTCCCCACTTGGATATTTCACTTTTGCCATTAGCGCACATTTATTTTTAGTCACATATGCAAGTGAAATGGTCACACTGTAGAGCCCTGGAGGTGTGTGTTGCCTGTGTGAGGTGTGTGTGTTACCTGTGCATGTGCTGCCTGTGAGTGAGAGTGCGAGGCCAGGATGGAGGACAGGGACATCAGTCCGGCGCTGGAGGTTGGAGGGAGGCTGGGAGCAGACAGGCCCATGGGGAGAGGGGCCATCGTGGGGAGGCCCAAGCCCTGGAGCTGAGACAACTGGTGCACCTGGAGCTGCTGCTAAACGCACAGACAGATACACATGGTTATATACACACATATTTATACACAAGTCACATATGCACGGTTAACACACACACACACCAGCCTACCCGTATGATAGAGTTCATCTCAGGAGGAGTGACCTGCTTGGCTCTCTCTATGGCCCCTAGGACCTGCTGCTGATGCTGCAACACACACATCCAAACACATTTAGCTATTGTACAGAATTAAATAGATTGAGATTGTACAGCACGTTGATATGGGATTATGTTATCCTAAGGAAAAGTATGTGTAGAGAGGAGAGTGTAATACCTCTTGAGATAGGTAGGGGAGCACCTGAGCACAGATCCCATTTAGTCTCTTCACGATCTCAGCCTGGGGAGAAGAGACAGACAGACAGTCAGAATCATAGAGATAGAGGTTTCTAGTGCCCAAAGCACATTTTAGCATGGGCAGCACCATTGAGGTCACTCACCATTTTGAAGTAGTTAACTGAGTGGTACTTCCTATGGGTTAAGGAAGAATCACATAATTCCATCCAGATTATCGGTAGGGATCAGCCAATAATTTATACTCGTGAGGAAACATTCCTCAACTGCAGATGGCAGTAAATCGCCGACCTTGGCTGTATACCAGTTGAAAACAACACTTTAGGTGGCCGTGTGCACCCTTTCAGTTTGTTAACCAACTCAGGAGTAGTAGAAGAATGTACTACTTCAAAATGGAGATGGCCTCAATGGTGCCAATGCTCTCACAGATGCCATAATGGGAAAGATGCAACGTTGCGTCCTCTAAAGATCTCTATGGTCCGAATAAAACACTGGCTTTACCATACAACACAGTATCAGACAGAGAGAGAAGAGGGGGAAAGAGAGAGAAAATCAGCTACCTGTTTGTGCATTTCAATGTTCAGTCCATAAGACATCTCGTAGTACTGCAAAAAGAAGATTTGGGAGTTTGTGACGTAACACTAACATACTGCAGAATTCCAATCAATCCCTAGCCCCCAATACACTTGTGTACAGTACCAGTCAAAAGTTTGGACACACCTACTCATTCAAGGGGTTCTTTATTTTTACAATTCTCTACATTGTAGAATAGTGAAGACAAACTATGAAATAACCCATATGGAATCATGTAGTACCCCCAAAAAAAGTGTTGAATCAAAATATATTGTATATTTTAGATTCTTCAAAGTAGCCACTCTTTGCCTTGACAGATTTGCACACTTGGCATTTTCTCAACCAGCTTCATGAGGAATGCTTTTCCAACAATCTTGAAGGAGTTCCTACATATGCTGAGCACATGTTGGATGCTTTTCCTTCACTCTGCGGTCCAACTCATCCCAAACCATCATAATTGGGTTGAGGTCGGGTGATTGTGGATGCCAGGTCATCTGATGCAGCAGTCCATCACTCTCCTTATTGGTCAAATAGTTCTTACACAGCCTAGTGGTGTGTTGAGCCATTGTCCTGTTGAAAAACAAATGAGTCTCACTAAGCACAAACCAGATGGGATGGCGTATCGCTGCAGAATGCTGTGGTAGCCATGCTGGTTAAGTGTGCATTGAATTGTAAATAAATCACAGTGTCACCAGCAAAGCACCCCCATACCATCACACCACCTCCATGCTTCACTGTGGGAACCACACAGGCGGAGATCATCCGTTTACCTACTCTGCGTCTCACAAAAACACGGCAGTTGGAACCAAAAATCGCCAGTCAGACCAAAGGACAGATTTCCACCGATCTAATGTCCATTGCTAATGTTTCTTGGCCCAAGCAAGTCTCTTCTTGTTGGTGTCCTTTAGTAGTGGTTTCTTTGCAGAAATTCAACCATGAAGGCCTGATTCCCGCAGTCTCCTCTGAACAGTTGATGTTGAGATGTGTCTGTTACTTGAACTCTGTGAAGCATTTATTTGGGCTGCAGTCTGAGGTGCAGTTAACTCTAATGAACTTATCCTCTGCAGCAGAGGTAACTCTGGGTCTTCCTTTCCCGTGGCGGTCCTCATGAGAGCCAGTTTCATCATAGCGCTTGATGGTTTTTGCGACTGCACTTGAAGAAACTTTCAAAGTCCTTGAAATTTTCCGCATTGACTGACCTTCATGTCTTAAAATAATGGACTGTCGTTTCTCTTTGCTTATTTGAGCTATTCTTGCCATAACATGGACTAGATCTTTTACCAAATAGGGCCATCTTCTGTATACCACCCCCACCTTGTCACAACACAACTGATTGGCTCAAACGCATTAAGGAAAGAAATTCCATAAAAATGTACATTTAACAAGGTACATCTGTTAATTGAAATGCATTCCAGGTGACTACCAAGAGTGTGCAAAGCTGTCAAGGCAAAGGGTGGCTACTTTGAAGAATCTCAAATATAAAATATATTTTGATTTGTTAAAACACGTTTTTTGGTTAATATGATTCCATATGTGTTCTTTCATAGTTCTGATGTCTTCCCTATTATTCTACAATGTAGAAAATAGTATAAATAAAAGAAAAACCCTGGAATGAGTAGGTGTGTCCAAACCTTTGACTGGTACTGTATATCTGAGAGAATTGCAGTAATGGCCAACGTGTATCCTAGGTAGGCAAAAAGTAAAAGAAGAGGTGATGATGTCACTCACCATTATGTAATGACGCTGCATCTCTGACTTCTCACTAGCTAGCTTGTCACACTCCATCTTCAAGCTGATTGGATATATGACAACATTTGGTTACGGACATGTCTGTGTATATGAGTGAGTGCATGTTGGAATCTGAGTGCATGCAGTGTGCGTGACTTGAGTGTTTGTGGGTGGGTATTTGAGTGTGTGACTGAGCACGTGTTTGTTTAAGTGTTACCTATGGTATTGTGCTTGTAGGAACTGAAACTCGTCCTTAATGCGGTCGCAGGAGTCGGAGGTGGTGAACTTGAGAGGCTGGGAGGACTGGGAGGAAGCCTGGGGGACAACACAATAACAGACATACAACAGTCAGAATCCCCAAAACAACAACAAAACAGTTAGACAATCAACAAGATAACAACAATCAGTGAGAAGCTGCGTTTCCATCCCCTACCCTTCTCACTGAAGTGTGCATTTCTTCACTCCCCCTGTATGTGGGACTGTATGGGTGTGTGATAGAAAGGGGACAGGCACAGTTTGGGACTGTGTGTATGTGTGTGAGATACATGGGGGTGATATTGAATGTTCAGTAACAGAGGGATTTGAGATTAACCTTACAGCAGGGGTTTTTCTGGGCTTTTACTGGGGGGGGTATTAGCGCAGGCTGAGAGGATGTGTGTGTCTGTGAGTATGGTCAGGGTTAGATGAGTTTCCAGAGGTGACCAACTGACAAGAATGACCCCAGGCTGAGTCAGAGCCATAATCCAGTGTTAAGATTCTCACCAAGGCCTTACTACTTCAGTCTGGTAGAAGGATGCCACCACCCAGATTACACCAGGGCTCTAACAACTACCATCCTGTCGACTTACTGACTGTGAATGCTTTTGCTCCAGCCCCTACACAAACACACTTGGTTTGGCTAAGCAAAGTCCTGATGAGGTGATGAGTAGGGCTAGAGCAAAAGCCTGCACACCCAGTAGCACACACAGAAACAGCTCTCCAGGAGGGGCTGGTCATCCTTGGAATTGAAAGAGGACAGGTTTATGCAGGGGCAAACCCTGATTGTGTGAACTAGGATCCCGGCCTAGGGGGTAGTAGGACGCTAAAGAGAATGAAGAAACACAGAAATAGGCCCTACCATAACAAACTGTGTACATTCATATTTCCCAACCGGTATCATCATTAGCGCACCAGTATTAAATTAAAAAACCTTTAGGTCTAAGTTATATAGCTACAACATCCTGTATAGCTCAGTTGGTAGAGCATGGTGCTTGCATCGCCAGGGTTGTAGGCTCGATTCCCTGGGCCACACACATAAAATGTGGGCATGATTAAGTCGCTTTGAATAAAAGAGTCTGCTAAATTGCATATTTTATTGTATATTACATCCACTTCTGTTGTGATGGCATAGTGGCTGGCAGTCCTTGGGACTTAATGTAATCAAGGATCCAAATTAAAAGACACCTTGATTGAGGATTCAATTGATAGTAAACTTTTAATTATGATTGTACGAATTGACTTAAATTCCACATGCCCTTACGTGTTAGGTTTGACTAAAACACTGTCAAGAAAAAAAGTTATCGAATTTGTCTCCGCAATCTAGTTAGCTACGTTTTATTAGCACATGTCACTTTACCTAGATAGCTGAGATATCCATGTTTAAATATTTCACATTACGTTACTAATGAGTGGCAAACGTTTAGTGTAATATTATAGACTGGCTAAAAGGTAAACATCCATTTCCAAAGCTTAATGAAAATCGCTGTAGTTAGTAATATTGGTTAGCTAACGTTAGCTAGCTAAGTGGGAGCTAGCCTGGAATGTAAACAAATGCCGGGGGCGCGTGACAGACAAGCGATTGAATCCATCATCATCAACAACACAAATGAAAACATACCACGGCCATCGTATATATCCCCCTTTATTCTTACATGGATAAAAGCTTAATTGCTTATGTAGCTAGCTAGAATAGCTGGAATTTAGCTATCATCTAGCTAGTTATGCTAACGTTAGCTACTTACCGAGTGTCTTGATTGTGGAAACATCATGTCAATGGATTTATCGGTGTTCCTCAGCAACCAGGATAAAAATATCTAGACCCCGTTTTTGGACAACTATAGCGTCTTCCCTTGTTTTTTTTCCCAGACAGCTACGTTAACGTTAGCTGGCTAGCTATTTATCTTAACGTTATCTAGGACACCAGTTACCCGGTCTCACGTCGTGATTGTTTTTTCTCCAACGTTGTTGGCTAGCTAGCGTTGGTTTTGATTTGGTCCCTTGTCAAAAAATGAACAAATGGCACCAAAAGAGGCTGAACACCAAGACGTGCAACGTTAGATAATATGGCACCGATTGAAGAATCTTAAAATAAACCTGGGCTAGGTAGATGTTGACTAAGTCACAGCAATATCCTTTCTTGTTAGCTAGCAAATCTTAGCAGAGAAGCGAGCCAACGTAAGTTTAGGTTGCAGATTTGTATATTGTCCAATTCCTCGTAGATATTATAGCTGTCAAGTGGGGCAATCGTGTCGAAAATCTGTTCTTGAAAAGCGTCTTCAATTCCACAATGTGTTAGCTAGCTACCATTAGCTGGCTAGCTAATGTCCACACACAAGCCTTCACTACTAGCTGAAACCACCCCTTGCGCTACAAAATGTACGAGTCATCGATGAGCGGGCGTTGCATGTGATGAGAGAATGAGGTGGCGCTCCGAAGGCCCATTTTAGATGTCAAATGTATAAAATTACAGTTTGCGGAAGTGTTGCTGCTGCCGTGTGCCCCCGGTGGAAGGTGTGCAGAACTGTCCCCTAATGATGCACGCAAGTGTGAGATGTGGTGGTTCCCTAACACTCATAACAATAGCCTTCTCATTTAATGTATAATAACCCCAATCCCATAACTTCGTAATCATGATCCTCATAATGTAGACGAAATAAATCCATCACTGATTATTTCTATTCTGTGACACTCCCATCTATTTCACTAGCAGAAGTCACAGAATGACAACTGACAATTCTGAGAAATGACAGCATTTCAATAACACCAAGAGGATGGAAAACCTCTATATAGACCCAAAAGCCATATTGTATAGACCCTCTTTGATGGAACAATGGCCAGGTCCAGAAACAACCCCTGTTGTTCCGAACCATAGGCACTTGAAGGCCTACTTATCAAATCCTATGAGAACTACACAAGTGCATAGTGGCTAGAAGAGAAGGGCTTGGGTCATTTCTAGACATGGCATATGCCAGACTAGTCATTAACCACACACACACAATCAGCAAGTATACGAACAAATTTATTTCAATTTAAAACAGATACCTTGTCATTATGTTCTCTCTTAGAAGGCGACGATGATCGTAATAAATCATGTTCATGTTTGAATGAGGATCAGGCAACAGTGGTTGAAACAAATGCATGAAAACACACATAAAATAAGAAAAGAAATATGGCGAGAGTAATGCAAATCAATAATCCATAATAACCAACCGATCAATCAATAACCGATTCCACCCTTTCATCAAGGTCTCTGCATCAGCCAATACATTTTTCTGAGCCTTCACCTCCTCCCAACACTAAATACATGCAATTGTATAATTACACAATTTAAAAAAAAGTGTACTTATAGTTTTTGTTAGGGGTGGCGTAGTTAAACATGCCAGGTGTTTAGGTCTCTGGTGTTCTTAAAAATGGGACCATCCAAGTGGCTGTCCCCTGATGATGATGTCAGCGTTGGCACTTAAGAGAGAGAGAGAGAGCCTGGCTCTAGAGAAAGTTGGGTTGGCACACAGTATAATACATCATTTACATTTGGTTTACATACAAAATAAAGAAAAACAAAAACAGCATTGTATATTTTATACACCAACTAAAACATTTAACCCTCAGGTTTCCTTAGATTAAAAAATAAATCAAGTGGTCCTAAATACAATAGTGTTCCGGTAATATTTTTTTTATCTTACAAAAAATATTTAAAGGAAAGAAGTCAAGCTAAGTTCTCAATATGCACCATGTCCATGTTAATCTGACCAGGTAAAACTCTGGGTCCTAGTTACAGCCTAGGAACAACTCTGGGCCCTAATGTGCAGACACTTCAGGAGAGCCAACCAATTATAACCCACAGGAAGTGGAAAACAAGAGATTAGTAGTGTTTCCTATAAATATGACTGATTAATCACCAAGTCAGATGATTGTAGTTAGGGCTGTTTTCACCCTTCATTGTGGAGGCAGTACAGGAGCCCAAGTGCTTGTCTGTTTGGTATGCGAGTTGTATTCAACACATTGTTTGTGGGCAGGTCAACACTGAATTAAATACTGCATGTCATACTTGGAGAACATCCTCGAATACTGGCTGCAGTGTGCAGGCTTTAGTTCCAGTACAACACTAACACACTTGGTTCAACTAGTTGCGGTCTAAATTCAAGACCATGATTAGTTCTCAATCAGTTGACTGGGGTGTTAGTGCTGGTATGGAACAAAAGTCTGCACAGGTGTGCTAGAGCTGTGTGTTGCGCAGCTATGCTTTAACTTGGAATATAATTTTAACACCTGGTTTAACACCCCGCCTCTACTGCAGGAGTGTCTAATGACAATGTGCAAAATCTCCTCAACAGGCACAAAGCACACCCCCGGATGGTAAAACTAGCAGTAGGACAGTTCCCCTTAACACTGATCTAAGGTCAGTTTTGCGTCCCCCCTTAAATGGATAAAAGGCCCAATGCAGACGTTTTTACCTCAAAATCAAGTAATTTCTGGGTAACAATTAAGTACCCTAATGTGATTGTTTTTACTCAAAATATATATATATATTTTTTAAACAGCTTCTTAGCAAGAGTAATTTCTCAAGCAAGAATTTTGCTAGGACTGTCTGGAAGTGGTGGTCTGAATGGCGAGGGGAAAACTGAAAACTAGCTGTTATTGGTAGAGGTTTGAAACGTTTAAAAAAAGTGGTTTATTAACTAATTTACCGCATGGTGATATCAAACAGACAAACCAAAACTCAAACCCACCAAAACAGGCAGAAATTTCAGGTGGTCTTTTCAAACAGCTCTTACACTAAAATAGCATTATCACCATTTTCACAGTATTATTCCAACCTCAGTGTGGAAATCTATACAAAACACAGGAAATTCACATTTGACTGCACTGGGCCTTTAAGGTTAGCATTGAGGGAGGGTAAAGCTGATCCACGATCACGCATCAAACAGTGAAGTAGGGAACTTGGGGTTTGACAGATTCCCTCATTCGGAGCTGGAAGCTTGTGTGGTCCACTGTTGATCCAGAGAAAGAGAAAGTAAAAAATGAATGGTAGTGTTGGTCATGTATCCTACCACAGCTGCATTCACACACGGTCTTTGTTGAACAAAATGATCCCCACAAACACTCGAGTGAATGGCTTAGTTGACTGTGAACCTAAAACCAGGGGTGCACAACCAAGTGCTTCGAAGTCTGCATTCCTGCTGGTTTTCATTTCTCCCCGGCATTTACTTGATCAATGAATGTTACCAATCGGCTGGAGATTGCAAACACCTGATTTCACAGGTAGAAATCCGTTTTTTGGTTAGAAGGCAACAGAAAACAAACAGCAAGACTGCAGCCCTTGGGTACACGGTTGCGTTCTGTCCTCTTGTCCTCTCCTGCCCATCGCTTTCTAACAATTCACTCATTGAATTTCCAGTCACCTCATGAATTGAAAACCGAATTGAGCCCTGTCCTTTACTAGTTCTCTCCCCCATCTGCCTGCCTGTCTGATGCATGGCGATAGCCCTTAATGAGAATAATGAAGAAAAAGTTGCCTGTAGAAAGAGGTTCAAAAGTAGATCTGCAACGTCACTGGTTCTATCAAAGCAAGCCTCGGAACTTGAACTAAAACAACTCAAACCAACGACAACGCAAACTGTGTTTAAATTACAACGACAGAGCAAGCATAGACCGTACTGGTCTCCAATCACTGGTTATAAAAATTCACCTACGTTCATATGGTACATTTCCTATGTATGCAGTTACAGAGCTGTGCCTATTAGAAACCCAAGAGGAGAAATACAAGTTTTCATCAATGAAACGAAACAAAGTGACTTAATGTGAGAAGAAAACCATAGCATTTTACATGGATATAGATAGAATGGCAAAGTACATCTGGAATTGTCTTAAGAGAAAAAAGAAAGCAGAGATTTAGTACATACTATAGTAGACGTTTGTTTTGTTACAGCAGATTAGACTCAAGTCTAGCCCCGACCGCATTTCAACATGATAGAAACAAAAGCAGTCAAATTATCAACACCTTCAAACCTGGTTCCATAAATTATTAGATAAATTAAAAAAAAAAAATTAAAACTTTATTTAGTTACTCTTTTAATATCATGTATTTTGTCAACATATTGTGAATAACTAATCTGCTCTAGTGTTAGTAGGGAGAAGCTGCAGAGGAGAGCCGAGAATCTAGAATGTTCTAGAATAGAAGGCTCCTGATGGTTTAGAACCTCCGTTCTGAGACCGTTCCTTTCCTCTCACTGCAGCCCTCTGTGTGTGTAGTCCTCTTATAATCAACTGATTATCAATAATAAAAAAAATCCAGAATCACAGTATAAATACTAGTAAATTCATAGGAAAACAAAAACAGTACACTATTGAAAAGGAAAAAAATGGGATTTTCTTCTATTTTTTTTTTTGTTGCCAAAGATGGTGTACTGTACCACAGAGTGTTTTTGTACAGGAGCGTTTCTGTGTACATGTATTTACAAACAGAAATATACATAAACAATAACTTTTTGACTTCAGAGTATGCTTGCCTGTCTATCTGGGAGACAGGATCTTATGTCTCCTGCTCCCACCAATCAACAACCACCTCTCATCAACAAACAAAAGTGTCTATACAGTAAAAAAAAAGGTAAACAACATAAAGCTTCCTGTGTGTCTTGGATAATGGATGCCACCGTGTCATTTGTGGGGATGGATTGCCCAGAATCTCCAGAGCACATCTAATTGGGTCGCTGGGCGACTTAACACGTGATGTCATTCTTTCACAGACTGATGTACCGTACAGTGATGACATCATATCCATACGTGACTCCCTCCCCCTCAGCGACTGTCCAATCAGAACATAGTAGCAAGTATCGGATGTTCGGTAATCTTAATGTGGCGTGTATCAAACAGAACGTGGTACTGCGGATGTCAAACGGAAGGTTTCGATCTATCAGTTAGTAAACCAGTGAAGGAGGGAAGCGATGTGATCAAACCTAAACATGAACAACCACAACCGTCTGTAAAGGATAAAATTAGTCCGTTTCTGATTACCACCTTGTTTTTGTGATATTTTGGCTATTTTGCAAATTTTTTAAATACAAGATCTTGTTTTGTTAACTGCTTCTATAACTTTTCAAACGACTTCTTAGTCGTCGGATAGAAGTTGACATAGCAACAAGTTACTATTATTAAAAACTACTTGTAAAAAAGCTCAGCGATACACAGATTTAATCGATTTGCTTTTTCCTCTCCCTCTGGTGCTTTCAGTCTTAGTGTAATTTGTCTACATACGTAATTACTTTATAACATACTTAATTATATTTTTTTGCGTTTGCGATGCTCACTTAGAGTATACATTCATCGATGCGAGGTGGAAACAGAATCCTTGGTCTGCCCCCTCACTTCTGTGTGACATCACTTCCTGCTCGCGTCCTGGTGGCTTCCTTCAGTTACCTCATCGTCTCCACCCCCCTACCAGTCTATAGCCCCTCCCTTATAGAGTGCGGTTGGGTCACTCCTTCCACCAATCAGAGGATGTGATCTCAGGTCAGTTGACTGAGGGTTTAAGGGTTAAAGACCCACAGTTCACTGACCGCACTGGTCCTCTTCCTCACCTTCACACACACGCACACACACACAATTGTCCCCTCCCGTAGTCATGGCATGTGTGTGGAGAAGAGGAGACTGACAAGCTGCTGAGAACGAGGGAGAGGACAGGCTTATGGCAAAAGGATAGAAAATAGGGAAGGAATGAGAGAGCGAATGGGAGGAGAGATATAGGAAGAGGGGGTCTTAAATCGCTGGAGTGAAAAGCAGGAGGGGGAAAGATCAACTAGATTTGTAGGTGTGAGTAAGCTTCATAAGTGTGTGTATGTAGGCTAAGCTGTGCAACTGGGAAGTAGGTGTGTTTGCGTGCAAGAGTCTCTCAGACCAGGTTGTATTCTTTGAGGTTGAGCTGCAGGATGGTGTCTTTGACGGCAGCGAAGACGAAGCGGATGTTCTCGGTGTCCGTGGCGCAGGTGAAGTGGGAGTAGATGATCTTGTCGCTATCCGGGTTCAGGTCCACAAACATCTTCAGGATAAACTCCCGGCCCGCCTGGGCATCTCGCTGGGGACCTGGGGCACACACACAGTCAATCCCGCATCACGGTAGTCAGAAACCATCAGAGACACGGTATATCACTAAGGTAACTGTAGACAGACACACACACACACACCATCAAACTCAGGGAAGTAGTCGACCAGGTGGGAGTATGAGATCTTCTCCTCCAGCAGATCCTTCTTGTTGAGGAACAGGATGACTGAGGAGTTCTGGAACCAGGGGTAGGTGATGATGGTCCTAAACAACGCCTTACTCTCCTCCATACGGTTCTGACAGAGGGACAGAGGACAGTTAGTAAGGGTGTTTGATGTGTGTGTGCCGTGATGTGTGCGGCGAGTGTGTGGTATCTTTGACATGATAACCACAGATCTAGGATCAGATTACCTAACCCCAACTCCAAAAACAAACCATTAGGGGATAAAGGCATATCAGACCCTGGATCACTGGAAAGAGTCAAATTCTACCTAGTTCACCAATGTTTCACTATGGGAAACCGGGAAGACAAAAAGGCGAAACATCTCTCCCACCTTTCCCTAGTGTGTGTGTACACACCTCGTTGTCAGACTCCACCAGGACTTGGTCGTACTCGCTGAGGGCTACCAGGAACATGATGGAAGTGACGTTCTCAAAACAGTGGATCCACTTCCTCCTCTCTGACCTTTGACCCCCTACATCCACCATCCTGTGGCATGGACGGCGGGAGGAGAGGTGCCAGGACACGGAGGATGAGAGAGAAGAGATGTTAAAGTGTTGCTGTGTTTGTAGAACAACTAATAAGACTGTCTAAAAACTCTAAAATGACTTCCTGAATCCACCCATGCAGAAGGGTTGGTATCAATCAGTCCTCATTGATTTTCTATGTCTGTGATTTAACTCCACTTACAGTTAGTGTATGGATGGATTCAACAGCCACATGAAGACCTAGCCCAAAACCACACACATATACAGAGAGTGGTGGAAAATTTGAGATGGTTCAAAGTGAACTTGAGATGTAGAATCCTAATGACCGCCATTTTGGCACCTAACGTTCCAAGACAATCCCATTCAACTGAGACTCTAAACGAGAACGTTTGGTGGCAACATGGAGGACAGTTTGTTCACTGTCTCATCTACGGCCCTGAGAGGTCCCAGTTAGGAAAGCCTACGGTGGAAAACACACCCAGATCATAAACTGACATACAGTACCAGTCAAAGGTTTGGACACACCTACTCATTCCAGGGTTCTTTATTTTGACTATTTTCTACATTGTAAAATAATAGTGAAGACATCAACACTATGATATAACACATATGGAATAGTGTGGTAACCAAAAAAGTGTTAAACAAATCAAAATATATTTTATATTTGAGATTCTTCAATGTAGCCTCCCTTTGCCTTAATGACAGCTTTGCACACTCTTGGCATTCTCTCAACCAGATTCATGAGGTAGTCACCTGGAATGCATTTCATCTAACAAGTGTGCCTTGTTAAAAGTTAATCTGTGGAATTTCTTTCCTTCTTAATGCGTTTGAGCCAATCAGTTGTGTGTGACAAGGTAGGGGTGGTATACTCAAGATAGCTATATTTCGTAAAAGACCAAATCCATATTATGGCAAGAACAGCTCAAATAAGCAAAGAGAAACAACAGTCCATAATTACTCTAAGACATGGTCAGGTCAGTCAATGCAGAACATTTCAAGAACAGGAAAGCAAGATGGTGTGGGGTTGCTTTGCTGGTGACACTGTCGGTGATTTATTTACAATTCAAGGCACATTTAACCAGCATGGCTACCACACCATTCTGCATAAATACACCATCCCATCTTGTTTGGGTTTAGTGGGACTATCATTTGTTTTTCAACAGGAAATGACCCCAAAAACACCTCTAGGCTGTCTAAGTCTATTTGACAAAGGAGAGTGATGGAGTGCTGCATCAGATGACCTGGCCTCCACAATCACTCGGGGGATGAGTTGGACTGCAGATTGAAGGAAAAGCAGCCAACAAGTGCTCAGCATATGTGGGAAGTCCAAGACGTTTGGAAAAGCATTCCAATGCCAAGAGTTTGCAAAGCTGTCATCAAGGCAAAAGGGTGGTTACTTAGAAGAATCTCAAATATATAATATATTTTGATTTGGTTACTACATGATTGTGTCCAAACTTTTGACTGGTACTGTAAGTAACATACAGTGTGGAAACAAATGTAGGTAACACTTTACTTCTTGAAGATCTGACTTTAAACTGCTTATTATCATTACATAATTTAGTTTATGTAGGCCTATGTTATAGGCAGTTTATAACCTTATCTATGCATAAAGTGTTACCCAGTGAATGGATCATCAGTAAAGAGTGAGTGGTGCCCATCACCATCCACAAGTTGCCCCTAACCTCAGATCTAGGATCAGAAAACCTTAGCCCAATTCCAAACATTAACCATAAGGGGGATGAAGGTATATCAGATCTTGGATCAGTGGATGGAGGAAAATTCTACCTAGTCCACCCAGTGGCAAGATGGGAGGGCAAAAAAAGCAAACCAGCTCTCCCACCGTTCCCTAGTGTGTGTGTCTGTGTTCCTGAAGCATTAGCCAAGCGCAATTGTGCAACCCTGGTGGAGGTGAGACAAAACAAAGAGAACAGGAGAGGAGGTAGAGAGAGGACTAGGAACAGAGAAAGAGGAGAACGGGAGAGGAGGTAGAGAGAGGACTAGGAACAGAGAAAGAGGAGAACGGGAGAGGAGGTAGAGAGAGGACTAGGAACAGAGAAAGAGGAGAGAGAGAGAGGACTAGGAACAGAGAAAGAGGAGAACGGGAGAGGAGGTAGAGAGAGGACTAGGAACAGAGAAAGAGGAGAACGGGAGAGGAGGTAGAGAGAGGACTAGGAACAGAGAAAGAGGAGAACGGGAGAGGAGGTAGAGAGAGGACTAGGAACAGAGAAAGAGGAGAACGGGAGAGGAGGTAGAGAGAGGACTAGGAACAGAGAAAGAGGAGAACGGGAGAGGAGGTAGAGAGAGGACTAGGAACAGAGAAAGAGGAGAACGGGAGAGGAGGTAGAGAGAGGACTAGGAACAGAGAAAGAGGAGAACGGGAGAGGAGGTAGAGAGAGGACTAGGAACAGAGAAAGAGGAGAACGGGAGAGGAGATAGAGAGAGGACTAGGAACAGAGAAAGAGGAGAACGGGAGAGGAGATAGAGAGAGGACTAGGAACAGAGAAAGAGGAGAACGGGAGAGGAGATAGCGAGAGGACTAGGAACAGAGAAAGAGGAGAACGGGAGAGGAGATAGAGAGAGGACTAGGAACAGAGAAAGAGGAGCAGATGAAGACTGAGGAAGGGATGAGAATAAAAAAGGGAAGAAGATGGAAGGATACAGAAGGCACCTCTGATGGCGGGATTCCTTTGCTGGGTGAACGACAGGAGTGTGTCCTCCGAGTAGTTCTGACTGGAGTGTGTGTGTGTGTGTGAGAGTGTGTGCATGTCAAGGTTTCTTCCTTCCGTTTCTCTTTGCCACTGTCCTCCTAGGTTGTCTTTTAGGTTTTGTTAAGCGTTCTTCTGTGTTAAACATTTCAAGTAGAAGTAAAGTTAAGTCATGTAAAATGTTACTCTGTCTGATCAAGTTACATTATGTACCAGGAACTGAATCAGACCAGGTGAGACTTGTTCACCTCAGTGATCAGTGATCTTAATCAATGATTTAACATCCAGGGAAAAGGCAACCAGCAGTACTATGGTCTTCGAGGCCTAGATTTGCATAGTCCTGTCTTTGAATTAAACAAATTGGGGGTTTTTTCTCCGTTTTTCCAGAAGTGAATGTATGTGATTTAATTTGTGATGAAACGCCCTCCTGCTGTAGCATGGGGTACTGCAGTCCACAGAGACCAAGAGCCAATCAGAGCCCTGCAGGACCCCAGGCCCGAAATAACATCCTTCACTGGGAGAGAGAGAGAGGACGACCTCCTTTCCTCTGCCAGGATGAACAGAGGGGAGGAGAGGAGAAAGAGGGTGACCCATTTTAAAAAGACGGGCGCCAGAATGTAGGACTTTGGACTCACGAGGATGTGTGTGAGTGTAGGAGTGGAAGAGGTTGGGTGTGTGTGTGTGTGAGAGAGAGAGAGAGAGAGAGATCAATGGTGGAGATCAAGCCTACAATAAAACACAGCTCTGTCCACTGCTGATTGAAGAGTTAGATGATAGTTATGGAACAACCAGAGCGCATGACATGCGAGATGTACACGCACACATCGGTATGCCCTGTCCAAATACTGATAAATGTATCCTTCCTTAATTTAAAGTAACCACTAATTAATGACATGACTGGATTGGTGAAAGCTTAATGTGGGACTCAAACTTTCACCGATGCTCTCATGCCAAAGCGGTGATTACTTTGAGAAAAGGAGGATGCATTTTAAGAAGTAATGGAGCAGGACCAAGGGATGATTCACTGGTTAACATGACTGCACAAGGGCACTGATGCGGGTGCTAGCATCCCCTTCCTGAATGATGCATTTGCTAGGCTAATGTTAGCACCTTAGCCTCTTCTACTTGAAAAGGATGCTTTTTCTAAGCTGACGTTAGTTGCGCCACCTGACTGATGCTTTTGCTAGGCTCATGTTAGCACGTTAGCATTGTCCATCTGAAAATGATGTATTTGCTAGGCTAATGTTAGCAACTCCACCTGACTATGACGTGTCTGCTAGGCTAAAGTTAGCACGCTAGCATTGTCTACCTGAAAATGATGCTTGACAAGTCGAAGGGGTACTCTATGATGCCGGTGGTGGGGATTCGCACCCTCAGAACATCTTGCTGTGTGGGCAGATAGTTGTTGTCTGAGATACGGTCCAGATCAGTTAGATAGCTACAAACCGAGGGAGAAAGAAAGAGAGACAGAAAGAGACAGACCACAATCATATAAAGCACGGTAGACAGTAAGCATTACCGCCACACCCCCCTACCAATCCAGAGAAGGTGGATCAGTCCAGTGTGGAAGGCTTGGGCGACCGTACCAAGTCTAGAACAGTAGTGTTGGTCCATATTAGGCTTCTACCACCACCCCGAGCCCCATACACAGACCCACTCACCCCCCAAAGCAACTCTGAGAACGGCCGTTTCAGGTCTTTACCTTCACAATAAAAGGCTTTAGTTTAGTTGTAGCCATTTTTGCATCAACACAACAAGCCATTTTGATGCTATTTCGCATAATTTCTAGTTTGGGGTTCTGCAACGATTGCATAACAGTTGGGTTGTCCTGAGTGGGCCCAGTCTCAGAGAGGTGCTATGTGGGGACCTGGGTGTGTGTGTGTGTGTGTGTCAGTGTGTTGCAGGACAGTGACATAGTGAGGACGTCGGTGGCAGCAGCAGAGGCAGCAGTCCCTCGCTGCAGTACCGTGACGGTACCTGAAGATGCAGTTCTCCAGGTCAAACGGGTACTCTATGATTCCCGTGGTGGGGACCCGGACACGAAGCACATCCTGCTGAGTAGGAACATATCCCTCCGCGGTGACGCGGTCTATATCACTAAGGTAACTGCAGACACACACAGACACACAGTCTATCACTAAAGTAACTGGATGGCTGCACATACACACCAACATGCTGACCAGACTGCTCGTTTGTGCGCCATCACGTGCTTGTTGATTTTGTCCACCCACACCAGACGCGATCAGGACACGCAGGTTGAAATATCAAAACAAACTCTGAACCAACTATATTAATTTGGGCACAGGTCGATAAGCATTATATAAACATCGGGTTGTTATTTGACCTGAAATGCACAAGGTCCTCTACTCCAACAATGAATCCACAGATAAAAGGGTAAACAGAGTTTGATTCTGGTAATCTCTCCTCCTTCAAGTTTCTTCTTCTCCTTTGACTTTATATGGCGGTTGGCAACCAACTTTAAAGGTGCATTACCACCACCAACTGGACTGTGGACCTCAGTTCATCCTTCAATCGCCCACGTGGGTATATGCTCCTAAAAACCAATGAGGAGCTGGGAGAGGCGGGTCTTGCAGCGCGTCAAGCGTCACAAATAGAACCAAGTTCTATTTTAGCGCCTGGCTAAGCAGACGCTCGTTGACGCCCGCAAGCAGTGTGGGTGCAATCATTGACTAACATGTACAGTCGTTGCCAAAAGTTTTGAGAATGACACAAATATTAATTTCCAAAGTTTGCTGCTTCAGTGTCTTTAGATATTTTTGTCAGATGTTACTATGGAAAACTGAAGTATAAGTACAAGCATTTCATAAGTCACAAAGACTTTTATTGACAATTACATGAAGTTGATGCAGAGAGTCAATATTTGCAGTGTTGACCCTTCTTTTTCAAGACCTCTGCAATCCGCCCTGGCATTGCTGTCAATTAACTTCTGGGCCACATCCTGACTGATGGCAGCCCATTCTTGCATAATTAATGCTTGGACTTTGTCAGAATGTGTGGGTTTGTGTTTGTCCACCCGCCTCTTGAGGATTGACCACAAGTTCTCAATGGGATTAAGGTCTGGGGAGTATCCTGGCCATGGACCCAAAATACAGATATTTTGTTCCCCGAGCCACTTAGTTATCACTTTGCCTTATGGCAAGGTGCTCCATCATGCTGGAAAAGGAATTGTTCGTCACCAAACTATTCCTGGATGGTTGGGAGAAGTTGCTCTCTGAGGATGTGTTGGAACCATTCTTTATTCATGGCTGTGTTCTTAGGCAAAATTGTGAGTGAGCCCACTCCCTTGGCTGAGAAGCAACCCCAAACATGAATGGTCTCAGGATGCTTTACTGTTGGCATGACACAGGACTGATGGTAGCGCTCACCTTGTCTTCTCCGGACAAGCTTTTTTCCCCAGATGCCCCAAACAATCGGAAAGGGGATTCAGAGAAAATGACTTTACCCCAGTCCTCAGCAGGCCAATCCCTGTACCTTTTGCAGAATATCAGTCTGTCCCTGATGTTTTTTTCTGGAGAGAAGTGGCTTCTTTGCTGCTCTTCTTGACACCAGGCCATCCTCCAAAAGTCTTCTCCTCACTGTGCGTGCAGATGCACTCACACCTGCCTGCTGCCATTCCTGAGCAAGCTCTGTATGGTGGTGCCCCAATCCCACAGCTGAATCAACTTTAGGAGACTGTCCTGGTGCTTGCTGGACTCTTGGGCGCCCTGAAACCTTCTTCACAACAATTGAACCACTCTCCTTGCAGTTCTTGATGATCCGATAAATGGTTGATTTAGGTGCAATCTTACAGGCAGCAATATCCTTGCCTGTGAAGCCCTTTTTGTGCAAAGCAATGAGGATGGCACGTGTTTCCTTGCAGGTAACCATGGTTGACAGAGGAAGAACAATGATTCCAAGCACCATCCTCCTTTTGAAGCTTCCAGTCTGTTATTCAAACTCAATCAGCATGACCTGATCTCCAGCCTTGTCCTCGTCAACATTCACACCTGTGTTAACGAGAGAATCACTGACATGTCAGCTGGTCCTTTTGTGGCAGGGCTGAAATGCAGTGGAAATGTTTTTTGGGGATTCAGTTCATTTGCATGGCAAAGAGGGACTTTGCAATTAATTGCAATTCATCTGATCACTTTTCATAACATTCTGGAGTATATGCAAATTGCCATCATACAAACTGAGGCAGCAGACTTTGTGAAAATGTATATTTGTGTCATTCTCAAAACTTTTGGCCACGACTGTATGTGTACATTTATTTTGCAATGCTCGCAACGTGAGCACTGTGGTCAGCATGTAACACACACACGCACACACACACGCATACACACACGCACACACACAAAGGGCAGAAGAGACTGATTAGCTGTAATACAACAGGGTTTTTGACAGGGGGCAGCGTTGGGAGCGATTCTTCAGCCCTGGTCCTGGAGATGCCCTGGGGTGTGCAGGCGTTTGTTTTCTCATCCCAGTCCAACTCAAACACCCCCATTTCAGCTTATCAAGGTCCTCACGTCCAATTAGCTGGGTGTCAGCAGAGATGGTGTCCTCTCATAACATTAACAGGCAATCAACCATGAATCAAAGATCAACATTACGCTCACACACACGATTCACTATATTCCAAGGTTTGACTTGACTTAAATGTCAGCAATAGATTGTGCAAATGGTAAATGTGTGTGTAGTAGTCATTTTATTGAAGAATAAGTACTGGAGAATTATTTCCAGAACCTTTAGAAGGTAAAGCAATGGTGTAAGTTCAATATTAGCTTTCAATTAGCTGAGTGTGAGGGGTGGAGAGAGGAGTGTATGAACTGTAGTGTGTGTGTGTGTGTGTGTGTGTGTGTGTGTGTGTGTGTGTGTGTGTGTGTGTGTGTGTGTGCAGTGCATTCAGAAAGTATTCAGACCCATTGATCTTTTCCACATTTTGTTACGTTACAGCCTTATTCTCAAATGGGAAAAAAATCCTCAATCAATCTACACACAACACCCCATAATGACAAAGCGAAAACAGGCTTTTAAAAAAACAGAAATACCTTATTTACATAAGTATTCAGACCCTTTGCTATGAGACTCAAAATTGAGCTCAGGAAAGTGTCGAGGCACAGATCTGGGGAAGGGTACCAACAAATGTCTGCAGCATTGAAGGTCCAAGAACACAGTGGCCTCCATCATTCTTGAATGGAAGAAGTTTGGAACCACCAACTCTTCCTAGAGCTGGCCACCTGGCCAAACTGAGTAATCGGGGGAGAAGAGCCTTGGTCAGGGAGGTGACCAAGAACCCAATGGTCACTCTGACAGAGCTATAGAGTTCCTCTGTGGAGATGGGAGAACCTTCCAGAAGGACACCATCTCTGCAGCACTCCACCAATCAGGCCTGTATGTTAAAGTGGCCAGACGGAAGCCACGCCTAAGTAAAAAGGCACATAACAGCCCGCATGGAGTTGGCCAAAAGGCACCTAAAGAACTCTCAGACCATGAGAAACAAGATTCTCTGGTCTGATGAAACCAAGATTGAACACATTGGCCTATATGCCAAGCTTCACATCTGGAGGAAACCAGGTACTGCTCACACCTGGCCAATACCATACATACAGTGAAGCATGGTGGTGGCAGCATCATGCTGTGGGGATGTTTTTATGCGGCAGGGACTAGGAGACTAGTAAGGATCAAGGGAAAGATGAACGGAGCAAAGTACAGAGAGATCCTTGAAGAAAACCTGCTCCAGAGCGCTCAGGACCTCAGACTGGGGCAAAGGTTCACCTTCCAACAGGATAACGACCCTAAGCACAGAGCCAAGAGTGTCCCGAAGACACATGGCTTCGGGACAAATCTCAATGTCCTTGAGTGGCCCAGCCAGAGCCCGGACTTGAACCTGATCGAACATCTCTGGAGATGTTCTCCTGAAAATATCTGTGCAGCGACGCTCCCCATCCAACCTGACAGAGCTTGAAAGGATCTGCAGAAAAGAATGGGGAGAAACTCCAAATACAGGTATACATTTGTATTTTAAAATAAGGCTTATAACGTAACTATACGTGGAAAAAGTGAAGGGGTCTGAATACTTTCCAAAAGCACTGTGTGTGTGTGTGAGTGAGAGCCAGTCTCTCACTCTATTTCTATCCATCAGCTCTCTGGAGTGGTGGCAACCTGTCGAGAGGCACTGCAGTGAACCACACACACACACAAAAACCCACACGCAAAATGCCTTAACCCCAACACACACATCCAAGTGCGCTCACACCCACCCCTCCCCGACCCGAACAACCTCTTACACACAGAGACACACCAGGACATACTATTTAGTGGAGTCTGATAGCTGGTATTCCCTGCGTCTGTCGTAGGCCTCCTGTATCCCAGGGTCGGCCCACAGGGTCTTGATGGCGCTAATGTAGGGCTGGTCGAAACCACAGATCTTCTCTATGTCCACCTCCTTCACTAACATGGCATTAGACTGGGGAGGGAGGGGAGAAACAGACAGAGAGACAGAAAGAAAGAGAGAGCGATAGAGAGAAAGAGAGAGGAGGGAAGAGTGAGAGACTGTGGATGCGTTCTGACCAAGCTAATTCTGGTTGTGTGTAGAAGGTATTGGTTTTTTGTGATTGTGTTAGTACATCCTACCCGGTTCTGTTCGTATTTGAAGGGGATCTTGAGGTTCTCTGTGGCTTTGATCATAGACTGCATGGAGGTGAAGATGTTCTGGTACACCAGCCTGATGAAACCCCTCTTGTCCTCCTCTGTGTAGCCCGCCCCATGGATGATCCTCATCTGCTTGATGAATGTACTCTTCCCACTCTCTCCTGTACCTGGTCACACACATAGAACACCCACTGTTAGCATCACTCTCTCCTGTACCTGAACACACACATAGAACACCCACTGTTAGCATCACTCTCTCCTGTACCTGGTCACACACATAGAACACCCACTGTTAGCATCACTCTCTCCTGTACCTGAACACACACATAGAACACCCACTGTTGGCATCACTCTCTCCTGTACCTGAACACACACATAGAACACCCACTGTTAGCATCACTCTCTCCTGTACCTGGACACACACATAGAACACACACTGTTAGCATCACTCTCTCCTGTACCTGAACAACCACTGTTAGCACGACTCTCTCCTGTACCTGAACACACACATAGAACACACACTGTTAGCACCACTCTCTCCTGTACCTGGACACACACATAGATCACTCTCTCCTGTACCTGAACACACACATAGAACACACACTGTTAGCACCACTCTCTCCTGTACCTGGACACACACATAGATCACTCTCTCCTGTACCTGGTCACACACATAGATCACTCTCTCCTGTACCTGAACACACACATAGAACACACACTGTTAGCATCACTCTCTCCAGTACCTGGACACACACATAGATCACTCTCTCCTGTACCTGGTCACACACATAGATCACTCTCTCCTGTACCTGAACACACACATAGAACACACACTGTTAGCATCACTCTCTCCTGTACCTGGACACACACATAGATCACTCTCTCCTGTACCTGGACACACACATAGATCACTCTCTCCTGTACCTGGTCACACACATAGATCACTCTCTCCTGTACCTGGTCACACACATAGATCACTCTCTCCTGTACCTGGACACACACATAGAACACACACTGTTAGCATCACTCTCTCCTGTACCTGGACACACACATAGAACACACACTGTTAGCATCACTCTCTCCTGTACCTGGACACACACACAGAACACACACTGTTAGCACCACTCTCTCCTGTACCTGGTCACACACACACACACAGTTAGCATCACTCTCTCCTGTACCTGGTCACACACACACACACTGTTAGCAACACTCTCTCCTGTACCTGGACACACACATAGAACAACCACTGTTAGCCCCACTCTCTCCTGTACCTGGTCACACACATAGAACAACCACTGTTAGCACCACTCTCTCCTGTACCTGGTCACACACACAGAACACCCACTGTTAGCACCACTCTCTCCTGTACCTGAACAACCACTGTTAGCCCCACTCTCTACTGTACCTGGTCACACACACAGAACACCCACTGTTAGCATCACTCTCTCCTGTACCTGAACAACCACTGTTAGCCCCACTCTCTACTGTACCTGGTCACACACACAGAACACCCACTGTTAGCATCACTCTCTCCTGTACCTGGTCACACACACACACTGTTAGCACCACTCTCTCCTATACCTGGTCACACACATAGAACAACCACTGTTAGCCCCACTCTCTCCTGTACCTGGTCACACACATAGAACAACCACTGTTAGCACCACTCTCTCCTGTACCTGGTCACACACACAGAACACCCACTGTTAGCACCACTCTCTCCTGTACCTGAACAACCACTGTTAGCCCCACTCTCTACTGTACCTGGTCACACACACAGAACACCCACTGTTAGCATCACTCTCTCCTGTACCTGAACAACCACTGTTAGCCCCACTCTCTACTGTACCTGGTCACACACACAGAACACCCACTGTTAGCATCACTCTCTCCTGTACCTGGTCACACACACACACTGTTAGCACCACTCTCTCCTGTACCTGGTCACACACACAGAACACCCACTGTTAGCACCACTCTCTCCTGTACCTGAACAACCACTGTTAGCCCCACTCTCTACTGTACCTGGTCACACACACAGAACACCCACTGTTAGCATCACTCTCTCCTGTACCTGAACAACCACTGTTAGCCCCACTCTCTACTGTACCTGGTCACACACACAGAACACCCACTGTTAGCACCACTCTCTCCTATACCTGGTCACACACATAGAACAACCACTGTTAGCACCACTCTCTCCTGTACCTGGTCACACACATAGAACAACCACTGTTAGCACCACTCTCTCCTGTACCTGGACACACACATAGAACAACCACTGTTAGCACCACTCTCTCCTGTACCTGGACACACACATAGAACAACCACTGTTAGCACCACTCTCTCCTGTACCTGGTCACACACACAGAACAACCACTGTTAGCACCACTCTCTCCTGTACCTGGACACACACACAGAACAACTACTGTTAGCACCACTCTCTCCTGTACCTGGACACACACATAGAACAACCACTGTTAGCACCACTCTCTCCTGTACCTGGTCACACACTGTTAGCACCACTCTCTCCTGTACCTGGTCACACACTGTTAGCACCACTCTCTCCTGTACCTGGTCACACACTGTTAGCACCACTCTCTCCTGTACCTGGTCACACACTGTTAGCACCACTCTCTCCTGTACCTGGTCACACACTGTTAGCACCACTCTCTCCTGTACCTGGTCACACACACATAGAACAACCACTGTTAGCACCACTCTCTCCTGTACCTGGTCACACACTGTTAGCACCACTCTCTCCTGTACCTGGTCACACACTGTTAGCACCACTCTCTCCTGTACCTGGTCACACACTGTTAGCACCACTCTCTCCTGTACCTGGTCACACACACATAGAACAACCACTGTTAGCACCACTCTCTCCTGTACCTGGTCACACACACATAGAACAACCACTGTTAGCACCACTCTCTCCTGTACCTGGTCACACACACATAGAACAACCACTGTTAGCACCACTCTCTCCTGTACCTGGTCACACACACATAGAACAACCACTGTTAGCACCACTCTCTCCTGTACCTGGTCACACACATAGAACAACCACTGTTAGCACCACTCTCTCCTGTACCTGGTCACACACACAGAACACCCACTGTTAGCACCACTCTCTCCTGTACCTGAACAACCACTGTTAGCCCCACTCTCTACTGTACCTGGTCACACACACAGAACACCCACTGTTAGCATCACTCTCTCCTGTACCTGAACAACCACTGTTAGCCCCACTCTCTACTGTACCTGGTCACACACACAGAACACCCACTGTTAGCATCACTCTCTCCTGTACCTGGTCACACACACACACTGTTAGCACCACTCTCTCCTGTACCTGGTCACACACACAGAACACCCACTGTTAGCACCACTCTCTCCTGTACCTGAACAACCACTGTTAGCCCCACTCTCTACTGTACCTGGTCACACACACAGAACACCCACTGTTAGCATCACTCTCTCCTGTACCTGAACAACCACTGTTAGCCCCACTCTCTACTGTACCTGGTCACACACACAGAACACCCACTGTTAGCACCACTCTCTCCTATACCTGGTCACACACATAGAACAACCACTGTTAGCACCACTCTCTCCTGTACCTGGTCACACACATAGAACAACCACTGTTAGCACCACTCTCTCCTGTACCTGGACACACACATAGAACAACCACTGTTAGCACCACTCTCTCCTGTACCTGGACACACACATAGAACAACCACTGTTAGCACCACTCTCTCCTGTACCTGGTCACACACACAGAACAACCACTGTTAGCACCACTCTCTCCTGTACCTGGACACACACACAGAACAACTACTGTTAGCACCACTCTCTCCTGTACCTGGACACACACATAGAACAACCACTGTTAGCACCACTCTCTCCTGTACCTGGTCACACACTGTTAGCACCACTCTCTCCTGTACCTGGTCACACACTGTTAGCACCACTCTCTCCTGTACCTGGTCACACACTGTTAGCACCACTCTCTCCTGTACCTGGTCACACACTGTTAGCACCACTCTCTCCTGTACCTGGTCACACACTGTTAGCACCACTCTCTCCTGTACCTGGTCACACACACATAGAACAACCACTGTTAGCACCACTCTCTCCTGTACCTGGTCACACACTGTTAGCACCACTCTCTCCTGTACCTGGTCACACACTGTTAGCACCACTCTCTCCTGTACCTGGTCACACACTGTTAGCACCACTCTCTCCTGTACCTGGTCACACACACATAGAACAACCACTGTTAGCACCACTCTCTCCTGTACCTGGTCACACACACATAGAACAACCACTGTTAGCACCACTCTCTCCTGTACCTGGTCACACACACATAGAACAACCACTGTTAGCACCACTCTCTCCTGTACCTGGTCACACACACATAGAACAACCACTGTTAGCACCACTCTCTCCTGTACCTGGTCACACACACATAGAACAACCACTGTTAGCACCACTCTCTCCTGTACCTGGTCACACACACCTACATTGAGCTCTAGAAGTACTTGTTTTGACTCTGTAGTTCAGCACTTTGGATTTGAAATGACACAATGACTACTACGTTAAAGTGCAGACTGTCAACTTTGAGGGTATTTTCATCCATATTGTGTTAATTAACGGTTTAGAAATTACAACTATTTTTGTACATAGTCCCCCCATTTTAGGGGAACAAAAGTAGTGGGACAAATTCACCTGTGTATTAAAGTAGTCAACATTTTTGCATTTGGTCCCATAACCCTAGAATGCAACGATCACATGAAGCTTGTGACTCTACAAATGTGTTTGATGCATTTGTTGTTTGTTTTGGTTGTGTTTCAGATTATTTACCATTCATTTTTATTGGGCACAAAATAATGTGTCATTTTAGAGTCACTTTTTTAGAAAATAATGTTTCTTACACTTCTACATTAAATGTGGATGCTACCATGATTACTGATAGTCCTGAATGAATTGTGAATAATGATAAGTGAGAAAGTTAGAGGCATAAATATCATACCCCTAAAACATGCTAATCCCCCCTGTTATTGGAATGGTGAGAGATTAGCATGTTTTAGGGGGGGGTATGATATTTATGCCTCTAATTTATCATTATTCACAATTAATTCAGGACTATCAGTAATCATGGTAGCATCCACATTTAATGTAGAAGAAACATTATTTTCTAAAATAGTGACTCTAAAATGACACATTTTGTACCATTCATTTCTATTTGGCACAAAATAATCCGAAACACAAACAAAACAAAACAGCAAATGCATCCGACACCCTGTGCTGTGCAACAGGTGCGCTAATTTAGCTGGATAGGTGTGTAAATGCTATTCATAAAATTACATTTTAAAAGTGTGTAAATTACATCAAACCTTCAATACATCACTGGAGAGGATAGTATACAAAGCCAGACAGAGTGAGACAGCGAGCGAGCCAGAGACAGCGAGCGAGCCAGAGAGAGAGACAGAGTGAGCGAGACAGAGCGAGCGAGCCAGACAGAGCGAGACAGAGCGAGCGAGCCAGACAGAGCGAGACAGAGCGAGCGAGCCAGACAGAGCGAGACAGAGCGAGCGAGCCAGACAGAGCGAGACAGAGCGAGCGAGCCAGACAGAGCGAGACAGAGAGTGAGCGGGCGAGACAGAGCGAGCCAGAGAGCGAGCGGGTGAGCCAGAGAGCGAGCGGGCGAGCGGGCCAGAGAGCGAGCGGGTGAGAGAGAGCGAGCGGGCGAGCCAGAGAGCGAGTGGGCGAGCCAGAGAGCGAGTGGGCGAGCCAGAGAGCGAGTGGGCGAGCCAGAGAGCGAGCGGGTGAGCCAGAGAGCGAGCGGGTGAGAGAGAGCGAGCGGGTGAGAGAGAGCGAGCGGGCGAGCCAGAGAGCAAGCGGGTGAGCCAGAGAGCGAGCGGGCGAGCCAGAGAGCGAGCGGGTGAGAGAGAGCGAGCGGGTGAGAGAGAGCGAGCGGGCGAGACGGAGCGAGTGAGAGCGAGAGTTGTGAGTGCCAGGGTGAAGGTGAATCCAGTGAGATCCGTTTCAACAGTGTTGTTCTTTAACACAAACAGCTACGACAACAGCAGACAGCTTCCACCAGAAGGAACCAGATGATTGTCAGATCGCCACAGCCATGTCCTCCTCCTCAGACCGACACCCCCACCAGAACCACCCAGAGCTCCATTCAACCCAGCCTGCACTGCAGTATCCATTCGCACAGTGGCTCGTTTCACCCCCATGGTCAACTACAAAGCATAGGACGGTTTAGGGTTTCTATGAAATCCTACTACTGTACGACCAACTAGTTAAGACTCCCCTCACAGTTTCCATAAAATAGTACTTGCTCACTCCCACCTCATGAATGTAAAATCATTGGCTTGGTGTAGGCATGGGCTACAGGGAGTTTCCACTGACTTCACAGTCCTTTCACCAGTCCTTTCCTTTCCAATCCATGAAGAGGAATGAATGAGTGCACTTCCGTGAGAAGAGTAACAATCGTAAACAGAGGAATGGGTTGAAATGAGGCTCCATCCAACCAATGACAAACACTGAACAACAAAAGAAAACACAACATGTAAAGTGTTGGTCCCATATTTCATGGGCTGAAATATCCCAGAAATGTTCCATACTCACAAAAACTCTCGCTCAAATTTTGTGCACAAATTTGTTTCCATCCCTGTTAGAGAGTTTTTTTCCTTTGCCAAAATAATCCATCCACCTGACAGGTGCGGCATATCAAGAAGCTGATTAAACATTAAACAGGTGCACCTTGTGCTGGGGACAATAAAAAAAGGCCAATCTATAACGTGAAGTTTTGTCACAACACAATGCCACAGATGTCTCAGGTTGAGGAGCGTGCAATTGGCATGCTGACTGCAGGAATGTCCACCAGAGCTGTTGCCAGAATTGAATGTTGATTTCTCTACAAACATCGTTTTAGAGAATGCATTTCAAATTGATGGCAATTTGAATGCACAAAAATACAGTGACGAGATCCTGTGGACCACTGCGAGTCCCATTCTTTTTTAAGGTATCTGTGACCAACAGATGCACATCTGTATTCCAAGTCGTGAAATCCATAGATTAAGGTCTCTTTTATTTATTTTAATTGACTGAATTCCTAAAACTGTAACTCAGTAAAAATCAATGAAATTTTTGCATGTTGCGTTTCTATTTTTGTTCCGTATATAATCCAGGGGAGGCAGGGGATTGGTTCAAACAAAACTGTCACATGACCTGACTGCCAGAAGTAGACCCTTGTCTTTCCAGCAGAAACTCAGGACCCAGCCATACCCTCATCTCCTTCAGCAAACACAAGCCTCTCCAGGGCCCAGCCAGACACCATGCCTTACAAAACAGTACTGGGAACAGATCTAATTGATTACGCTAAACTGTTTATGCTCTCAGATATGTCAAAGGTTCTTTGTCCCGATACTACATCCATCTGTGAGTGAGATGGGGGGGGTATGGAAGACAATAACAGCCATATCATTGAGTGAGATTAAACAACTTGAGCCGCTTGTCTTTTAAAGGAGTGGTGTTCCCCTCCAGGCCTACAGGTCCATAATACCGCTGCTTCTCTGTTCTCCCTGGTAATTCATTGATTTATGTCACCAACTGTCCTCACCTGGGTCGTGTCTAGCACGCATGAGACGGAAAGAAACGGCGAGGTACCATCCGAACTTGTCCAAATCAGAAATTCACTTTCTGATGCAGTGGTTTTATGAAAATTCACAACAAACACATTTGGCAAAGTAACCGTTTTAGCTAGATTTACTTCAGCTAGCTGGCTAAACCCTCACTAGCCAAGGGGGCTGCTGGTAACCCATATTTCTCATATACACATATACCCTGAGGCAGGCTACCACCAGGCTACTGCCATGTCAATCCCTAAACAGAGATCTGCTATATCTGCAAACTGAAAGAGCTGGAGAAAGAAACACCAACACCTACATTCAAGGTTTGTGAAGAGCAGCCATATCTCGGTTGCCATGGAAACCCCCTCTTCTCTCCCCCTGCAGTTGTTCCTCTTTCTTTCCTAGCGGATAGTAAATATAACTGTGCCTCAGGCTCTCTCTCCATCTCTCTCTGCTGCTATGTAGAAGGGCCCTGCTCCTCTCTTCAGTCTGATACAACACTGAGGAGGAGGATGAAGTTGTTCCTGGACAACCATTGTGCTGCTGCCATGTTGTGATGCTACCATGTTGTTGTCATGTGGTGTCGCTACCATGCAGTGTTGTCTGTTGCTGCCATGCTATGGTGTTGTCTTTTGCCTCTCTTCATGTAGCGTTGTGGTGTCTCTTGTCGTGATGTGTGCTTTGTATTATGTTTTTAATCCCAGCCCTCGCCCCCGTGGGAGGCCTTTTGGTAGGCCATCATTGGGAATAAGAATTTGTTCTTAAATGACTTGCCTACTTAAATAAAAGGTTAAATAAAAAATATATACATTACCAGTCAAAAGTTTGGATACGCCTACTCATTTAAGGGTTTTCTTTATTTTTAATATTTTCTACATTGTAGAATAATAGTGAAGACATCAAAACTATGAAATAACACATATGAAATCATGTAGTCACCAAAAAAAAGTGTTAAAATCAAAATATAATTTAGATTCTTCAAAGTAGCCACCCTTTGCCTTGATGTCAGCTTTGCAAACTCTTGGCATTCTCTCAACCAGCTTCATGAGGTAGTCACCTGGAATGCATTTCATCTAACAGGTGTGCCTTGTTAAAAGTTAACCGGTGGAATTTCTTTCCTTTTCCAACAGTCTTGAAGGATTTCCCACATAAGCTGCTCAGCTTGTTGGCTGCTTTTCCTTAACTCTGCAGCCCTACTCATCTCAAACCATCTCAACTGGGTTGAGGTCGGGTGGTTGTGGAGGCCAGGTCATCTGATGCAGCACTCCATCACTCTCCTTCTTGTTCAAATAGCCCTTACACAGCCTGGAGGTGTGTTTTGGGTCATTGTCCTGTTGAAAAACAAATGATAGTCCCACTAAACGCAAACCAGATGGGATGGCGGATCGCTGCAGAATGCTGTGGTTGCCATGCTGGTTAAGTGTGCCTTGAATTCTAAACAAGTCACAGACCGTGTCAACAGCAGAGCACCCCCACACCATCACACCTTCTCCTCCATGGTGGGAACCACACATGCGGAGATCATCCGTTCACCTACTCTGCGTCTCAAAGACAGTTTGGACTCATCAGACCAAAGGACAGATTTCCACTGGTGTAATGTCCATTGCTCGTGTTTCTTAGCCCACTCAAGTCTCTTCTACTTATTGGTGTCCTTTAGTAGTGGTTTCTTTGCAGCAATTTGACCATGAAGGCCTGATTCATGCAGTCTCCTCTGAACAGTTGATGTTGAGATGTGTCTGTTACTTGAACTCTGTGAAGCATTTATTTGGGCTGCAATCTGAGGTGCAGTTAATGAACTTAGCCTCTCCTGCAGAGGTAAATTTGGGTCTTCCTTTCCTGTGAAGGTCCTCATGAGAGCCAGTTTCATCATAGAGCTTGATGGTTTTTGTGACTGCACTTAAAGAAACTTTCAAAGTTCTTGAAATGTTCCCGATTGAACATGTCTTAAGGTAATGATGGACTGTTGTTTCTCTTTGCTTTTTTTGAGCTGTTCTTGCCATAATATGGACTTGGTCTTTTACCAAATAGGGATATCTTCTGTATACCACCCCTACCTTGCCACAACACAACTGATTGGCTCAAACGCATTAAGGAAAGAAATTCCACAAACAAACTTTTAACAAGGCACACTTGCTAATTGCATTCCAGGTGATTACCTCATGAAGCAGGTTGAGAGAATACCAAGAGTGTGCAAAGCTGTCAAGGCAAAGGGTGGCTACTTTGAACAATCTCATATATGATTTCATGTGTTATTTCAGAGTTTTGATGTCTTCACTATTATTCTACAATGTAGAAAATAGTAAAAATAAAGAAAACCCCTGGAATGAGTAGGTGTGTCCAAATTTTTGACTGGTCCAGTATAATATATAAAAGACGCTGCTGATGTAAGGTCAGTTTTGTATTTCCTCTTCACAGTATTGGGATGCAGCCCAAAGAGAGAAGAGGATGTAACAGTATTGGGACATTGCCCAAGGAGAGAAGAGGCTGTGTTACAGTACTGGAACACGGCCCGTGTCCTCAGTGAAAGATCAGTCTGAGGTCTGATTTATTTCTCGTGACCCTGTCATAAGATCTCTCCCTCCATCTCGCTTCTGTTCTGTCGCTTCCTCTCCTCTAGAGCACACTACCAGCCTCTGTCTCCCTCCTCTCCCCCAGCCCACCCCCACCTCCCCTTCTCTTCACCCAGCCTCACCCTTACTCCATCTCTCCTCTAGAGCACACTACCAGCCTCTGTCTCCCTCCTCTCCCCCAGCCCACCCCCACCTCCCCTTCTCTTCACCCAGCCTCACCCTTACTCCATCTCTCCTCTAGAGCACACTACCAGCCTCTGTCTCCCTCCTCTCCCCCAGCCCACCCCCACCTCCCCTTCTCTTCACCCAGCCTCACCCTTACTCCATCTCTCCTCTAGAGCACACTACCAGCCTCTGTCTCCCTCCACTCCCCCAGCCCACCCCCACTTCTCTTCACCCAGCCTCACCCTTACTCCATCTCTCCTATCATGCCCCTAATCGTTGTCTTCCTCCCTGAGGCTGGAAACCATCTCCACCATCCACCTCCCCCCCCTTCCTCCCCTCGCCTCTCCCCTTCGCCTCATCCACCTCCCCCCGTCCCTCACTCTCTCATCCACCTCCCCCTCTCTTCCCTCTCCCAGTCCCTCACTCTCTCATCCACCTCCCCCTTCCTCTCTTCCCTTCGCCTCTCCCATCCCTCACTCTCTCATCCACCTCCCCCTTCCTCTCTTCCCTTCGCCTCTCCCATCCCTCACTCTCTCATCCACCTCCCTGTCAAGCATTTGGGATATTCAGAACTAGGATCTGTCCATTCTTTTTTGGTGGCAACCTAGAAAAACAGAGGTCACCTTTTAATAGATCACACTACTGGGTTTGATAACGCTTTCCTTCCCAGTCGGCAGAGAGAGAGCGCGAGAGAGAGAGACAGAGAGAGACAAAGAGAGAGAGAGACAGAGAGAGATAGAGAGAGAGACAGAGATAGACAGAGAGAGAGAGCGAACCAGAGCAACGCTTACATATACACTCACACACCTTTTACTAGCTGACACTACTTGGGTCTTTCCAGGCAGCAGCGCGAGAAAGACAGCAGCGCTTAGAAAAACGCCCACGAGGCTACAGCGCAGGGCGAAACACACAGCCCACACACACACACACACACACACACACGTCTGGTAAAAAGAGGGGTGTATGTGGTATCAGATATGATGGTGGCAAGAGAGCAGAGTAATAGAGGAACCGGTCAGCAAAAAGAATCTGGAGGTTGTGTTGAACTTGAGTAGTGTGTGTGTGTACACACACCAGTCAAAAGTTTGGACACACCTACGCATTCAAGGGTTTTTCTTTATTTTAATTATTTTCTACGTTGTAGAATAATTGAAGAAATCAAAACTATGATATAACACATAAGGAATCATGTAATAACCAAAAGTTGTTCAAATCAAAATATATTTTATATTTGAGATTCTTCAAAGTAGCCACCATTTGCCTTGATGACAGCTTTGCACACTCTTGCCATTCTCTCAACCAATTTCACAAGGTAATCATCTGGAATGCATTTCAACGGGTGTCTTGTTAAAAGTTCATTTGTGGAATTTCTTTCCTTCTTAATGCGTTTGAGACAATTAGTTGTGTTGTGACAAGATAGGGTGCAGGTAGGGTGCAGTCGCAAAAACCCATCAAGCGCTTTGATGAAACTGGCTCTCATGAGGACCGCCACAGGAAAGGAAGACCCAGAGTTACCTCTGCTGCAGAGGATAAGTTCATTAGAGTTAACTGCATCTCAGATTGCAGCCCAAATAAATGCTTCACAGAGTTCAAGTAACAGACACATCTCAACATCATCTGTTCAGAGGAGACTGCATGAATCAGTCCTTCATGGTCAAATTGCTGCAAAGAAACCATTATTAAAGGACACCAATAAGAAGAGACTTGCTTGGGCCTAGAAACACAAGCAATGGACATTAGACCGGTGGAAATCTGTCCTTTGGTCTGATCAGTACAAATTGGAGATTTTTGGTTCCAACCGCCTAGTCTTTGTGCGACGCAGAGTAGGTGAACGGATGATCTCTGCATGTGAGGTTCCCACAGTGAAGCATTGAGGTGGTGGTGTGGGGGTGCTTTGCTGGTGACACTGTTTTATTTAAAAAATCAAGGCACACAGCATTCAGCAGCGATACGCCATCCCTTCTGGTTTGCGATTAGTGGGACTATCATTTGTTTTTCGACAGGACAATGGCTCAACACACCAATAGGCTGTGTAATAACTATTTGACCAAGAAGGAGAGTGATGGAGTGCTGCATCAGATGACCTGGTATCCACAACCATGTGACCTCAACCCAGTTGAGATGGTTTGGGATGAGTTGGACCACAGAGTGAAGGAAAAGCAGCCAACAAGAGCTCAGCATGTGTGGGAACTCCTTCAAGACTGTTGGAAAAGCATTCCAGGTGAAGCTGGTTGAGAGAATGGCAAGTGTGTGCAAAGCTGTCATCAAGGCAACGGGTGGCTACTTTCTAGAATCTAAAATATATTTTGATCTGTTTAAAACTTTTGGTTACTACATGATTCCATATGTGTTATTTCATAGTTTTGATGTCTTCATTATTATTCTACAATGCAGAAAATAGTAAAAACAAAGAAAAACCCTTGAATGAGTAGGTGTGTCCAAACCTTTGACTGGTACTGTACATAGTAGATTTCCGATTTAGAAAAAAATAAAAAACCCCGAATCCCAACCAACCAGACCAAAGTCTGCACATGCAGACACAACCTGTAATATCTCAGAATGGATTTCCTCTGCTGACAGTTCAGTGCAATTTAAATACTTTTCTAATAAGTTCAATCATTTTTTAAATTCTGTTTCTATGTCTGGATTCCGTTTTTATAGGGCCATACCTAGTGATTTATGTGTGTGTATATATACACAAGTGTGTATGCAAATCCAGAGGTAGACATTTGCATTGTGGTAAAGCAGACTGCTGATAACAGGTTAGGTGAGGTTAACCAGTGGTGAGCTGTGGTTGATTATCTGTGTAGTTCATTTCTGGACTTCCCCACTGTGGGATGGGAACGTGATCATAGACTGTGTCGATGCTGCCCAAGCTTCGTCTGCAATGCCTCGCACCTAACAAAAAACACAACTACTACTTAGCGTCTGGGTATTTTCCAATTTGTTTTTCCCCATGATAGTTTTGTTGTACCCTGAACCTGTTGTGGAAACGTAGATGTGTGTGTACTACTTTAGAAAAGAGAAGAAATAAAAGGACTATTCAGCTAATCATAGTTAACACGGAGACATTTGGAGCGAAGAGACAGGAGCCTGCTGGGCGACTCAAAGTATACGTATCTCTCTGGCAGCATTTAGGAGACAAACACACACACACACACACACGAGTAGCAGCCAAGGCAGCCCTAAGGCATACAACACACACCAGCTGCCTACTAACTGTGGTTATAGAGATCCTGTGGTCAGCCCCAGGCCAGTCAATGTTACCTACGCTGTGAAGCCCCACTTCCCTTAGTTGGCCTACCTAAAAAAAAAAGAACACACACACACACCCCCCTTATCCCCAAGCTTAGTGTAAGAAGGGGGAACAAACGTATGTACCAGTGTATCAGTTCCATTTTGACATCACCAGCGCGAAGGGAAAAAAGGAGTGAATGGGGGGTTGCAGAGAAATAGGGATACAGAAAGAGGGGAGAAAGAGGCGTGGGGGGTCTGACCACTGGGGTATAAGAACTGGATACTGTGTCCAAGATGACCACTCTATTGTTTTCAAGGTACTCTACTCACGTTCGCCAATTCATGGACTGTCTATATCAGGGTTGCACCCGGGTTTATACAGACCAGCATCACATGTGCACTACCACTCAGTGCGCACAGGGAGCAGCAGGGGAAGCCACAACAACATCATCACCTTATCCAATAATATGGCAGACATCGGATGAATATAAAAATGTTAATATATTTGGCTGTGAGTGACAAATTAAGTTAGGTTTATTTTCGGGGAATTTTCGGCATCTGCTACAATTATTTGACTAATTAATTGAACATTTTTTGGCACAAATGTGATGACTAAAGGGTCTTATTAGCAGGCCTGGAATTTCTTAGGGGCAAGGCCATTTGGCCTTCAAGAGGAGCCCAATGTGCCAGGGCACCAAGGCCATCTGCCAGGGCACCAAGGCCATTAACCAAAATAGTCCATTTAAATCAATTTGAAAACTGAAACACATGTTTTTCGTAACATAATTTATGTAGTACAGAAATAATTAGCCTACATGTCAAAGTGCAGGTGATAGCCTACGCGTATTGGCAAGAGCATATCATGTCTAGGCCGATGCTGACATGAGGGAGGCGCCTGAAAATGTAGCCAAACTTTAAATGAGACTTTTAATTACATAGATATAGGCTAAACGCCAGTCATGTTTGATATGTATAAAGTAGGATCATTACTACTATCTAAAGGCTTGATTCTGTCCACATACCTGAGGGACTGTTCGTTCCGATAGGAAAGAAAGGCCAGTGTCTGCTGTGCACTTAAACATCACCCACCTTGCAATCTGAATGGAGGCAGTCAACATTTTGAAACTACTTAACCATAAACGCAATAGGTTAAAACCTGGAAGTTGATCCTTTTATGAGGCATGTCTTACCATGTTCTGACCATAGGAATGTTAAGGGGATTCTTTTATAAACACTTCCTCATATGCCATTGAAACCAGTGTCTCATGTTCTCAACTTTTGTTGTCCAGCAGCCAAAGACACAATTCTAGTCATTAACAACCCATGCATCTTTATGTTTTCCCTCTTGCTAACTCCCCGATCACACCGACAGCATCATTGCATTCTGGTACACCGGCAGTACATTCATTTCCAATGGAACGCTGCGTTTGCCTTGCAGCATCACGTTGCAGAGGCAGTTGCAGTGCGTTCTGTTTGGTTCATAGGTTGGATTTATCCGACGTAGGCATCAAACTGTATGCGTTAACTGCCTGACAGAAATGGTAGCAGAAGGTGAATGTTGAACTTTTGTTGCACACATCGAGGTGATGATGCGTACCATTTTGCACAATGACAATTTAGGTGTAATGGAGGTATACATTTCTGAAGGGTATTTTCATCTCTGTCATATGAAACCACTCGCATGTGTGGTGCACTTTTGCTGCTAAATGCATTTTGGAACATTCATGCTTATAGCCTACTGCCGTGTGCGCATTGCTGTGCTTTATAAATGTGAAGAAATAGCCTAATAGTTTATCAACATTTTCAGCTTAACTTTCTGATCTATTGCATCAGCCTCATTGCTTAAAAAATAAAGTATGTACAGTGGTTCCGTCGCATCCCACAACTGTCCCAGAGTGTTTGTGACATTTATTTAATGCACAATAGAATGTCTCACCTTTTGTACTATGGAGCATAGTAGATTGACATAGGCTATTGCTGTTCATTAGGCATACTCATCTTGTTGATGCGCCTCGGAATAATTGAACTAAAATTGGTTAGTTTTTTTATTCTGCTTTTATGTCTGGATTCCGTTTTTATAGGGCCCTAACTAGTGATTTGTGTGTGTGTGTGTGTGTATGCAAATCCAGAGGTAGACATTTGCATTGTGGTAAAGCAGACTGCTGATAACAGGTTATATGCACATCGGAATTCGGATAAGAATGGCCCGTGGTTACATCCCTGATGAGTCAGTCTTCACTTGTTGCCTCCCTTTGGAGCTGCGATGCCAGTGAGAAGGACCCAATCACGTGACAGGCATTGGTTAATAAGAATTTAATTATCTGAGAAAGACATGTGAGCGAGAGGTGCTTCGGAGCATGGTGATTGGCAGCTGGGAGAAGGGAAGAATAATTATTGTATTAGGCACAAGTGCACAATGGCCACTTTGGGTGCAAGGCATTCATTTTTTTTCGGGGGCAATAAGGCCATGGCCGTCGATGCCGCCGGGAAATTAGAGCTGCTTTTTAGGAATTTACCAATCTGATTTCTCTATGTGGCAATTATCTTTCTGGGCTGGGTGTCAGTTAATCTGCAGTACCGAAGCAAAACTGTAGGAGCAGTCAAAACCGTGCTTCTAGAACGGAACCGTGGCCTCTTGGGACTGACAAGGGGGTTGTAAATGTGACCACTTTCACCTCTACCCTCACAAGGCTCAAAACGGCAACAAAAAAAACAAACACTTGCATTTGCAACCATTTGACTTGGCAGTAAGACAGAATTTTTTTATTGGTCGCTAGGATGCAAGTGAAAAAAGAAAATGTAGCTGGTCACGTTAGTCTTTGGTTCACAATTAGCTTTTCAAAACAGCAATGGGTAAGTAAACCAGGTATCCAAAAATGTTGGTCCGAAGTCTTGGTTGAATCTTTGCGACGCGCAACTCAGTCATCATGCACTTTTTGAATTAACTTTGTTGTAATTTTTACCCCCTTTTTCTCCCCAATTTTTGTGATTACGATTTTGTCTCATTCCTGAAACTCCCCAATGGGCTCGAGAGTGAGAGGCGAAGGTCGAGTCGTGCCTCTTCCAAAACAAGACACACCAAACTGCGCTTCTTAACACCTGTTCTCTTAACCCTGAAGCCAGCAGCAATGTGTCAGAGGAAACACCGTTCAACTGACAACTGAAGTGAGCCTGCAGGCGCCCGGCCCACCAAAAGGAGTCGCTAGAGCACGATGAGCCAAGTAAAGCCACCCGCCCAAACCCGGACGGTGCTGGGAAATTATGCACCGCCCTATGGAACTCCCAGTCACTGCCGTTTGGGATTGAACCCCAGGCTGTAGTGACTTCGCAACACTGCACTGCAGTGCCACTTGGGAGGCTGAATGAACATCTCTAAAGGCATTCCCCAAAGAACCTTCCCAATTAAATAACTGCAAAGTAGGCCTACCTGGCAGAATGATTTCATGATGATTTGTATCAATCGCAGGACATTTGTTTAGCAAACTGCCATCAGATGTAGCCTACAGTAAAAACACAATTAGCCAACCAATGGTCTCTTGCTAGTTTACACACCCTCCAACGTTGCTTTTGTTCTCCCGATGTGGTTTAAGCATTGTCGTGGACTTAAATACAGAAATGGAATGTTCTTTTCTATAAAAAGGTGCTTTTGAGAGTGAAAACCTGAAAAAAAACCTGGGATAACTCAGAAGCCTGGAAAAATAAAACAGCGGGAACTGAATTTACCAAAAGATAAAAACTGATTTTATAGAACCCTACAAAGTGACTTTAAATCTTTAACACCCTTTTGAGATCAAATAAAATCGTTGCACAATTTTTTTCCCTCCAAACAATCAATATAAATGATATTGTCAAGTTAAAATGTAATTTCTTTGTGTATGGAGGGTAGGTCATTATAGACTATAGGCTACTTGCTCAGCCCGCAAGCGAAAGATAACATTGAAATGATGCATGCATCATCCTCTTTCCCTGGTCAGTATTATTTTAATTTGGGCCAGTAGCTTCCAGTTGGCACTGGCCCTGTGTGCCATTGGCAAATGTACCTGAATGTCAAGCTCTGCAAGGGCATGCGAATATAAAAGACAGCTAGTCATTATTAGGTTCTGTATGGAATGCAGGCACAATACGAGACACAGGTCAGGTCATTATCGCTGAGCAGTGGTGTAAAACCAGGTGCTGGTGCCATCAACTGAAAACGTTGGGAGCACCAGCACCACCAGAATAAAAGTTAGTCTAGAACTCTACCTCATAACCCCCCTACATCTCCAGAGAGGAATGCATGACCCCGTTTGGGCTGTGTGTGCGTGGTGTTCCATGAGGATTGGCGGCTGTGGGACACACTCGATTAAAATGCTCTTCATTAACAAGGCGAGCACCTGGGAAAGTATTTATAGGCTGGCTTCTGAGTGTGTGTGTGTGGGTGTGTCGGACTGTGAACCAGCCAGTCAGTCAGTCACAGTGGGTCAGAATCATAGAAAAAGTTTGGTGAACCTGAACACCATGTTGATGGCCTAGGAGGCAAAAAAAAAATGGAATATAGAATTATGCCATTTTTTTAATAATAGTATTTATGTAATGCAAGTCAGATAATTATCCCTAAACCTGACCCTTGGCATGGAGGGATTTAACACACACACACACACACACACACACACACAAGGCTGTCAAATCTAGCTCAAGAAGCATGACAACATTCCCTTATATGACCAAAATAATGAGAGAACACCTGAGTTCTCTCTCCTCCAGGCTATTTCTGCTCTGACCGTCACCAGGGTTTAGAACTAAACCCCTCAACCTGCCCCTGGCTAGTGAGTGACCACCCAAAATGAACTTAATCTGAGCTAGTTTCTCCTCCATTCGGAGAGTCTGAGCCCTGCTAGCCCAACATGAAAACCCCTCCCATTTGGAGCGAAGCAGCAGGGCAAGAAAGTGACTGAGTAGGCAGCAGTTCACTTAGCCAACAGCCCAGGTCACAGATACACAGCTCCAAGTCATGCTGCAGCAGCCCCCAACCCAGCCCCAATTCAGGCAACAGCTGCCCCCAGCCCAGCCAGCCAGTCCCAAGTCAAGCAACAGCAGCCCCCAGCCCAGCCAGCCAGTCCCTAGTCAAGCAACAGCAGCCCCCAGCCCAGCCAGCCAGTCCCTAGTCAAGCTACAGCAGCCCCCAGCCCAGCCAGCCAGTCCCTAGTCAAGCAACAGCTGCCCCCAGCCCAGCCAGCCAGTCCCAAGTCAAGCAACAGCAGCCCCCAGCCCAGCCAGCCAGTCCCTAGTCAAGCTACAGCAGCCCCCAGCCCAGCCAGTCCCTAGTCAAGCTACAGCAGCCCCCAGCCCAGCCAGCCAGTCCCTAGTCAAGCTACAGCAGCCCCCAGCCCAGCCAGCCAGTCCCTAGTCAAGCTACAGCAGCCCAGCCAGCCAGTCCCTAGTCAAGCTACAGCAGCCCAGCCAGCCAGTCCCTAGTCAAGCTACAGCAGCCCCCAGCCCAGCCAGCCAGTCCCTAGTCAAGCTACAGCAGCCCCCAGCCCAGCCAGCCAGTCCCTAGTCAAGCTACAGCAGCCCCCAGCCCAGCCAGCCAGTCCCTAGTCAAGCTACAGCAGCCCCCAGCCCAGCCAGCCAATCCCTAGTCAAGCTACAGCAGCCCCCAGCCCAGCCAGCCAGTCCCTAGTCAAGCTACAGCAGCCCCCAGCCCAGCCAGCCAGTCCCTAGTCAAGCTACAGCAGCCCCCAGCCCAGCCAGCCAGTCCCTAATCAAGCTACAGCAGCCCCCAGCTCAGCCAGCCAGTCCCTAGTCAAGCTACAGCAGCCCCCAGCCCAGCCAGCCAGTCCCTAGTCAAGCTACAGCAGCCCCCAGCCCAGCCAGCCAGTCCCTAGTCAAGCTACAGCAGCCCCCAGTCGAGCCAGCCAGTCCCTAGTCAAGCTACAGCAGCCCCCAGCCCAGCCAGCCAGTCCCTAGTCAAACTACAGCAGCCCCCAGCCGAGCCAGCCAGTCCCTAGTCAAGCTACAGCAGCCCCCAGCCCAGCCAGCCAGTCCCTAGTCAAGCTACAGCAGCCCCCAGCCGAGCCAGCCAGTCCCTAGTCAAGCTACAGCAGCCCCCAGCCGAGCCAGCCTAGAGCCCTCTCTGTGTTTTGACCAAGTAGAGGAAAACGCCACCAGAGCTGTGGAGCATGGCTGGTCCCATGGCCTGATATGGCCCTCAGCAGCACATGTTATAGGGGAGATGGGGGGAGGTAGAGTGAGTGAGGTCTCCATGGCCTGTCCCATCTTCGGGCATCAAAATTCCACTTTGGTCATACAAGCACTTCAACCAACCGAGCCATAGGAAACCACAGTATTTGCATGTACAATCAACTCCTGATAAATGCAACTGCCTGGGACTGTGGTACTTGTAACATCATGCATTGAACAGGCGAGTGTAGAACTATGGAGCATTTAAAAACAAGGTAATTGACCCGGAAAACCACGCATAGCCCTGGTGTGACTAATAGGAGTCAGTGACATATCAGTCTAAGCTTTATCCATGTTTAACAAAGCCTATTATAGACCTGGCCTAATCCTGCTTTACACCTCCTTATCCCTGCTCAGACACAAATACACAGCCTAAACTCACTTAGAATAGTCTGTTTACTGCACGACTGGTCACATAGAGGCACAGGCACACACTGCCTCTCACAGAAGTCCCACTGACTGACTAAAATCTGAAAATCTGATACAGGAAGTAGACTTCTCCACTGATCAGGGCTAGCTGATCCTGCAGAACTAGTACTGGTTTTAGTTCCAGCCCTGGTACTAGACTCACACAGCATTGCAACACAAGAGCAGGAATAGTCAGTAGGTATAAACAGAGATATATTGATGATGAAGTGAACAGTCCCAACCCACACATCCATCATCTCTGTGCTCCACTCTGAAGCAGTAGAATTGAGAAATGGAAGTGGGGAACAGTAATCCATCTGAGCCTACTGCAAACAGATAGTGTGTGTGTGTGTGTGTGTGTATACACACACACAACAAAAATATAAAACGCAACATTGCAAGAATTTCAAAGATTTTACTGAGTTACTGTTCAAAGGAAATCAATCAATGGAATTAAATTAATGAGGCCCTAATCTATGGAATTCACATGACTGTGAATACAGATATGCATCTGTTGGTCACAGATACCTTTAAAAAAGTAGGGGGGTCAGAAAACCAGTCAGTATCTGGTTTCAGCACCATTTGCCTCATGCAGCGTGACATCTCCTTCACACAGAGTTGATCAGGCTGTTGATTGTGGCCTCTTCAATGGCTGTGTGAAGTTGTTGGACATTGGCAGGAACTGGAACACGCTGTCGTACACGCCGATCCAGAGCATACCAAACATGCTCAATGGGTGACATGTCTGGTGAGTACGCAGGCCATGGAAGAACTGGGACATTTTCAGCTTCCAGGAATTGTGCATAGATCCTTGCAACATGGGGACGTGCATTATCATGCTGAAACATGAAGTGATGGCGGCGGATGAATGGGTCGGCAATGGGTCTCAGGATCTCGTCATGGTATCTCTGTGCAATCAAATTGCCATCGCTTAAATGCAATTGTGTTCGTTGTCCATAGCTTATGCCTGCCTATACCATAACCCCACTGCTACCATGGAGCACTCTGATCACAACGTTGACATCAGAAAACCGCTCTCCCCACTACACCATATACCACTGTCTGCCATCTGCCCGGTACAGTTGAAACCAGGATTCATCCATGAAGAGCACACTTCTCCAGCATATCAGTGGCCATCAAAGGTAAGCATTTGCCCACTGAAGTAAGTTACGATGCCGAACCGCAGTTAGGTCAAGACCCTGGTGAGGATGACGAGAACCCAGATGAGCTTCCCTGAGATGGTTTCTGACAGTTTGTGCAGAAATTCTTCGGTTGTGCAAACCCAGTTTCATCAGCTGTCCAGGTGGCTGAAGAAGCCGGATGAGGAGGTCCTCGACCGGCATGGTTACACATGGTCTGCAGTTGTGAGGCTGGTTGGATGTAATGCCAAATTCTCCAAAACGACATTAAAGGTGGCTTATGGTATAGAAATTAACATTAAATTCTCTAGCAATAGCTCTGGTGGACATTCCTTCAGTCAGCATGCCAACTGCACACTCCCTCAAAACTTGAGACATCTGTGGCATTGTGTGAGAAAACTGCACATCTTAGTGGCCTTTTATTGCCCCCAGCACAAGGTGCACCTGTGTAATGATCATGCTGTTTAATTAGCTTCTTGATATGCCACACCTGTCAGGTGGATGGATTATCTTGGCAAAAGGAGAAATAGTCACTAACAGAGATGCAAACAAATTTGTGCACAGAATGAGAAATAAGCTTTTTGTGCGTATGAAACATTTCGGGGATCTTTTATTTCAGCTCATGAAACATGGGACAAACACTTTACATGTTGTGTTAATATTTTTTGTTCCGTGTGAAAGATATAATTTTTTTCTCTGTGACCTAGGCCTAATATGCTCCCCACAGGTTCAAGTCAAGAATACAATACAGTAGGATAGAGTGTGATACAATTTTTAAAAATGTCTAAATAGCCTACAATAGAATAGTGTGTCTATGTGTGGTTTGGCCTACTTCTCAGAACTGAGCCAGGGTCCACAGGGAAATGACTGGAGAGAGGGGCAATCACACGTGTCAGACAACCTGGGATATGTTTTGTAAGTGTGAAACGGGAGCAAACGTTTCTGAAACAGAGCTAGTCTACTACCCAAAATGAACTTGTCCAATAGAAACACAATGCTATTTTTTATGTCTAAAAGACTGGTAGACACTGGCAATCTAAGGCCAGTTATTTTTCTCCTTTGGCTAAGGTTAGGATTTAGGAATGCCAAACTGATCCTAGAGACCTGTGTCTTAGGACAACTTCTACTGCCAGGAGCGTCTCCTTCGTGGTGGTCTGTAAAAGCACAGACACACATATACAGACACACACAAGTATCTACATGATTCTGACTGATGTTGAGAAGCTGCACCCAATGTTTCATATATACATTTAATTCAGAGAGCACACCAGAACTCTTTCCTAGGCAGGGTAGCCTAGTGGTTAGAGCGTTGGACTGGTAACCAAAAGCTTGCAAGTTCATATCCCCGAGCTGACAAGGTACAAATCTGTTGTTCTGCCCCTGAACAGGTAGTTAACCAGTCCCTGAACAGGCAGTTAACCTGCACTGTTCCTAGGCTGTCGTTGAAAATAAAAATGTGTTCTTAACTGACTTGACTAGTTAAATAAAAGTAAAATAAATAGAGCCTAGATCAAGCTATAGGATGTGCAAGACATCCTTTTCAGCTCATCTGTATTCTTTATTTAGCAGTGCAACTGTTACAATCTATTACCTTCCAATGGATCATTTATTGGGGCTGGGGTTAACATAAAAACAGCAGGGAGGGATCTGTTTTCTGCAATACAGTACCATTAACATGACCATATATGCTTAAATTCTTTTCACCATCAGATTCATTCTGAAATGGACCTCTCCAGTCCTTGAAGTAATAGTATTAGTGGTAGTAGAACTTGGATTCAGTACTAGTCAGCAGATATAACAATATGGCGACACTAACGTTGCTCATCTAATAATACATAGTTAGCATAACCACTTGATTTGATTATGGACCATTCCCCCGTTCTAAGAATTAAATTGAAGCCTAGCACTTAGCTAACTAACCGTTCATAGACTAATTGACGAGTTAAACCAGGGGTGAGTGGATGGTAAGCAAGATACAGTTAGTTAGTTAGCAAGCAAGCAAGCAATGACAGCAAATAGCTAGATGCCAACGTTAAGTAGCTAGTTGGTTAGCAAACACTAGTAGCACCAACAGCTAAAGTGACAAGATGTTGGCCAAGTGGCTTGGTGATTTAGCTAGCAACAGAAGGTAGCTAGCTACCTACCCATCTGACTAGCTAAAAAACTCGTTTGCTAACCAAACACATATCTAGCTAGCTAACGTGAACTAACTAATACATATTGACTGGTTAGCTAACATTAGACATCTAGCTAGTTCACTTGGGGGGGGGATGGAGGCCTGAAGCTAGCTAGCTAACCTATCTAGTTAACTAAATTGATATTTCACAAAACGGCAACTAGCTACCTATGGTTCAAAGAAACACCAAAATATGGATGACAGTTTGCGTTACCGAGAAGGAGCAATTTCAGTTCTCTCCTCGAGTCCCGCTTGTCTCGCCGGAGTTGTTTGTCTATCTCCGCATTGATTCGTTTCGATTCCTTCGCCTCTTCGCTCAGGCAGCAAGCCATCATCGACTCCAAAGTCATCCCTCCTGGTTTTGGCAGCCCGTGGGTTAGAATGGACTAGCTGGTTGGGTTAACTTTAGCTAGGTATCTAATATCCCGATCCTCGCTTCTAATGTCTGGCGAGGAGGTGGACTGAGGGGTCTTGGATGGGAATGGGGGAGGGGAGCTAGGGGCCTCGCTGTCAAGTTGTCCCCAACCGAGAACTGTCCGACTTCACCCGTGTACAGATCTCAGCAAATCACGGGAGGATCGGCGAAGAGGGGGCAGTGTCGGTGCGAGGGGGTGTGTTGAGGGCCTCTCTCCGTTGATGCGCGCTTCAAGCCTTGTTTAGATTTCTCACGTTAGCTAGCTAGTTGGACAACTAGCTAGCTAGCTAACTATCCCTATTACCCGCCTTGATTGCGATACCCCCTGTTCACTGACTTGGGTTCGTGCGTCCCCTGGTCCTTGGCCTGACACAACGAACGGGGCTAACTGCACTGTCGCGACATCCAACAAGCTAGTTAGCTAACGTAGCCAACTGTCCGCCTTCTCAGCGCCGTCCGCCCCCTAGCTAGAGACAAGCCACAATTGTCAATAAAATGCACACAAAGGCAACGCATCCATATGGCCAGTCTTGCAATGGCACAGTCACCACTTCCCAGCAAATGCTCGTCCTCCTTTTTCTATCCAACTAAACGCTAGCTAGTTTCCAGCGTTATGTCTCGATAGCTGAACGGCTTCGTGATGTGTCAGAGCTGTGATGCTGGCAAACTGAGAAATGACCATTCCCCAGTCAGATTTGGCTGACTAGCTAGCAGTGCAGCATTCGATTGAATCTCGCATCATTTTTGGCGCAGTTATCGCGCTATCTGACGTTAGCTTGCTAATACATTTCCCATGAAAACACAGCCGCTAGTTAAATAAACAGAAAACAAAATGCGTATTGATGGCCTCGCTAGCAACTAGCAGTTCCATTTATTAGAAGATCGTTGGGTTTCTGTTGAAAACCGTGGGTATGGCACACTCTAGTTGGATGCCAGGAGGGTACTAGGCAACCAAACTGAGTGACAGTGGGTTTGCACGTTACATGAGCAGGAAAAGGGGCGGGACGTCTTTTAATTCTGGATGTGGATTCTGAGAACCACTCAAATTAGGTCGATGCATTCAATGAACGGCATACATAAATTGCAGCTAGAAAGCAACGACAAATAATTCCGATTTTTGCCATATTGCTTTATGAGTTCATAATGGATCTATTTAGGGAGATTACCGGTATTGTTTTTTCAATGGCACAGGGATCAGCGGATTAATATCGCAGTTTCCACCCACTCATGATCTGCGGGTTTGCACTAGATGATGGAGTTTATGACCGTTAGGGTACTCGGGGGGTAACTAGCCCCCCTCAGAACAATGTCTAATTGCTGATTCAAAACAGCAACATTCGCACGACATTGCATGTCACCATTATTATCCGTAGTATGAGGAGATTTTTAATTCACCTGCACATACATTTTCTCTGTTGTTCCTTTTCCATACAATCCATTATGTACAATTACACTACATATTAATTGAATAATACAATATTTTAAATCACAACAGTTTTTAAAATGACATTCAGGATAAAAAGGGTTTCAATAGTTTTTAATTCAGAAAAATAATAATAATTGGAATATAATATTGGAATGGAATATAAGTAATAACATTGGAATATAACATTCAATAACAATAACTCATAACTTAACTAATTCATTCAGTGTAACATTGATGTGGCAAATCTCTTATGCTCTGCTATTGCACAATTCTAATTTGTACATAGGTCACAAATAAAACTATCCCCAGTAAAAGTGGAACACAACTCATAAGCCCACCTGTGACAAAAAACAGGGCGAGAGATGCCAATTGAAATGATCTCTCTTAAAAACGTAGCTAGCTATATGGCTATATCAAATCAAATCATATTTCTCACTTGTCCCGAATACAACAGGTATACAACCTTACCGTGCAATGCTTACTTAAATCCTTTAATCTTCTTAGGGCTAGGCCCTTTTTTCTCAATTTCCGCCTGACATGTGATGTGCCCAAAGTAAACTGCCTGTTGCTCAGGCCCTAAAGCCAGGATATGCATATAATTGGTACTATTGGAAAGAAAACACTTTGAAGTTAGTAGACATTTTTAAAATAATGTAGGAGAATATAATACAATAGATATGGTAGGAGAAAATCCAAAGAAAAGCCAACCAGATTTGTTTTTGAGAGCCCATGCTCTTACAATGGAAAGTATAGGGGCATACTGAATCCTAGCTCCCAGGATGCAATTCCTATGGCTTCCACAGGATGTCAGCAGTCTATGTTCAAGTTTTCAGGCTTGTAACTTCAAAAACGAATAAGAAAGATCCGTTTTAGTACAGGAACACAGTCTTGGAAATGAATGTATTGAACATACTTCATTCCGTAAGACATATTACAGTTTGATTACATTTTGATTATCTGAGAAGTAAATAGAAACGTATTATGACTTCAGATTGCTTTCTCTGCATGTTGAACGAGTGGATTACTCAAATCGATGTTGCCAACTTAACTGACTTTTTGGCATATAAAGAAGGATTTTATCTAACAAACCGACACTACATGTTATAGCTGGGACCCTTTGGATGACAAATCAGAGGAAGATTTTCAAAAAGTAAGTGAATATTTAATCGCTATTTGTGAATTTATGAAACCTGTGCCAGTGGAAAATTATTTTGATGTGGGGCGCCATCCTCAAACAATTGCATGGCATGCTTTCGCTGTAATGGCTACTGTAACTCGGACAGCACAGTTAGATTAAAAACAATTTAACCTTTCAACCGATATAAGACACTGGTATGTACCTAAATGTTTAATATCCATAATTTTTATGATTATTTATTTTAAATGTTCGCCCTCCAGTTTCACTGGAAGTTGTCCCACTAGCAGGATGCCTAGCCCTAACTAAAAATGCAGTTCAGAAATAAAGTTAAGAAAATATTTACTAAATAAACTAAAGTAAAAAAATGTAAAAAAAAGTAACACAAAATAACAATAATGAGGCTATATACAGGGGGGTACCAGTACCGAGTCAATGTACGGGGGTACAGGTTATTCAAGGAAATTTGTACATGTAGGCCCCAGTGATATACTGGGCTTTATGCATTACCCTATGTCGCGCCTTACGGTCAGATACTGAGCAGTTGCTATACCAGGCGGTGATGCAACCGGTCAGGATTCTCTCGATGGTGCAGCTGTAGAACTTTTTGAGGATCTAGGGACACATGCCAAATCTTATCAGTTTTCTGAGGGGGAAACGGGCTTCACGACATTCTTGGTGTGTTTGAACCATGATTAGTTTGTTGGTGATGTTGACACCAAGAAACTTGAAACTCAACCCACTCCACTACAGCCCCGTCAATGTGAATAGTGTCACGTCTGCTCCAGCTCTTCCCTTCCCCTGGAGCTTGAGGGCGCCAGATTACCCTGCATCACGCACTCCTGCCATCCATCACGCACACCTGCCTTCCCATGTCACTAGCATCAGCGTGATTGGCCTCACCCGGACTCACTTATCACATGTTCATTTCCTCCCCTATATTTGTCTGTTCCCTTGCTCTGTTCCCTGCTGCTGCATTGATTGTTTCTTGTCTTAGTTTCTGTTTGCTGACGCTGTGCCTGTCTCGTTATAATTCCGTCATTTATTAAATATTACTCCCCGTACCTGCTTCGTCTCTCCAGCGTCATTCCGCATGACAGAATGCAGCAGCCAACATATGAAGCATTGGGGAGTACTGGCGTTCCGGTTGGAATGGTGGCAGTGGCTCTGGGTCGCCATCGATGGACCCGGGGATGCCTAGCCAGCTCGTCGGGCTTCCATGCCTTAGCTGGTTCGAGAGGTTTCCTTGCCCCGGTTGGCTCGGAGGGTGCCCATCCCACATCGGGCCTCAGCCGTATCGTTAGTTTTTGTGCGCCCAACCGGTCCAGGAGCGTTTTGTTTGTGACGTCAGGGTGGATTCTGCCGCCGATGTAACTCAGGGGTACCTCAGCCAGCCCGTCGGGCTTCCACGCCCTGGCTGGCTCGAGAGGTTTCGTTGCCTCGGTTGGCTCGGCAGGTTTCCATCCCACGCCACGCTGAGCTGGATCTCAGGGCTTCTTCAGCGGGATCAACAGGCGTCTTGCCTCAGCCAGATCGGCAGGCTCCCATGCCTCGGCCGGCTCGCCAGGCTCTCACGCTCCTGCCGGTTCGTCGGGTTTTCACGCCCCAACCGGCTTGCCCAGCGCCCATGTCTCATCCAGTTTGCCCAGGTGGACACCGGGTGACGTCCCAAGAGGGAGGGGTACTGTCACTTCTGCTCCAAATTTTGCTTTAGCCCCTCCATTTCGGGAGTCGGAAGTTGATTCCTATTTCTCTGCGTTTGAGCGTGTGGCCGCTGCTCTGCATTGGCCACTCAGGGTTTGGCCGCTCCTATTGCAATGTAAATTGTCTGGGAAGGCCCAGGAAGTAGCACTTGTTCATTTGTGAAAGTTACATATTTCTAAAAAGTATTTTTGAATTTCGCGCACTGCCTTTTCAGCGGAATGTTGTCGAGGTGTTCCGCTAGCGGAACCCCTGCACTAGAAAGGTTCATTTCAAATGATTTTCTAACAAGTTTTTAATTTCTAAGAATAGTTTGACTTGAGGTGTGTTCCGCCTCATTCATTCACATAAGTAGTCATTTTTACTTTTTTACAATACATTTTATAAAAATTTCTGACCCGGACAAAATTCCCCAAGCACTTCACAATTGTTTGTGCAGTTCAAGTCTGCAGACATTTGCGCATGTCTCGTCAGAATAGGATCTGCACACACGTGTTCACATCCTGTCTGTTGCCTGCATCGCAGTCATTGTTTTTGTTACCAGTAATTACTTTGGAAATGTGTGTGTTTCTATCAATGTAAGTGCCTTATTACGTTATAATAGTTTCTGGACATCATTTCTACTGTAGCTCACTATGTATGAAGCATAATATATTTGTGTATATTCCTTATAACTGTGGACATATGAGGTAACGTTACTCATTTCATAACCTTTATGGTGTTATATTCAATCGTGCTTATGTAGCTAGCTACATTCTTCTATTAGTTCTGTAAAACAATGTTAATTGCCTCAGAAGTGTTAGCTTGTGTATTATTTTGAAGCTACCGTGGCCTTATGGCTCCCAAGTGGCGCAGCGGTCTATGGCACTACATCTCAGTGTTAAAGGTGTCACTATAGACACCCTGGTTCAAATCCAGGCTATGTTTCTGGTGACCAAGATGGCGTAGCAGTGAAGACGTGTTTTGTTCGTGTCTCGTGTACTTCTGTATTTTTCATATTTTTTGTATATATACTTCAATTTTATTTTCAATCTCTTTTCGATTTTTAATTTGATTATACCTTCCGGTAACCTGCCTCAACCAATGTGATACGGTATCGCTATTATTTTTTAATTTTAGAACACATTCAAGAACCTCCAGAAGCTAACCAGCTAATTAGCTATTCAGTCATTGTTAGCCACTGCTAGTGGCTTTTACCTCCTGTTCTTTTTTTTCTTTTTTTTTTTTTACCCCTTTTTCTCCCCAATTTCATGGTATCCAATTGTTGTAGTAGCTACTATCTTGTCTCATCGCTACAACTCCCGTACAGGAGAGACAAAGGTTGAAAGTCATGCATCCTCCGATACACAACCCAACCAGCCGTACTGCGCGCATCCAACCCGGAAGCCAGCCGCACCAATGTGTCGGAGGGTACACCGTGCACCTGGCAACCTTGGTTAGCTAACTTAATTGAGGAAAATAAGAACAATCTGAAATTCCTTTTTGATACTGTCGCAAAGCTAACTAAAAAGCAGCATTCCCCAAGAGAGGATGACTTTCACTTTAGCAGTGATAAATTCATGAACTTCTTTGAGGAAAAGATTATGATTATTAGAAAGCAAATTACGGACTCCTCTTTAAATCTGCGTATTCCTTCAAAGCTCAGTTGTCCTGAGTCTGCACAACTCTCCCAGGACCTAGGATCAAGAGAGACGCTCAAGTGTTTTAGTACTATATCTCTTGACACAATGATGAAAATAATCATGGCCTCTAAACCTTCAAGCTGCATACTGGACCCTATTCCAACTAAACTACTGAAAGAGCTGCGTCCTGTGCTTGGCCCTCCTATGTTGAACATAATAAACGGCTCTCTATCCACCGGATGTGTACCAAACTCACTAAAAGTGGCAGTAATAAAGCATCTCTTGAAAAAGCCAAACCTTGACCCAGAAAATATAAAAAACTATCGGCCTATATCGAATCATCCATTCCTCTCAAAAATTTTAGAAAAGGCTGTTGCGCACCAACTTACTGCCTTCCTGAAGACAAACAATGTACACGAAATGCTTCAGTCTGGTTTTAGACCCCATCATAGCACTGAGACGGCACTTGTGAAGGTGGTAAATTACATTTTAATGGCATCGGACCGAGGCTCTGCAGCTGTCCTCGTGCTCCTAGACCTTAGTGCTGCTTTTGATACCATCGATCACCACATTCTTTTGGAGAGATTGGAAACCCAAATTGGTCTACACGGACAAGTTCTGGCCTGGTTTAGATCTTATCTGTCGGAAAGATATCAGTTTGTCTCTGTGAATGGTTTGTCCTCTGACAAATCAACTGTAAATTTCGGTGTTCCTCAAGGTTCCGTTTTAGGACCACTATTGTTTTCACTATATATTTTACCTCTTGGGGATGTTATTCGAAAACATAATGTTAACTTTCACTGCTATGCGGATGACACACAGCTGTACATTTCAATGAAACATGGTGAAGCCCCAAAATTGCCCTTGCTAGAAGCATGTGTTTCAGACATAAGGAAGTGGATGGCTGCAAACTTTCTACTTTTAAACTCGGACAAAACAGAGATGCTTGTTCTAGGTCCCAAGAAACAAAGAGATCTTCTGTTGAATCTGACAATTAATCTTAATGGTTGTACAGTCGTATCAAATAAAACTGTGAAGGACCTTACTCTGGACCCTGATCTCTCTTTTGTAGAACATATCAAGACCATTTCAAGGACAGCTTTTTTCCATCTACGTAACATTGCAAAAATCAGAAACTTTCTGTCCAAAAATGATGCAGAAAAATTAATCCATGCTTTTGTCACTTCTAGGTTAGACTACTGCAATGCTCTACTTTCCGGCTACCCGGATAAAGCACTAAATAAACTTCAGTTGGTGCTAAATACGGCTGCTAGAATCCTGACTAGAACCAAAAAATGTGATCATATTACTCCAGTGCTAGCCTCTCTACACTGGCTTCCTGTCAAAGCAAGGGCTGATTTCAAGGTTTTACTGCTAACCTACAAAGCATTACATGGGCTTGCTCCTACCTATCTCTCTGATTTGGTCCTGCCGTACATACCTACACGTACGCTACGGTCACAAGACGCAGGCCTCCTAATTGTCCCTAGAATTTCTAAGCAAACAGCTGGAGGCAGGGCTTTCTCCTATAGAGCTCCATTTTCTGCCTACCCATGTCAGAGACGCAAACTCGGTCTCAACCTTTAAGTCTTTACCGAAGACTTATCTCTTCAGTGGGTCATATGATTGAGTGTAGTCTGGCCCAGGAGTGGGAAGGTGAACGGAAAGGCTCTGGAGCAACGAACCGCCCTTGCTGTCTCTGCCTGGCCGGTTCCCCTCTTTCCACTGGGATTCTCTGCCTCTAACCCTATTACAGGGGCTGAGTCACTGGCTTACTGGGGCTCTCTCATGCCGTCCCTGGAAGGGGTGCGTCACCTGAGTGGGTTGATTCACTGATGTGGTCATCCTGTCTGGGTTGGCTCCCCCCCTCGGGTTGTGCCATGGTGGAGATCTTTGTGGGCTATACTCAGCCTTGTCTCAGGATGGTAAGTTGGTGGTTGAAGATATCCCTCTAGTGGTGTGGGGGCTGTGCTTTGGCAAAGTGGGTGGGGTTATATCCTTCCTGTTTGGCCCTGTCCGGGGTGTCCTCGGATGGGGCCACAGTGTCTCCTGACCCCTCCTGTCTCAGCCTCCAGTATTTATGCTGCAGTAGTTTATGTGTCGGGGGGCTAGGGTCAGTTTGTTATATCTGGAGTACTTCTCCTGTCCTATTCGGTGTCCTGTGTGAATCTAAGTGTGCGTTCTCTAATTCTCTCCTTCTCTCTTTCTTTCTCTCTCTCGGAGGACCTGAGCCCTAGGACCATGCCCCAGGACTACCTGACATGATGACTCCTTGCTGTCCCCAGTCCACCTGGCCGTGCTGGTGCTCCAGTTTCAACTGTTCTGCCTTATTATTATTCCACCATGCTGGTCATTTATGAACATTTGAACATCTTGGCCATGTTCTGTTATAATCTCCACCCGGCACAGCCAGAAGAGGACTGGCCAACCACATAGCATGGTTCCTCTCTAGGTTTCTTCCTAGGTTTTGCCTTTCTAGGGAGTTTTTCCTAGCCACCGTGCTTCTACACCTGCATTGCTTGCTGTTTGGGGTTTTAGGCAGCGTTTCTGTACAGCACTTTTGAGATATCAGCTGATGTACGAAGGGCTATTTAAATACATTTGATTTGATTTGATATGAACAAATCCGGATTCCTGCCGTAATCCCTGGACCACTACTTGTGATCTTCACAGCTAGCTTGCAGCTAGCTAGCTCACAGCTTGCAGCTAGCTAGCTCACCGTGGCACACAGTACCGAAGCTATCCCTGAGGCCAACCTCCCGGCCTACTCAGCTGTTCACCCGAACCCCACTCATACACGGCTAGAGCCCAATACTCCACCGGATCCTTGCTGTAAACTCTGGACCTTGGCACCGGATCCTTGCTGTAAACTCTGGACCTTGGCACCGGATCACCGCTGCTACCGATTGGCTATAGTGGCTAACGCCACTGCCACGAAGCTAGCACCAGTTAGCCGTGAGCCAGGCGCATCTCCCGGCCAGCAAACAAAATTCTACAATACCTCTTTCGCCATCTGGCTTGGATTCTCTGTCGACACGGCGCCCCGCCGCACCACCACTACTGGTCTGACGAATACTCCATCCGCTGTGCCTTCAACCGGCCTCCGTCGGAGGGCTACTAACTTTAAACGCCTTGTCGCCTGCTAACGTAGAGGCGGGTTCCCTGTTCCATCTACTGCTGCCCCATGGACACTATGATCACTTGGCTACATACAGTAGCTGATGCCTGCTGGGCTGTCCATTAATCACGGTACTCCATTCTGTTTATTTATTTATCTGTCGGCCTCAGCCGCGAACTCAGGCTCTGTGTGTAGTTAATCCGACCCTCTCTGCCTAGTCATCGCCATTTTACCTGCTGTTGTTGTGTTAGCTGATTAGCTGTTGTTGTCTCACCTGTTGTTTTAGCTAGCTCTCCCAATCAACACCTGCGATTACTTTATGCCTCGCTGTATGTCTCTCTCAAATGTCAATATGCCTTGTATACTGTTGTTCAGGTTAGTTATCATTGTTTTAGTTTACAATGGAGCCCCTAGTTCCACTCTTCATACCTCTGATACCTCCTTTGTCCCACCTCCCACACATGCGGTGACCTCACCCATTACAACCAACATGTTCAGAGATTCAACCTCTCTTATCATCACCCAGTGCCTGGGCTTACCTCCGCTGTACCCGCACCCCACCATACCCCTGTCTGCGCATTATGGCCTGAATATATTCTACCATGCCCAGAAAACTGCTACTTTTATTCTTTGTCCCCAACACTCTAGGCGACCAGTTTTGATAGCCTTTAGCCGCACCCTCATACTACTCCTCCTCTGTTCCGCGGGTGATGTGGAGGTAAACCCAGGCCCTGCATGTCCCCAGGCACCCTCATTTGTTGACTTCTGTGATTGAAAAAGCCTTGGTTTCATGCATGTCAACATCAGAAGCCTCCTCCCTAAGTTTGTTTTACTCACTGCTTTAGCACACTCTGCCAACCCTGATGTCCTTGCCGTGTCTGAATCCTGGCTTAGGAAGGCCACCAATAATTCTGAGATTTCCATACCCAACTATAACATTTTCCGTCAAGATAGAACTGCCAAAGGGGGAGGAGTTGCAGCCTACTGCAGAGATATCCTGCAAAGTAATGTCATACTTTCCAGGTCCATACCCAAACAGTTTGAACTACTAATTTTAAAAATTACTCTCTCCAGAAATAAGTCTCTCACTGTTGCCGCCTAGTACCGACCCCCCTCAGCTCCCAGCTGTGCCCTGGACACCATTTGTGAATTGATCGCCCCCCATCTAGCTTCAGAGTTTGTTCTGTTAGGTGACCTAAACTGGGATATACTTAACACCCCGGCAGGCCTACAATCTAAGCTAGATGCCCTCAGTCTTACACAAATCATCAAGGAACCCACCAGGTACAACCCTAAATCTGTAAACAAGGGCACCCTCATAGACGTTATCCTGACCAACTGGTCCTCCAAATACACCTCCACTGTCTTCAACCAGGATCTCAGCGATCACTGCCTCATTGCCTGTATCCGCTACGGGTCCGCAGTCAAACGACAAACCCTCATCACTGTCAAACGCTCCCTAAAACACTTCTGCGAGCAGGCCTTTCTAATCGACCTGGCCCGGGTATCCTGGAAGGATATTGACCTCGTCCCGTCAGTTGAGGATGCCTGGTCACTCTTTAAAAGTAACTTCCTCACCATCTTAGATAAGCATGCTCCGTTCAAAAAATGCAGAACTAAGAACAGATATAGCCCTTGGTTCACTCCAGACCTGACTGCCCTCAACCAGCACAAAAACATCCTGTGGCGGACTGCAATAGCATCGAATAGTCCCCGCGACATGCAACTGTTCAGGGAGGTCAGGAACCAATACACGCAATCAGTCAGGAAAGCAAAGGCCAGCTTTTTCAAGCAGAAATTTGCATCCTGTAGCTCTAACTACAAAAAGTTCTGGGACACTGTAAAGTCCATGGAGAACAAGAGCACCTCCTCCCAGCTGCCCACTGCATTGAGGCTAGGTAACACGGTCACCACCGATAAATCCATGATAATCGAAAACTTCAACAAGCATTTCTCAACGGCTGTCCATGCCTTCCTCCTGGCTACTCCAACCTCGGCCTACAGCTCTGCCCCCCCCCTCCCCGCAGCTACTCGCCCAAGCATCCCCAGCTTCTCATTTACCCAAATCCAGATTGCAGATGTTCTGAAAGAGCTGCAAAACCTGGACCCGTACAAATCAGCTGGGCTAGACAATCTGGACCCTCTATTTCTGAAACTATCTGCCGCCATTGTCGCAACCCCTATTACCAGCCTGTTCAACCTCTCTTTCATATCGTCTGAGATCCCCAGGGATTGGAAAGCTTCCGCAGTCATCCCCCTCTTCAAAGGGGGAGACACCCTGGACCCAAACTGTTACAGACCTATATCCATCCTGCCCTGCCTATCTAAGGTCTTTGAAAGCAAAGTCAACAAACAGATCACTGACCATCTCGAATCCCACCGTACCTTCTCCGCTGTGCAATCTGGTTTCCGAGCCGGTCACGGGTGCACCTCAGCCACGCTCAAGGTACTAAACGATATCATAACCGCCATCGATAAAAGACAGTACTGTGCAGCCGTCTTCATCGACCTACTTCTGGCCCTTCCTTGGACACTGTGCTATCTAACCTCCAAACGAGCTTCAATGCCATACAACACTCCTTCCGTGGCCTCCAACTGCTCTTAAACACTAGTAAAACCAAATGCATGCTTTTCAACTGTTCGCTGCCTGCACCTGCACGCCCGACTAGCATCACCACCCTGGATGGTTCCGACCTAGAATATGTGGACATCTATAAGTACCTAGGTGTCTGGCTAGACTGTAAACTCTCCTTCCAGACTCATATCAAACATCTCCGATTTAAAATAAAATCTAGAGTCATATTCGTCGCCAGACCCACTGGCTCCAGGTCATCTACAAGTCCATGCTAGGTAAAACTCTGCCTTATTTCAGTTCACTGGTCACGATGGCAACACCCACCCGTAGCATGCGCTCCAGCAGGTGTATCTCACTCATCATCTCTAAAGCCAACACCTCATTTGGCCGCCTTTCCTTCCAGTTCTCTGCTGCCTGTGACTGGAACGAATTGCAAAAATCGCTGAAGTTGGAGACTTTTATCTCCCTCACCAACTTTAAACATCTGCTATCTGAGCAGCTAACCGATCGCTGCAGCTGTACATAGTCCATCGGTAAATAGCTCACCCAATTTACCTACCTCATCCCTATACTGTTTTTATTTATTTACTTTTCTTCTCTTTTGCCCACCAGTATCTCTACCTGCACATGACCATCTTATCATTTATCACTCCATTGTTAATCTGCAAAATTGTAATTATTGGCCTACCTCCTCATGCCTTTTGCACACAATGTATATAGACTCTTTTTTATTTTTTTCCACTGTGTTATTGACTTGTTTATTGTTTACTCCATGTGTAACTGTGTTGTTGTCTGTTCACACTGCTATGCTTTATCTTGGCCAGGTCGCAGTTGTAAAGGAGAACTTGTTCTCAACTAGCCTACCTGGTTAAATAAAGGTGAAATAAAATAAAATAAATCAAAAATCAAAGTGCCTTACTACGTTAATAGTTTTGATGTGATTTTGCATGTGAACTGTACACCCAATTACAAAAAATACCTTGTTCAGTAATCATCTCACCTGTTAGTTGGCGGTGAACTATGTGGTCATTGAGGGCAGCGACGATCCAATGGAAAAATATCTTCTAATACCACTTAGTCATTTTCCGAGTGCATTCCACAAAGCTGTTTACCATGTCTGCCTTATCCACTGCCCCCATTTTGAGGTTCTAGTCAAGCACGCAGTCTGGTTTGATTTTTCTCTGTTCCGTAAGGTGGTCCACCTTCCCTGTGGCTGACATGGTTGCTGTATGGACAGTGGAGAGGACATGGACGTCTCGTTTATCATGCCACTTTACCGCCAGCTGTCGACCGTTCTCCTTGAACTTCACCTCCCCTCTTTGCATCTTCCTGCATCTGAATGCCGGCTCCCCTTCCTGTTCAACCTGACTGTGTCACAGGCCCCTGTGCTGTTGGAGCGCAGATGCTGGAAGAGTGTGAGACTGCTGTAACAATTGTCCACATACAAAGTGTGTCCCTTGCTGAGATGAGGAGCCAGCATGGTCATCACCACGGAGCCGGACACCCCAAGCCCCTCATAATGTTGGATGTCAGTGGTGGACCTTGTGTAAACCATAATGTCCTTGACAAATCCTGTCTTCACATCGCACATGACAAATAACTTGACCCAAAACCCATGTCTTTTGGAGGGAATATATTGACAGAATGCCAGCCTATCTTTCCCTAACATCAGGTACTCATCAATGCATAGGTCCTTTTATGGCACAAAAAAACAGACCAAATGCTGATGTCAGGCTGGTAAGAACATTTCTTATTTGTATAACGGGTCATTTAGGATGGCAGTAGCATTGTTGACAAAATGCAGGCATTGCAGCAGAACTAGGAAGCGGTCTAGGGAAAAGAGGGTGGCAAAGAAGAGTTGCAAACATAGGATTTGTGCTCCAGTATTCCCTTAGGGAGTTCTTCTTTACTATCCCCATGAGAAGGACTGTCACCAGGAAGGTATACATTTCACTAATTGTGGTTGTCACCCATTTAGCAAGTTTCCCCCTCACTCCTGGCTCTCTTCTATTGTAGCTCCAAGGCATAGCAATTGTTCTCCTTTACTATGTCTCCCACCAGCTCCTCTGTCAGAAACCACTTTAAGCACTCTGCCTCAGATGAAAATGGCAAGGGGCGTTGCACTCCAGACTGGGACTCATCAAAGCAAACAGCAGGGCCAGGAGGGGTGAAAAGGCTGGCGTCCTTCCAGATACCACAAAACTCCTGTACTTTATCCACTGTTGGTCTGCCTCCATCACCACCAGCATCTTCAGATGTGTACGCTCTGACACACAAGACTGTTTGGTGCGCCTCGTTTTGCAGGACGAACGATTACGTCATCAGTGCCTCGTTCGGGTCGTTCTTCCGACGACGACCCTTCGCACAAAATCTGTGAATGTTTTAACTGTCACCAAAAGGGTCAAGTGATTTCGGACTGCCTGGTTTTGAAAAATAAACCGAAACAGTCCCAGTTCACCATCCCCTAAATTAAAACTTGTGGGTTTAGTCCAGTTCGTGGCTCGTCCGTTATTGATTTGGCTCGGATCAACTTATTGATTCAGCATTTGGGAAACCGGATCCTATCTATGCTCCGTTTATCTCTACCAGTTGTGTTTCCTTAACTGGAGAACGAGCTGATCAAAAGCCCATACAAATCTTACGAGACACCGGGGCCGCACGGTAATCGTTACTGATGCTTTACCCTGGTCCCCTGAAACGTATTGTGGTTCGCATGTCATATTACAGGGTATAGAGACAAAAACATACCTGTACCATTACACTGGGTCCACTTACTGTCAGACTTGGTATCAGGACGTGTAGGTGTCATGTCTACACTGCCAGTAAAAGGAGTCACATTGCTACTAGAGAACAATATCGCTGGTGGTAATGTGACTCCTGTGTTAGAAGTAGTAGACAACCCAGAACTCAAAACTGTAGATGATAAATTGGTTCAAGCATTTCCTCATGTTTTTCCTGCTTGTGTATTAACGAGGACACAATCTCGCAAGCTGGGAGATGTGGTGGATTGGTCTAGTTCCATTTTTGAGCATATTGAGGTAGAAGACAATGCACCGAGTATTCCTTCTGCAAGGCCGATGGTTTCTACCCCCGTAAAAACTAAGGCAGGGGAAAGCGAAATCACGCCCCAACTACATGACATTCTTTTGTCTGTCACCCCTGAGAAGGTGATCGAATGTCAAAAGGGAGACACCAGTCTTCGCAAGTGTTTTGCTTCGGTAATTTCCATTGAGGAAGCTAAAACTAGGGAGAGCGGCAACTTTATGGAAGCAGGAGTTTTGATGCGTAAATGCGCAGCTCATAACACAGTCAGTGGTTGTTCCTACACGTTCAAACAGCAGGTGCTGTCAGTCACCCATGACCAGGTGTGGTCTGGACATTTAGGGATCACGAAGACTTATAACCAAGTCCTTCAACATTTTTTCTGGCCAGGTTTGATGTCTGACGTTGTCCAATTTTGTAAAACATGTTTGTCAACTCACTGGGAAAGCAAATCAAACAGTTCCTCGTGTGCCGCTCTGCCGATTCCTGTGGTGGAGGAACCATTTGAACGAGTGATAATCGATTGTGTAGGTCTGTTGCCGAAAACCAGGTCAGGTAACCAGTTCTTACTAACAATTATGTGACGTGCTACTCAATGCCCAGAAGCTATCCCTCTCCGTACTATAACGGCTAAGACTGTGGTGAAGGTACTAGTCAAATTCTTCTCTACATTTGGACTCCCTAAAGTAATCCAAACTGATCAGGGAACCAACTTTATGTAAAATGTGTTAAAGACACTGTGTATTTCCCATCAGGTCTCCAGTCCATATCATCTGGAGAGTCAAGGGGCCCTCAGACGCTGGCATCAGACACTAAAGGCGATGCTACGCAAGTATTGCATGTATACCAGTACCGATTGGGATGAGTGGGTGCCCTTTGTCCAATTTGCTATAAGGGAAACAATACAAGAGTCCTTAGGGTTCAGCCCTGCTGACCTTGTGTTTGGACACACCCCACGGGGTCCGCTGAAAGTTTTGAAGGAGCATATCTTATCTCCTACACCCAGTAGCGCCCCTAAAAATGTGTTGGATTATGTCAGTAAGATGTAAGATGTCAGCAGTAAGAGACTGCAAGCCGCCTGTGCGTTAGCCCAAAAGTCGCTCTCCTCGTCTCAAAAACGCATGTTTTGTGGAAAAGAAACTAAGTGACACCAATTATGTGATAAAGACCCCAGATCGAAGGCGTTCTTCCCTTGTGTGTCATGTTAACATGCTGAAAGCATATTATGTGCGTGATTCTCCCAACAGTTACTCAGGTAAGCCGGTCCAGCCCGCCATCTCCAGTGTGGCTGCGGTGGTGCTGAAGCCTGGCTGGGACCTAGAGGAGGATAAGGAGGACGGGTTGGAGTTACGCCATACGTTACAGCTGTGTGAACACTTATGTATTTCAGAGATGCTGAAGAAGTTACCCTCTCAAAGGGAACATTTGGATAATGATCAAACTAATGATCTTATCCGATTTGGTATATAGTTTTCTCAATGTGTTTCAGGACGTTCCAAGTCACACGTCCATCTTGGAACATGACCTGGATGTTGGGGAACGCTGCTCCTATTCGTCAGCATCCGTACCGGGTTAATGCTAAGAAAAGGGAGGTAATGAAAAGTGAGGTAGCTTATTTATTACAGAATGACATGGCAAAACCCAGTAACAGCTCCTGGAGTTTCCAATGTATTCTCGTTCCTAAGCCTGACGGTACGTCCCGCTTATGTACGTCCCGCTTATGTATGTATTGTCACGTAAATTCCGTTACAAAATCTGATTATTTTCCCCTACCTCGCTTAGATTATTGCATTGATAGTTGATTCTGCTGCTTACGTTAGTAAGTTAGATTTGCTAAAAGGTTATTGGCAGGTGCCTCTGACCTCTCGAGCTTCTGACATCTCGGCTTTTGTTACGCCTGATAACTTCGTACAATATACTGTGTTGCCCTTTGGAATGTGTAATTCACCTGCTACTTTTCATTGCCTTGTTAACATTGTGTTCGCGGATGTGCCAAATTGTACTACTTGCCTTGACAATGTGGTAATTCATTCGTCTACTTGGACTGATCATCTCTGAAAATTGTGTTTCAGCAGTTGGAGAATACTTCTTTAACCCTCAATTTGGCCAAGTGTGAGTTTGGGAAGGCTACTGTGACTTATTTAGGGAAGCAGGTGGGAAGCTTCTAGCTTTTTTTTCAGTTGTTTTTCACTTGCGCATATTCCTGTGGATTGTAGGGTACTATCGTACGCTCTGTTCAAATTTTTTGACGGTAGTAGCTCCCCTTGCCACCCCCAACTTTGACAAACCTTTTAATTTAGAGGTAGATGCTAGTATAGTGGGGGTTGGTGCAGGAAGAGGAGGAGGGAGTGGATCGGCCCGTCAGTTTCTTCTCCTGTAATTTCAACTCGTGTCAGTCAAGGTACTCCACCATTGAACAAGAGACGCTGGCTTTATTGCTGGCAGTTTTTTGAGGTATATGTGGGCTCCAGTGCCTTTCCTGTTCTGGTCTTCACAGACCATAATCCTTTAGTGTTTCTTAGGCAAATGTACAATCAGAACCGCCGCCTTAGGCGGTGGGCTCTGATTGTACAGGGATACAATATACAGATTCACTATGTGAAGGGTTCGCCAAACGTGATCCGATGCTCTACCACGATGCTCTACCACGGGTTTAGTAACTGGGGATGCGTGTTGGATTTTGTCGTTGCAAACTGGGTGTTTGCAGGTTTTGGGGTGGTCGTGTTATGTTCCCCAGTTTCTGTGTCGTTGTGGGATTGTATGTGTGTGTATTTCAGGAAATGGCTTCCTGTATTCCAAAAGCAGCTGATTGGTCGGCCCCATCTCTGATTGGAGCGCTGACCCCTCCCTCTTGTCAGGGGAAACCGCTGGCTTACCAACTCCTTCTCCAGCTTGATAAAAGCCAGTGTTCCTTTGTCAGGAAGGAGAGCTTCTTTTTATGTCCTGTGTTGGTTGTTGGTCAGTGAAAGTTTTTGTTGATATTATTTTGTAGCCGCTCCTTCAGAGGTATGTGTATGCCAATAGGACTTAGTGTTTTTGGTTATTGAAATTGTTCACTTACATTATTGGTAAATTATTCTGTTTAATGTATGCACCTGTTTAGGCAAGAGGCCTGTGGGCATACATAACCCATAGTATTTAATCTGTCTATGCACACTAGGTAAGACATGGGCGGACCACTCCCTGTATTTTGGTAGCACGCCAGGTGGTGCTAAAGGTTAGGTAAGAAGTGGGAAGCCAGGTAAGGTAGGAGAGGGGATTCTTTTAAATTTGTACTTTCTGTGCTTTGGTTTCATCCAGCCCCTTTTCCCCACATTACTGTGTTAAGGAATAATAAATTCCCTGTAAACTGTATTTTTCTCTGCCTCTGTCGTCTTTCCCCGCACCTACGATCACATACTTTTTCACTCCACAGGGAGTTGAGATGTAGCAGCGTGTTGCATTCCCTCCTCCAAGAGGAGTCCGTAACACACTCCAATTTGCATTCTGCACCAACAGATCCACAGATTTTGCAGTCTGTATTGCACTCCACACTGCCCTTTCACACCTGGACAAAATAAACACCTATGTGAGAATGCTATTCATTGACTACAGCTCAGCGTTCAACACCATAGTGCCCTCAAAGCTCATCACTAAACTAAGTACCCTGGGACTAAACACCTCCCTCTCAAACTGGATCCAGGACTTCCTGACGGGCCGCTCCCAGGTGGTAAGGGCAGGTAACAACATTTCTGCCACGCTGATCCTCAACACGGGGGCCCCTCAGTGGTGCGTGCTCAGTCCCCTCCTGTAATCCCTGTTCACTCATGACTGCACGGCCAGGCACGACTCCAACACCATCATTAAGTTTTCACAACAGTGGTAGGCCTGATCACTGACAATGATGAGACAGCCTATAGGGAGGAGGTCAGAGACCTGATCGTGTGGTGCAAGGACAACAACCTCTCCCTCAACATGAATAAGACAAAGGAGATGATCGTGGACTACAGGAAAAGGAGGACCGAGCACGCCCCCATTCTCATCAACAGGGCTGTAGTGGAGCAAGTTGAGAGCTTCAAGTTCCTTGGCGTCCACATCACCAACAAACTAACATGGTCCAAGCACACGAAGACAGTCATGAAGAGGGCATGACAAAACCTATTCCCCTTCAAGAGACTGAAAAGATTTGGCATGGGTCCTCAGATCCTCAAAAGGTTTAACAGATCCACCATCGAGAGCATCCCGACAGGTTGCGTCACTGCCTGGTATGGAAACTGCTCGGCCTCTGACCGCAAGGCACTACAGAGGTGTGTACGGCCCAGTACATCACCAGGCCAAGCTTCCTGCCATCCAGGGCGGTGTTAATAACTTCTTATGGCTGCAGGGGCAGTATTGAGTAGCTTGGATGAAAAGGTGCCCAGAGTAAACTGCCTGCTCCTCAGTCCCAGTTGCTAATATATGCATATTATTATTAGTATTGGATAGAAAACACTCTGATGTTTCTAAAACGGTTTGAATTATGTCTGTGAGTATAACATAACTCATATGGCAGGCAAAAACCTGAGAAGAAATCTAAACAGGAAGTGCGAAATCTGAGGTTGGTCGATTTTCATCTCAGCCCCTATTGAATGCACATAGGGATATTGGTTATTTTGCACTTCCTAAGGTTTCCTTCCACTAGATGTCAACCGTCTGTGAAGGGGGAAAGAATGAGAGAAGATTGAGTCAAAGGTCTGCCAGCAGTCCCGCGCTGGTCATGCACATTTCACATGAGAGGTAGCTCGTGCTCCTTTGTTTTTCTGAAGACAAAGGAATTCTCCAGTTGGAATATTATTGAAGTTTTATGTTAAAAAGATTGATTCCTAAAGATTGATTCCATACATCGTTTGACATGTTTCTACGGACAGTAACGGAACTTTTTGACATTTCGTCTGCTCCTAGTGAACGCCCTTCGTGACTTCGGATTTGTTTACCAAATGCGCTAACAAAAGTTGCAATTTGGACATAAATGATGGACATTATCGAACAAATCAAACATTTCACGTGGAACTGGGATTCCTGGGAGTGCTTTCTGATGAAGATCATCAAAGGTAAGTGAATATTTATAATGTTATTTCTGATTTCTGTTGACTCCAACATGGCGGATATATCTATTTGTTTTCTGAGCGCCGTTCTCAGATTATTGCATGGTTTGCTTTTTCTGTAATGCTTTTTTGAAATCTGACACAGCGGTTGCATTAAGGAGAAGTATATCAATATTTCCATGACTAAAACTTGTATTTTCACCAACATTTATAATGAGTATTTCTGTAAACTGATGTGGCTCTCTGCAATATCACCGGATGTTTTTGGAACTAGTGAACATAACGCGCCAATGTACACTGAGATTTTTAAAATATAAATATGCAATTTATCGAACAAAACATACATGTATTGTGTAACATGAAGTCCTATGAGTGTCTTCTGATGAAGATCATCAAAGGTTAATGATTCATTTTATCTCTATTTGTGATTTTTGTGACTCCTCTCTTTGGCTGGAAAAATGGCTGAATTTTTCTGTGACTTGGCGGTGACCTAACATAATCGTTTGTGGTGCTTTCGCTGTAAAGCCTATTTGAAATCGGACACTTTGGTGGGATTAACAACAAGATTACCTTTAAAATGGTATAAGATACATGTACTGTATGTTTGAGGAATTTTAATTATGAGATTTCTGCTGTTTGAATTTGGCGCTCTACACTTTCACTGGCTGTTGTCATATCAATCCCGGATTTCAGCCCTAGTCATAGACTGTTCTCCCTGCTACCACATGGCAAGCTATACCAGAGCGCCAAGTCTAGGTCCAAGAGGCTTCTAAACAGCTTCTACCCTGAAACCGTAAGACTCCTGAACAGCTAATCAAATGGCTACCCAGACTATTTGCATTGCCCCCCCCCCCTTTCTACTCTGCTGCTACTTTCTGTTATTATCTATGCATAGTCACTTTAATAACTCTACCTACATGTACATATTACCTCGACACCGGTGCCACCGCACATTTACTCATTACCGGTACCCCCTGTATATAGCCCTGCTATTGTTATTTACTACTGCTCATTAATTATGTTACTTTATTTCTTATTTTTTATGTATTTTTCTTAACCCCATTGTTGGTTAAGGGCTTGGAGGTAAGCATTTCACTGTAAGGTCTACACCTGTTGTATTCAGCATTTCACTGTAAGGTCTACACCTGTTGTATTCGGCGCATGTGACAAATAAAACTTGATTTGATTTAGAGACTGGTTACCCAATTGCCGACGAATTCTCACAAGGCACCCCAATGGCCATCACCGTACCTCTGTCTTTTCCTCACGCAAATGATTTGAACCTGGTCTCGGAGAAACAGCATATCCTTTGTGTCGGACTCATGAGGTGAGTAATCGAGGTGAGTAATCGCTGTTCTGATATCCAGAAGCTCTTTTCGATCATAAGAGACAGTAGCAGCAACATGTACAAAATAAGTGACAAACAATGCGAAATTGGTAGTGAGGTTGCTCGCTACCACTCCTAGCAGCTAATGCTAACTAACTAGCTGGCTAGCATTTACTGATAGTGAAGTTGCTGGTTAGCAAGTTAAAATAAACTAGCGCTAACTAGGCTAGTCATTATCTAAAAGACAGGTAGAAACCCATTCATAACCATAAAGGAGTAACTAGCCCCCAGGGGTCAGTTACCCACACTCATCCAACATATTACTACTTTACAAAAAAAATTCTACATTTTTCTCTCTAAACTAGTGTATTATTTATCTTAAGCCGTTCCTATTTGTATATTTAAAAAAGTATAGTTCTAACTTCATTAGAATATATCTACAACTTTTTCTAAATTAAAAAATAATATATAAACTTACCACAAAATAATTTTGTTGAAATATCTCCCAAAGTTTTGATGACACAGAGAGAATCACACAGGGACTTGCCTAGTTAAATAAAATAAATAAAAACAATGTGTTGAGCAAGAGCAGCGGCAGCCAGGAAAGTGTTTGGAAAATAATTTGGTGACATCTTGTGGTCTTAATGTGAATTACAAGGGGTGGGGCAGTTAGCTCCACGGGCCAAGATACCCCCTGGTACCCAATTTTAATAAAGGTTTTAACACTGATGACAATTTCCATTACAGCATATTAAAAAAACACATAATAAATCAATTAACAGAATCACAACGAAGATAAAGCAAATGTAGTGGGAAAAACCTTGAAGAAGTGTAATGACATCGTGTGGCCATTTGACATAATTGCATAATTACAGTCTCAAACGGGGCAGGCCCTCGAGAGCTTTTGGGGTCCCTGAAAAAGCTGAGATAAATATAAAATTGAAAATAACAGCAGGAGCCTTAAAATATCAACCACACATTTGAGTCAAGGGAACACACCCCCACACACATTTGGGTCAAGGCCAAGGGAAAGACACAGTGTTTATAAATCTATCAATGATACAGTGGGGCAAAAAAGTATTTAGTCAGCCACCAATTGTGCAAGTTCTCCCACTTAAAAAGATGAGTGAGGCCTGTCATTTTCATCATAGGTACACTTCAACTATGACAGACAAAATGAGGGGAAAAAATCCAGAAAATCACATTGTAGGATTTTTTATGAATTTATTTGAAAATTATGGTGGAAAATAAGTATTTGGTCACCTACAAACAAGCAAGATTTCTGGCTCTCACAGACCTGTAACTTCTTCTTTAAGAGGCTCCTCTGTCCTCCACTTGTTACTTGTATTAATGGCACCTGTTTGAACTTGTTATCAGTATAAAAGACACCTGTCCACAACCTCAAACAGTCACACTCCAAACTCCACTATGGCCAAGACCAAAGAGCTGTCAAAGGACACCAGAAACAAAATTGTAGACCTGCACCAGGCTGGGAAGACTGAATCTGCAATAGGTAAGCAGCTTGGTTTGAAGAAATCAACTGTGGGAGCAATTATTAGGAAATGGAAGACATACAAGACCACTGATAATCTCCCTCAATCTGGGGCTCCATGCAAGATCTCACCTCGTGGGGTCAAAATGATCACAAGAATGGTGAGAAAAACTCCCAGAACCACACGGGGGGACCTAGTTAATGACCTGCAGAGAGCTGGGACCAAAGTTTTAAAAAGCCTGCCATCAGTAACACACTACGCCGCCAGGGACTCAAATCCTGCAATGCCAGACATGTCCCCCTGCTTAAGCCAGTACATGTCCAGGCCCGTCTGAAGTTTGCTAGAGAGCATTTGGTTGATCCAGAAAAGATTGGGAGAATGTCATATGGTCAGATGAAACCAAAATATAACTTTTTGGAAAACACTCAACTCGTCATGTTTGGAGGACAAAGAATGCTGAGTTGCATCCAAAGAACACCATACCTACTGTGAAGCATGGGGGTGGAAACATCATGCTTTGGGGCTGTTTTTCTGCAAAGGGACCAGGACGACTGATCCGTGTAAAGGAAAGAATGAATGGGGCCATGTATTGTGAGATTTTGAGTGAAAACCTCCTTCCATCAGCAAGAGCACTGAAGATGAAACGTAGCTAGGTCTTTCAGCATGACAATGATCCCAAACACACCGCCCGGGCAACGAAGGAGTGGCTTCGTAAGAAGCATTTCAAGATCCAGGGGTGGCCTAGCCAGTCTCCAGATCTCAACCCCATAGAAAATCTTTGGAGGGAGTTGAAAGTCCGTGTTGCCCAGCAACAGCCCCAAAACATCAATGCGCTAGAGGAGATCTGCATGGAGGAATGGGCCAAAATTCCAGCAACAGTGTGTGAAAACCTTGTGAAAACGTTTGACCTCTGTCATTGCCAACAAAGGGAATACAACAAAGTATGTTGATAAACTTTTGTTATTGACCAAATACTTATTTTCCACCATAATGTGCAAATAAATTCATAAAAAATCCTACAATGTGATTTTCTGGATTTTTTTTCTCATTTTGTCTGTCATAGTTGAAGTGTAACTATGATGAAAATTACAGGCCTCTCTCATCTTTTTAAGTGGGAGAACTTGCACAATTGGTGGCTGACTAAATACTTTTTTGCCCCACTGTAGGTATGGGACCTGGGTATGATGGGATACACATCACTGGAAAGAAGCGGGAGTTTGAGTTTCCCTTTCCAAGCGTAGATCACATTCCCTTTCCATTCTGAGGCGACTGTTGAGGGGTTTCCACTAGATAGCACAGCCACAAAGTAAATATCTGGCTATAAGTCTGTAGTTTGGTTATACCGTAAAAATCCCTGAAAACTAAAATAAGCCTGAATTTAAGTTTAGGCATACGTTTAGCAGTCTAGGGGTATAACGGGTGTTCGGCACAGAAAGGAAATCATGTTCATTACAACATACATTTAACTGCAGTAGACCACAATCAATTCAAATCACCAGCACATATGGAAAGTATTCAGACCCCTTGACTTTTTTCAATTTTTTTTACATTACAGCATTATGAATTAAGTAATTTTTTCTCCTCATCAATCTACACACAATACGGGTTCAATTCCGTGCTCTGGCTGTGCCACTCAAGGACATTCAGAGACTGTGTGCCTAGGGTCGCTGTTCTGTTGGAAGGTGAACCTTCACCCCAGTCTGAGGTCCTGAGTGCTCTGGAGCAGGTTTTTATCAAGGATCTCGCTGTACTTTGCGCCGTTCATCTTTCCCTCAATCCTGACTAGTCTCCCAGTCCCTGCCACTGAAAAACATCCCCACAGCATGATGCTGCCACCACCATGTTTCACCGTAGAGATGGTGCAATGTTTCCTCCAGATGTGATGCTTGGCATTCAAGCCAAAGAGTTGCATCTTGGTTTCATCATATCAGAGAATCTTGTTTCTCATGGTCTGAGTCCAATAGGTGCCTATAGGCAAATCTCCAAGCGGGCTGTTATGTGCCTTTCACTGAGGTGTTGCTTCCGTCTGGCCACTCTACCATAAAGGCCTGATTTGTGGAATGCTGCAGAGTTGGTTGTTCTTCTGGAAGGTTCTCCCATTTCCACAGAAGAACTCTGGAGCTTTGTCAGAGTGACCATCGGGTTCTTGGTCACCTCCCTGACCAAGGCACTTCTCCCCCGATTGCTGTTTGACCGGGCAGCCAGCTCTAGGAAGAGTCTTGGTGGTTCCAAACTTCTTAATTTTAAGAATGATGGAGGCCACAGTTCTAGGGGACCTTCAATTCTGCAGACATTTTTTGGTACCCTTCCCTAGATCTGTGCCGCGACACAACAATTCCTTAGACCTCATATCTTGGTTTTTGCTCTGACATGCACTGCCAACTGTGTGCCTTTCCAAATCATGTCCAATCAATTGAATTTACCACAGGTGGACTGCAATAAAGTTGTAGAAACATTTCAAGGATGATCAGTGGAAACAGGATGCACCTGAGCCCAATTTCAAGCCTCATAGCAAAGGGTCTGAATACTTATGTAAATAAGGTATTTCTGTTTTTTATTTGTAACAAATTCGCAAATTGATTAAAAAAAACCTGTTTTTGCTTTGTCATTATGTGGTATTGTGTGTAGATTGATGAGGATAAAAAAAAATATATATATTTTTTAAATAAGGCTGCAACGTAACAAAATGTGGCAAAAGTAAAGAGGTCTGAATACTTTCCGAAGGCACTGTAGGCCTGCTCACCTTCAGCTTATATTCAGTGACAGTCATTCTATTTGAAAGTTATTTTTCAGAATGACAAGAATGTTCACATTCTCTGCTAAGAGGGCAGATCCGTTAGCTGGAAATGTTTCCACTAGGATTTCTTCCAGTAGAGGGAGAGTAAGAGATTGTGCAGACCATAGATCTTATTTACAGCTAAAAAAAAGTGTAGTGTAGGTACTAGGTAGCTAGAAAAAGGTTTTATATATATTTTTTAAATCAGGGCATAGAACAATGTCAGCATCATGCTGTTTTCAGTGGCAGGGACTGGGAGACTAGTCAGGATTGAGGGAAAGATGAACTGTGCAAAGTACAGCGATTAAACGCCACCTGTCCCTTTCAATAGCCAGGCATCAGCACACATTTCAGCAAATATGTCTCTAAATGAATTGTTATCGAATTGTTATCGGCACACGCTCTCCATGGTGCTGAACCGCAAAATCGTCCGTGTATGATAGGCAGCCTAGTCTTTGCAAGTCTGATCTGCGAAGGATTTGTTATTCTAATGTTTACATGGGTCATACTGGTCACGATAAACAGTGTCTTTTCAACATTTTATTGAGCAAAAATAGATGCCTGTCTGTAATAAGCACTGGTTGTGTTCAGCGTTTGAAGCAAATAAAAGCCTGGGCTATTAATTGCAGCAGAGGTCCTGTCCCACCTGGGAGACCACAGAGAGCCACCCGTCTGGGTTGGTGTAGTTGGCCACATTAGCAGATGGCGTGAGGATAGCGGTGTGGAGGGTTGCAACGGCGCCCACATAGTGAGGGAAGCCCCTGCGAGACAGGAAGTGACGCGCAGTCTTCCACTTCCTGTACGTTGGGGAGCATAGGTAGACAGGCCGGAGTAGTGTGACGATAGCATGACACACGTCCCTCACACACTTACACACCGTGGAGCTGCCCACGCTAAACAGCCCACTGATGGTGCGGTACTCAATGTTGGACGCCAGCCGCCACAGGGCAACCGCCACACGCTTCTCCAGCGGAAGCACCCGGCGGAAGTGGGTGTCCTGGCGAGCCAGGTGGGGTTTCAGCTTGCCACACAGGAAGAAGAAGGTCTCCCGGCTCATGCGGAACTTCTCCAGCCAATCAGAGGGCTGGAACTCAATCATCACTTCCCGCTCCCACCAATTAGTGCAGTCCGTGCTGGTCCCGGGTCGGGTACGGATGTCACAGTTGCAGCGCAAGTCTTGAGCTGTCAGCATCTGGAGAGAGAACGAGGGAGACAGAGAGGGGGGGGGTCTTTGTTTTCACCAGTGATACAAAATAGTATTATAAACCGGGTGGTTTAAGACCTAAAAAATAAATTTGGTGGTTTGAGCCCATAGTTTTGATGTCTTCACTATTATTCTACAATGTAGAAAATTGTTTTAAAAAATAGAAAAACCCTTTAATGAGTAGGTGTGTCCAAACCTTTGACTGGTACTGCATATGTATATATTTGTTTTATTGTTGCCTGTTTTGCATGTTATTTTGGCATTAATCAGTTTGCAAAAAATGTAAAAAAATAAAATATTAATTGTGTTAATATAGCCACATACAAACAAAATGCAGGTGTTTCAGCCTAGCACAGTGCTTTCTGTGGTGGTGGGGCAGCCAGCGGAAAATACAGAGCGTAAGGGTTGGAAATGTTCTCTAGTTGCACCGTGATTGGCTCAGAGTTCTGTCACTCATGGGGACACTATGTTACCGCAGAATCTACGGGGAGAGCTCGAAAATTCAAGCCCGTTGGGTCCTGCGATAGATTTACATTACAAGTTCCCATCCAAGCAGGATCAAGGTCATTGGCCACAGATAAAATGACAACAAATCACGTTATATCTACCATAGCTTTGATTGGACTGATCATGTCAACATCATACTTTCAAAATCTTAGCTTGCAGTCATCATCATGAATCAAGTCGACAATCTACTGGCAAATCCTTTTCAAACCTTGTCATATGAAGAGAAATTAAAGACAAAACATATCGGTGCTCATAGCCATTGGACATAAATATTACACAACAAGTGGGAAATCACAAAGTGAACAATGAGTGGTTTAGAAGGAATCAGTGGCGGCTAACTGCAAGCTTTTCAAACCAATCACTAGCCTGCTATTCAGTGGAGAAGGAGTGTGGTCTGGGTTCAAGGGTCTCTTTTCCAAGCTTAAAAGGATAAACATTCACTCGCAACACACCATGGGCCAGAAAAGGTTTAATACATTGGCCATGCTGTCAATTCAGGATGCTGCATCAAAACAACTGGAAACTCGGAACTGGGAAATCTCAGACTTCAGTGAGATCAAGACACCTGGGAACTCTGAAAAAAACTAGCTCCACCTGGGAAAATACGTTTTGACCTCAGAATTCCAAGTCGGGAACTCAGGCCTCTTTTTAGAGCTCTGACCTGAAGATCACTGACTTCATGATTCAACCTTGTTTTTTTATGTATACTGTAGCTAAGAAAGTAATACTAACTAAGTTGTTAGTAGCCCATGTGCCTCACCCTAATAATTTGGTCCCTTTCACCCTCATAACTTACACAAAGTCAGCCTACTGTTCTGACTTTGTGGTGCACATGTAGCCTATAACATGTTCTAGAGAAATGTAATCATTGAATATTGTAAGAGCTTTCATTGTCTGCTTATATGCCCCTTTTATTTATGCTACATTCTGACTTGGTGTACAGGGAGAATACTGTAAGAATTGCCCATGTTCTGAATTCTGTCACTGTACATTTCAAAAGCGCAGAACAAATAGTTATATTGGCTATGTCTGTCCTAGCTCGCTCATTAATGTCTTAATCGAAATTACAGGTAGCCTCTTATCTGCTCTTCGTTCCCTTATGCCATAGTTTGTACATCTCAATTGTCAGTAGAACCTCATTTTGTTTAAGCAAGTCAGCCATATCAGCTATGTTTTTAAAAAGGCGGTTAATGAGGCTGAATGAACTGTTTAACTGTCAGACAAGACTCCGCTGATAGTCAGTTCTAGCAGTGGTAAGGATTCACTCCATGGTGCTGAAAAGAAAGCTCTGCTGTTGAGACATCTTTATGAACAGTGCCTTTGGAAAGTATTCAGACCCATTTACTTTTTCCACATTTTGTTACGTTACAGCCTTATTCTAAAATGTATTAAATAAATACAAAAGTTTTCAGCAATCTACACACAAAACCCCATAATGACACCAAAGAATAACGATATGATCAAACATGTCCAGTGTTATCCATCATTGTAATCATGTACAATAACGGAAAAGGAGGCATTCAAATTACATCCATTAAAAAAACAACTTTAAAAAAACAAGAGATGTACTTTGCTGAATTGTGTCAAAAACAGATACTGTATTTGAAACAAATAGCAGTTTTGGTGGGCTTTCTGTACATATAGACCACAGTGTTGCAGGGACTGCAGTCTTAAGAAATCACTAAATATTTTGAGTAAGACACAGTGGTGTGGGCTAACTGAAGCCAGCAGTGTCCTGGTGGGTAGGTCACTACAATTGGAAGGTAGAATGTTCTTAGAAATTTGGTTCTGATGTTTTTCACTCCACACATCTGGTTCTAACTGATGCTTTTCCCTCCACACAGGGGCACTATCAAGTTGTCACCTTCTTGTTCCATCTACAGTATAGTGTTGTGTTGTCATAAGTAAAAAGAGATTATTTAATTTTCAAATATATACAAACAAGTGGCCCGCTGAGTTCAGACCTTGGCACCTTAACTCATGTATTCATAACATATTCATGTTGTGATGTGTGAACACATTAAAAAAATGATGACACAATGACAGTTTTCTATTGTGAAAGTATCATGTCTTCTCAATTTTACTTTGAAAGAGAAGCCACGTTTCTCCCCTGTGTGAACAGTCTGGTATTTTAAATGACTCCGGTTGGCAAAGCATTAATTGCATATTGGACACCTATATAATTTCTTCACTGTGTGTATGGTCTTATTCATTCTAAGGCCCTGTGACCGAGTGAAGCGTTTTCCACAGTCTATGCAGCAATAAGGTTTCTCCAATCTGTGAGATATCATGTGCGTGGTTAGGTTTAGTATCATGTTGAAGCATTTGCAACAGTCTTTGCAGCAATATAATTTATCTCTTGTATGTATCTCTGTATGTTTTGCCAAGTCTTCCTTTCTTTTGAAACATTTGCCACAGACTTTACAGTAATTTGGTTTCCTTGAGTGCACACTTGAATGTCTGGTCAAGCCTACCTTCGTTCTGTAGCATTTGCCACATTCTTTGCAAGGATGCGGTCTCTCACCCATGTGACTGGTTTGATCATATTTGAAATGACTTACCAAGAAATTTCAGAGTTTCCTAATTCCTACCTGCACGTGAATGTGGCATAAGTCGTTCAGTGACAAACACATCAAGAGCTGTAATTTGGTCGTCACTAGGGTCTATGGCCACAAAGTCATAAACCCTGCCCATTTCTACAATTTATCTTCTTATGTGATTTTAAAACCTAACTCTAACCTTTTTTTGTACCTTTCTTTTATCAGGGAGTCATACTGAGACCAAGGTCTCCTACAGATGAGCCCTGAATTACATAAAATGCAAGCAGAAAGCAAAACACGATCATAAGAAACACATTCATCAGTAATAAGGTGCTCAATCAGATTTCTCAATTCCCCTAGAGCAGGTATTCCCAAACTGGGGTACGTGCAATGCTGTCGGGGGTACGCCAAATAATAATGTGATTCACATTTTCAAACAACCGAGGTTTCAAGTTGGCATACCCCTGATGGCATTGCACGTACCCCAGTTTGGGAAAGGTGAACGGAAAGGCACTGGAGTAACGAAGCGCCCTTGCTGTCTACCTGGCCGGTTCCCCTCGCTCCACAGGGATTCTCTGCTTCAAACCATATTACAGGGGCTGAGTCACTGGCTTTCTGGTGCTCTTCCATGCCACCCCTAGGAGGGGTGCGTCACTTGAGTGGGTTGAGTGGGTTCACTGATGTTATCTGTCTGTCCGGGTTGGCGCACCCCCTTGGGTTGTGCTGTGGGGTAGAACTTAGTGGGCTATACTCGGCCTTGTCTCAGGATGGTAGGTTGGTGGTTGGAGATATCCCTCTAGTGGTGTGGGGGCTGTGCTTTGGCAAAGTGGGTGGCGTTATATCCTGCCTGTTTGGCTCTGTCTGGGTGTATCGTCAGACAGGGCCACAGTGTCTCCCGACCCCTCCTGTCTCAGACTCCAATATTTATGCTGCATTAGTTTATATGTCGGGGGCTAGGGTCAGTCTGTTATATCTGGAGTATTTCTCCTGTCTTAATTAACTGGTGTCCTTCTCTCTCTCTCCCTCTCTCTTTCTTCTCTTGGACGACCTGAGCCCTAGGACCATGCCTCAGGACTACCTGGCCTGATGACTCCTTGCTGTCCCCAGTCCACCTGGTCGTGCTGCTGCTCCAGTTTCAACTGTTCTGCCTGCGGCTATGGAACGATTACCTGTTCACCAGATGTGCTACCTGTTCCAGACCTGCTGTTTTCAACTCTCTAGAGACAGCAGGAGCGGTAGAGATACTGTGAATGATCGGCTATGAAAAGCCAACTGACATTTACTCCTGAGGTGCTGACCTATTGCACGCTCTACAACCACTGTGATTGTTATGATTTGACCCTGCTGGTCATCTATGAACATTTGAACATCTTGGCCATGTTCTGTTATAATATCCACCTGGCACAGCCAGAAGAGGACTGGCCACCCCTCATAGCCTGGTTCCTCTCTAGGTTTCTTCCTAGGTTCTGGCCTTTCAAGGGAGTTTTTCCTAGCCACCTGCATTGCTTGCTGTTTGGGGTTTTAGGCTGGGTTTCTGTACAGCACTTTGTGACATCAGCTGATGTAAGAAGGGCTTCATAAATACATTTGATTGATTGATTGATCTTGCTGCCAAGGGAATGCCTGTCAGCTTGGAAGACATTTTGGACACTACAGTAAAAATGGTTAACGTTGTTAAAGCAAGCGAGGCCCCTGAACTCTCTTGTATTTTCTGCATTATGCAATGATATGGGCAGCAACCATGTAACACTTTTACAACATACAGAAGTGCTCTGGTTATCAAGGGATAAAGTATTGACACATTTTTTAAAATTGAGAGTCAAGCTTAAATTTTTCTTTACTGAGCCTAATTTTCACTTGTCTGACCGCTTGCATGATGACTAGTTTCTCACACGACTGGCCTATTTAGGTGATGTTTTTTCTCGCCTGAATGATCTGAATCTAGGATTACAGGGACTCCCCACAACTATATTCAATGTACGGGACTAAATTGAGGCTATGATTAAGAAGTTGGAGCTCTTCTCTGTCTGCATTAACAAGGACAACACAAAGGTCTTTCCATCACTGTATTATTTTTTTGAAGCACCTGAGTGAGTTGAAAACGGACGGCACAAACAACTGGATTCGTCATCCCTTTGATGCCCTGCCTCCAGTCCACTTACCCATATCTGAACAAGAGAGCCTCATCAAAATTGCAACAAGTGGTTCTGTGATAATGAAATTTAATCAGAAGCCACTGCCAGATTTCTGGATTGGGCTGCGCTCAGAGTATCCTGCCTTGTCAAATCGCGCTGTTAAGACACTGATGCCCTTTGCAACCACATACCTATGTGAGAGCAGATTCTCGGCCCTCACTAGCATGAAAACTAAATACAGGCACAGACTGTTTGTGGAAAATGATTTAAGACTGAGATTATCTCCAATACAACCCAACATTGCAGAGTTATGTACATCCTTTCAAGCACACCCTTCTCATTAACCTGTGAGTTATTCACAATTTTCAATGAATAAATAATGTTTTATATGTAAGATTGTTAAATAAAGAGCAAAATTATGAATTATTATCATTACATTATTTGTGCCATAGTCCTATAAGAGTTCTTTGTCACTTCCCACGAGCAGGTTGTGACAAAAACTCACACTCATTCTTATGTTTAATAAATCTATCGTATAGTTTGTGTGTGCGTGTGGCAGGCTTACAATGATGGCAACAACAAAAAAACATTTGAGAGTGCGCTGACCGTGGTGCTAGAGGGGGTACTCAGCTGGAGGTGGAATGCTTGAAGGGGTACGGGACTATAAAAAGTTTGGGATCCACAAGTGTAAATTAATGTAATACTGAAGCACTGAATAACGCAGACGCAAAACAAAAGGAGTTTGAGGAACTTATTCAGGAATGATCAGGTTTCATTTATCTAAAAAACAGCAAATTGGATGGAGAATGGCAAAAAATGCACCAACTTTTCCCGAACATTCAATATAGAACTGCGACCAAAAATAACCTACAATTGTTTTACAAACCTGGAGAAATCTTTATCTCACTAACAGAGATTTTGAATGATGATGTAAAATATTTTAAACAAATGTTATTTTGTCAAGTTTCTCCAACCTCCCTTGAGGATACATTTTGTGATATCCTTCTCCCCAAAAATCATGTTAAACTATCTGTGACAGTTTTTGGTGAAGGCCTAATTACACATAATGAACTATGGTTGGTAATTGATACCTTTTAGATGGGGATATAAAGTTTTTATGAACTACTGAAATAACAAATAATCGTTACTTCTCTGAGAACTTTGAATTGTCAAGAGGCGTAAAACAAGGCTGCCTTCTGTCACCATACCTATTTTATTATGGCCATTGAATTGTTAACATTAAAGGGCTTAAAGTTAAGGGACTAGAGACGAAAGTATCAATGTATGCTGATGACTCAAATTCTGAAGTCCTCAATCTTCAACCTTGAATGGCCTCATTGAGGACCTGGATAATTTCTCAATTTTCTCTGGACTAAAACCCTACTATATTACGGATTGGGTTTCTAAAAGATACAAACTTTAAATTGCCATGTGGTCTGTCGATTTACATGGGCGGATGGTGAAGTTCCTGTGCTTGATGTAACATATCCTGGAAAAGTTGAGCGATCTTGCAACTATTAACTTCGATCGAAAGCAAAATAGATAGAATCTTGAAAACAGTGGAAAGGCAAACACCTATCTATTAAGGGAAAATGACCCTGATTAATTATCTCGTGATATTGCAGTTTACATATTTATTCCATGGCTCTACCGTCTCCAGGAGAATCCTTTTTCAAATCATGGGGGCAAAAAATATTTCATATTATTTGGAATGGCAGACCAGAAAAGGTTAAACGAGCATATTTATATAACCAACATGAGTTTGTAGGGTTCAAACTATTAAATATTACGGCATTAAACCTCTCTCTTAAAGTCTCCATTGTATCTAAATCCAAATTGGTTTTCTAGCAAGCTACTAAGCGAGGCCCATCCTGTGTTTGAGTGGGCTCTTTGCATATTAAACATTTTCATTTGATTGGCAATGGGTCCCTGTTTTAAAGTATCCTCCTTTTTAAAGTCTTTCACTTTCCTCCTCCAGAAAAGGGAGAACTAATATGACAGCAAATAATATGGCTAAACTCCAATGTACTGATAGAGAAACATTTTGGGGTGGGAAGAAATGTACAATGGGATAATGTTTATGAAGGTCATTGTAAACAGGAATGGTCAAATTGTCACACAAGCAGCTAACAGTATATGGAGGTGTATGCTCGATAAAAAATTACAATGCATTGTGGCTCTGCCACAAAATTGGAAGAGAAAATTACTCAAACAAGAAATTAAAGAATTAGTCTCCCCCCATAAAAAAAAAATAGCTTAAAAAATTGAATGAATGAAGTCAAAAGGTTTGACAGCAATACTTGTGTAAAAATTCTAGTCAGTTGGGAACAAGTTTTTGATGTCCCAATACCTTGGCATCGGGTCTATGAACTGACATAAAACAACAAGTGACATCAATCCGTTTGTTTCAATTTAAACTATTACATAAAAATACTTTCTACAAAAATAATGCTCAATATATGGGACATTGAGCAGTCAGCCTTGTGCAGACTGCCACGAGGAAGCAGAATCACTAGGATATATTTTCTGGTACTGTCTATTGGTGGCTCACTTTTGGAGTCAGGTCCAGGTATGGTTGTTATGTTATAAAATCAGGGACATGCAAACTGTATTGTTAAGACAACTGAAAAAACAGGATCAGTTAATGGGAAATATGATTATACTCTTTATTTTTTGGGCAATATCAGTAGAAATGTTACAAGGACACTCAAAAAGACAGCATAGTAAAATGGAGGAATGTATTGCAAAAGGAAGTATAAAAATGTCATTATACTGGGAAAGATGGGTTAATCTGTGGACATTGGAGGGTTGGATTTAAGATCAAAAGGAATGGTGGATTGGCCGCTGTGGGTGACAATCCATCACTTGAAGAAAGGGGAAATTAGGAATATATGTGTAATTGTTTAAATACGGACATCGTAGATGTGTGCGAAAATAGCTGCAAGTAGCAGTATTGTTAGTCTGTTAGTTTACTCCAATCAGGGTAGGGATGGTAGGGTAACATTGCATGTAACATACAGTGGGGAGAACAATAACCTGCAAAATCGTCAGTGTTTCCTACTTACAAAGCATGTAGAGGTCTGTATTTTTTTTTATCATCATAGGTACACTTCAACTGTGAGAGACGGAATCTAAAACAAAATCCAGAAAAACACATTGTATGATTTTTAAGTAATTCATTTGCATTTTATTGCATGACATAAGTATTTGATCACCTACCAACCAGTAAGAATTCCAGCTCTCATAGACCTGTTAGTTTTTCTTTAAGAAGCCCTCCTGTTCTCCACTCATTACCTGTATTAACTGCACCTGTTTGAACTCGTTACTTGTACGAAAGACACCTGTCCACACACTCGATCAAACAGACTCCAACCTCTCCACAATGGCCAAGACCAGAGAGCTGTGTAAAGACATCAGGGTTAAATTGTAGACTTGCACAAGGCTGGGATGGGCTACAGGACAATAGGCAAGCAGCTTGGTGAGAAGGCAACAACTGTTGGCGCAATTATTAGAAAATGGAAGAAGTTCAAGATGATGGTCAATCACCCTCGGTCTGGGGCTCCATGCAAGATCTCACCTCATAGGGCATCAATGATCATGAGGAAGGTGAGGGATCAGCCCAGAACTACACGGCAGGACCTGGTCAATGACCTGAAGAGAGCTGGGACCACAGTCTCAAAGAGAACCATTAGTAACACACTACTTCGTCATGGATTAAAATCCTGCAGCGCACGCAAGGTCCCCCTGCTCAAGCCAGCGCATGTCCAGGACTATCTGAAGTTTGCCAATGACCATCTGGGTGATCCAGAGGAGGAATGGGAGAAGGTCATGTGGTCTGATGAGACAAAAATAGCTTTTTGGTCTAAACTCCACTCGCCGTGTTTGGAAGAAGAAGGATGAGTACAACCCCAAGAACACCATCCCAACCGTGAAGCATGGAGGTGGAAACATCATTCTTTGGGGATGCTTTTCTGCAAAGGGGACTGGACGTCTGCACCGTATTGAGGGGAGGATGGATGGGGCCATGTATCGCGAGATCTTGGCCAACGACCTCCTTCCCTCAGTAAGAGCATTGAAGATGGGTCGTGGCTGGGTCTTCCAGCATGACAACGACCCAAAACACAGAGCCAGGGCAACTAAGGAGTGGCTCCGTAAGAAGCATCTCAAGGTCCTGGAGTAGCCTAGCCAGTCTCCAGACCTGAACCCAATAGAAAATCTTTGGAGGGAGCTGAAAATCCGTATTGCCCAGCGACAGCCCCGAAACCTGAAAGATCTGGAGAAGGTCTGTATGGAGGAGTGGGCCAAAATCCCTGCGGCAGTGTGTGCAAACCTGGTCAAGAACTACAGGAAACGTATGATCTCTGTAATTGCTAACAAAGGTTTCTGTACCAACTATTAAGTTCTGCTTTTCTGATGTATCAAATACTTGTCATGTGTCATGCAATAAAATGCTAATTATTTACTTAAAAATCATACATTTTCTGGATTTGTGTTTTAGATGCCGTCTCTCACAGTTGAAGTGTACCTATGATACAAATGACAGACCTCTACATGCTTTGTAAGTAAGAAAACCTGCAAAATCGGCAGTGTATCAAATACTTGTTCTCCCCACTGTATCATTGGAACAAATGTTGGTTAAGTTTGTATGTATATCAGCAATAAGAGTCTAAAACCACAGAATATTAAACTGGTTGTCCAAAAGTGACAATGGTTAAAGCCAACTAGAGGTTGTTTCCTACTGTATGTATCTTACACAAATAGGTCAAATAAAACATGATCATTATACAGTATGCTGTATAAAGAGTTTGGCTAACTTTCTATGGATCTAATTTAACTGCACTGTATATAAGTATCTAAATATGTAATAGTGTGTAACCCGTGGAAGAGTGGCTGCTGCATGTGCAACAGCTAATGGGGGTCCTAATAAACTAAACTATGGATGTAATTGTTTCTCTGTGGCTGTGGACACTTCTAGAATCTTCCCCGTGATGACAGAGACCTAATCTGCAGCCATTATCCAATCGTTGCCTCTTTCACCACGTGTGCGCAGACACCATTCTGTTGGGAGGCGTGGTAACCGTTGCTTAGGAACCTCTTGGTAGCCACATTGTCGTAGATACGGTTGTCGTGGCGAGGCAGGAAGCCCCTCTGCAGCTTGTGCTCCAGGTGCATGTGGTTCTGAGGGGGGAGACCAAGGCACGCTCTGAAAGGGAAAAGGGATACCTAGTCAGTTGCAAAACTGAAGGAATATAACCACAGAGACCGGTACAACATTATTATTGGACAAGAGCGACGGGAAGTTCAGTAACAAACATTATGATTGGTGACCACTAAGACAAATCCCTAACAAGACAGGGTGGTAGGTGTTCTGACCTCATGATGTTCTCAATGCAGGCTCTCTGTCTGAAGTAGGCATTGACCAGCGGGGCCCCAGGGGGGACGAGGGGAGCTTTACACATGAAGGAGAGGATAGCCAGGACACTGTGGAAGGACTGGAAGGTCTCTGATCCTTGGGGCCGAACACATACACGCTGACACAACTCTGTGAGGAGGACCAGGTCCAGGATGATAGGACTGGCTAGCAGAGAATCCTGGAGAGAGAGACCTTTTGTTAGAAAAAAATCAGGTTGAGGTGTAGGTGTGAGTGAGTGAGTGAGTGAGTGAGTGAGTGAGTGAGTGAGTGAGTGAGTGAGTGAGAGACTCACCTCACAGGTGTTGTGCATTGCGATAGTGTTGGTTCCTCCCATCATGATCTCAGAGGTGTATTCATCCATCGCCCTCTTACTGTCCCCCACATACGGTACATACTTAATCACCACCTACACACACACACACACACAGCAAGACAACAGAATCAACTATTTCTCAAGAAAAACTACGGATACTTTCTGCCACTTAGTAAAACAAAATGCAGTGCTATTGATATCTACCAGGTATGAAAAAACACACATTCAACTCTTAATTCAGATCAGGTTTCTCTGTGTTACACACACACACACACACAGACTTACACAGTGGTCAGGTTTCTCCCCATTGTGGTACAGTATAGGGTTGGAGTTGACCATGTCATCCACCACATTGCTCTTGGAGATCTCCTTGGAGCGGAACTGCTGCGGTGCTGAGAGGTTCATACCATCGTTGTTGCCAAGGTGATTGTAGCTGACAATGGAGGTGGGCTGTCATGGCAACAGACGGCAACACGTTATTTTACAGTCTGGTATTAACCTAGTGTTACACACATGAAATTGCCCTTTTACCTGGGTACAATTGTTGTAATAACAGTGTTTTAACATGTTGTATAGTCATTTTAGAATAACTTAGTAATTGTATAATTATGTACTTTGTCATTGTAAAAGTGGAACTGGAACTGTTCACAGAACAGAAGTCCTATTGAAGTGAATGAAACATCAAATGGACTGGGTCGACCTCTCACCTTGATCCCAGCACTGATGAGGAAGTCGACCAGGACTGACTTGATCTTTGTCTGACCAGACTTGAAGTCGTCTCCTGCTATGAACACGTTTCTTTCCACAGCCAGCTCTATCGCCCCAGGGACAAACGTGTTCTGGGGAGAACCGTTAATGTAGGCACAGCCCTCCAGGATACTGGCTACAGCAAACAAAGTAGAGGGAGACACCTCCCCACCTGACTGATAGAGACAGAGAGTAGAGAGAGAGAGTAAGAGAGAGAGAAGGCGAGAGCGAGACAGACATAATAGTATAGATAGAATAGATCCGTCAGATCTCTACCTGTATGGCAGCCAGGAGATTCTTGGCCGTGTCGTTGACCCCGGCTGTGAGGTCACAGAAACGTTCGGTGTTGGCCGTCCACAAAACGATGACCTTGTCCACGCCGCTTGAATGCCGGAAGTCCTGAATGTCTGCTCTGATCTGCTCCACCTGCAGGGAGAGAGAGAAGAATCACTACTCAGACACCCAGAGACACATAGGGTCTAGGGTATATGGGGTAAGAGCTAAAGGGTTAGGGGACAGGGTGTACGAGGCACACACACACACTACTTGGGATTGAGCGTACCTGTTCAGCCATGGTCCCTTTCAGAACGTTGTCTGCTCGGCCCGCCTGGTTGGCAGCTATGAATTCTGGGATATAGATGGAGGCCCGGGGTCGGAGGTGGCTCATGTGTGGGCGGAGCTTCTCCTGGAGGGACCAATCAAGGACCTCGGCTCTCTCCATCGCACTGCCCAGATCCATGGATGAGATGTCCCAGCCTGACACACACACACTCTCTCTCTTTATTTAATTAGCTAGCTAAAGTTTTACAAGCCTAATGTCTCTTAAAAGAAAACCCGTCAGACAGGCCCAAAAGAACATAGAGGACCAGTTAGACTAGAGGACCAGAGGTGTGTACTCTACCTCTGCCTCCAGGGCAGTGCTGAATAATGGAGGAGGTTAAACAGGAGGTTAAATAACGAGCCTGACAGACAGACAGTCCACATGGAGACTTTTAACTTTTCCTTCTCCAAAGTGGCCCCTGAAGAACTGACCTAGGGTCAGCATTCCTTCTCTTATTACATACACACATACTCCTTTACCATCAAAGACGATATCATTAGGGTGCATCATGGGTAGGAGGTCACGGAACGGAATGTTAACTTCCTTTCCATCTGGCCCCTCACCTAAACACACAGTTGAGGACTGGAAGAGGGAACCATAGTAGTTGGCTTTCTGGGAAGGGGGAGGGGGGTTCGAAAAGGGGGAGAGGGTAATAAAATAGACACAGAACAAAAATAAATAACAAGTCTTGAATAATAACAACACACTAAATCAGTGGTATTCAAACGTTTTCTACAGGGACTCCTTCTTTTCCCGCCAGAATTTCAGCCGACCCCACCTGAAATCTAATGTCAACCTTACATTAAAAAAATTACATTTGGATTTGTACATCAACAAGTAACCTTCGATTCACTACATTTTTATCTCTCTTATCAAAATTAAGAAAAACAATAAATTAAATGTACTCAATTATTTTTTAAAGGATCTTTCTCAAAAACATTTTATATTATCCTATACAATAATGTTGACTTTTAAATTTGTTTTGGCTAGCCCACTGCAATTCCCCCCGCGACCCCAACTTTGAATATCTGCATTAAATGAAGAATGATTTGAGGAATTTTTTCAAACAGGAAAAAAAAGGACACATTTGGGGAAGTAATGATGCCCATATAAAGGACTGCCTGTGTTGTAAACGTTAGTGTGTCAGTCAATGTTAAAACTCCACTAAACCCATCATATCAGTGTGTGTGTGTGTGTGTGTGTGTGTGTGTGTGTGAACCCATCACTGTGCTCTGCATCAGAAGAGAAACATGTCTTTTGAAAATATGCTATAAAACGGTCACAAAGTAGGATCAACGACACACACACCACCTTACCTGTTCTCCAGTTTTGGTTCTCCAGGTGAGTCCCAGTCTGTTGGCCAGTACAGCAGCGGTGACGGTGGTCCCATTGTTTCCTCCCCAGCCAACTAGCATCACCCCCAGCCTGGGGACATGTCGCTCAGTACGGAACTCAAGCTCACTAACGGACGGGGTCACCTGGAGGGGTGGAGTGGAGAGATTTACACAGTTAGAAATTAGATAGGTGATGCTGGTGTGTGTGTGTGTGTGTTTGTGTGAGAGAGAGAAACTTACTGTGAGTGTGTCTCCGTCCCTGCGTACAGCAGTAGTATGGTAGCAGTACTGAGCCTCGATGTGTGTATCTGTGTACTTCACATTGGGATTGTTGATACGAATGTTCTCGGTCATGACTGCAGGCTAGAGAGAGAGTGACAGAGAGAGGCATAGAGACAAAAAGAGAGTGAAAGAGTGCAACAGGACAGTTAGGGGACAGTTCTTTGGCTTAATTTATTTATTTTAAATCAAATCAATTTATATAGCCCTTCGTACATCAGCTGATATCTCAAAGTGCTGTACAGAAACCCAGCCTAAAACCCCAAACAGCAAGCAATGCAGGTGTTGAAGCACGTTGGCTAGGAAAAACTCCCTAGAAAGGCCAAAACCTAGGAAGAAACCAGGCTATGAGGGGTGGCCAGTCCTCTTCTGGCTGTGCCGGGTGGAGATTATAACAGAACATGGCCAAGATGTTCAAATGTTCATAAATGACCAGCATGGTGAAATAATAGGTCTGGGACAGGTAGCACCTCCGGTGAACAGGTCAGGATTCCATAGCCACAAATATAGTTAAAAAAATATTACAATTTGAAAAATAAGTATATGTAACAGTATAGACTTTACGCCCGTCCCCTCACCCGGACTTGGGCGCGAACCTGGGACGCTCTGCACACGTCAGTCACCCTCGAAGCATCGCTCCACAAAAGGCGCGGCCCTTGCAGAGCAAGGGGAACCACTACTTGAAGGTCTCAGAGCAAGTGACGTCACCGATTGAAACCCTACTAGCGCTAACTGGCTAGCCATTTCACATCGGCTACATATAGACTGAATAAATTGATAAGGTAGCTAACGATGCAAATAAAAAAAGTTAGCTAGCTCGCTTAACATTGACAATATGGTCAAACTATCTACATTATCCACATTGATACGTTTAGAGGCTAATTGTCAAAAGCGTATTTGTCATCATCTTTTGGTTGAAAAGATGAAACGTCAGTGGTGAAACATCACAACTGGAGTAACAACATTTTCTCAGCGATTCTCATTTGAATTACGACTTGGAGGGTCGTTCAAGTGAAACGTCTCAGTCGGAACTCCTAGCGCGATTGTCCATTGTTTGTAATCTATGTATGCTTGTGTTCTCTCATGTGCTTTATGTATTGATTTGTTGTTAATAATAAAAATATTTGTAAAAAATTTAAAAAGAAAGAGGCCCCCCAAAAAAAAGTCTCAGTCGGAACTCCGCACTTCCGATAGTGAAACGCCACGACTGTAAAGTCAACAACAGTAGCGTTTAGCATCAATACTCAAATCAGCGGTTCGCCTTCAAAATAAAAGTCCTGCATTGAAACTGATGCAAACTGATAAATAGTGGAATCATGCCACAATTGGACTGGATAATGGTGAACATGGTTGGAATGTCGTTATTTCAACAAAAGACAATAATTAATTAATTTTAGAATATACAGCAAAATCAGTTGAAATCACACTGTGGATGTAGGCCCAACTTCAGAATTGTATTGGGGCTTCAAATCTAATTTTATTTGTCACATGCTCCAAATAGAACAGGTGTAGGTAGACCTTACAGAGAAAAGCTTACTTACAAGCCCTTAACCAACAATGCAGTCCAATCCAAAATTAAGAGAAGCGTGACAAATAATTAGACAACACAGTAAATACAGTGCCTTGCGAAAGTATTCGGCCCCCTTGAACTTTGCGGCATTTTGCCACATTTCAGGCTTCAAACATAAAGATATAAAACTGTATTTGTTTGTGAAGAATCAACAACAAGTGGGACACAATCATGAAGTGGAACGACATTTATTGGATATTTCAAACTTTTTTAACAAATCAAAAATTGAAAAATTGGGCGTGCAAAATTATTCAGCCCCTTTACTTTCAGTGCAGCAAACTCTCTCCAGAAGTTCAGTGAGGATCTCTGAATGATCCAATGTTGACCTAAATGACTAATGATGATAAATACAATCCACCTCTGTGTAATCAAGTCTCCGTATAAATGCACCTGCACTGTGATAGTCTCAGAGGTCCGTTAAAAGCGCAGAGAGCATCATGAAGAACAAGGAACACACCAGGCAGGTCCGTGATACTGTTGTGAAGAAGTTTAAAGCCGGATTTGGATACAAAAAGATTTCCCAAGCTTTAAACATCCCAAGGAGCACTGTGCAAACGATAATATTGAAATGGAAGGAGTATCAGACCACTGCAAATGTACCAAGACCTGGCCGTCCCTCTAAACTTTCAGCTCATACAAGGAGAAGACTGATCAGAGATGCAGCCAAGAGGCCCATGATCACTCTGGATGAACTGCAGAGATCTACAGCTGAGGTGGGAGACTCTGTCCATAGGACAACAATCAGTCGTATATTGCACAAATCTGGCCTTTATGGAAGAGTGGCAAGAAGAAAGCCATTTCTTAAAGATATCCATAAAAAGTGTTGTTTAAAGTTTGCCACAAGCCACCTGGGAGACACATCAAACATGTGGAAGAAGGTGCTCTGGTCAGATGAAACCAAAATTGAACTTTTTGGCAACAATGCAAAACGTTATGTTTGGCGTAAAAGCAACACAGCCCATCACCCTGAACACACCATCCCCACTGTCAAACATGGTGGTGGCAGCATCATGGTTTGGGCCTGCTTTTCTTCAGCAGGGACAGGGAAGATGGTTAAAATTGATGGGAAGATGGATGGAGCCAAATACAGGACCATTCTGGAAGAAAACCTGATGGAGTCTGCAAAAGACCTGAGACTGGGATGGAGATTTGTCTTCCAACAAGACAATGATCCAAAACATAAAGCAAAATCTACGATGGAATGGTTCAAAAATAAACATATCCAGGTGTTAGAATGGCCAAGTCAAAGTCCAGACCTGAATCCAATCGAGAATCTGTGGAAAGAACTGAAAACTGCTGTTCACAAATGCTCTCCATCCAACCTCACTGAGCTCGAGCTGTTTTGCAAGGAGGAATAGGAAAACATTTCAGTCTCTCGATGTGCAAAACTGATAAGAGACATACCCCAAGCGACTTACAGCTGTAATCGCAGCAAAAGGTGGCGCCACAAAGTATTAACTTAAGGGGGCTGAATAATTTTGCACGCCCAATTTTTCAGTTTTTGATTTGTTTAAAAAGTTTGAAATATCCAATAAATGTCGTTCCACTTCATGATTGTGTCCCACTTGTTGTTGATTCTTCACAAAAAAATACAGTTTTATATCTTTATGTTTGAAGCCTGAAATGTGGCAAAAGGTCGCAAAGTTCAAGGGGGCCGAATACTTTCGCAAGGCACTGTAACAATAGCGGGGCTATATACAGGGGGTACCGATACGGGGAGGGGGGAGCAATAGTCTGGGTAGACATTTCATTAGCTGTTCAGGAGTCTTATGGCTTAGGGGTAGAATATGTTTAGAAGCCTCTTGGACCTAGACTTGGCGCTCCGGTACCGCTTGCCGTGCGGTAGCAGAGAGAACAGTGTATGACATGGGTGGCTGGAGTTTTTGGCAATTTTTAGGGTCTTCCTCTGACACCGCCTGGTATAGAGGTCCTGGATGGCAGAAAGCTTGGCCCCGGTGATGTACTGGGCCGTACGCACTACCCTCTGTAGTGCCTTGCGGTCGGAGGCCGAGCAATTGCCATACCAGGCAGTGATGCAAGCCGTCAGGATGCTCTCGAAGGGGCAGCTGTAATACCTTCTGAGGATCTAAGGACCCATGCCAAATCTTTTCAGTCTCCTAAGGGGGAATAGGTTTTGTCATCTGTCTTGGTGTGCTTGGACCATGTTAGTTTGTTGGTGATGCGGACGCCAGGGAACATAACGCTCTCAACCTGCTCCACTACAGCCCGATCGATGAGAATGGGGTGTGCTCGGTCCTCCTTTTCCTGTAGTCCACAATCATCTCCTTTGTCTTGATCATGTTGAGGGAGAGGTTGTTGTCATTGCACCACACGGTCAGGTCTCTGACCTCCTTCCTATAGGCTGTCTCATCGTTGTCGGTGATCAGGCCTACCATTATAATTCCCCTTATAATCATTTTTTCCCCGCCTGGCTCTAAATTACACCCATCTATAGCCTACATAGGTTCAGATCTCTTGGCCTAACGGTTAAAGTGGTTGTTTGACAGTCGCTGTGTCCGAGGTGAAGTTGGTGACAGATGTGGGAATGACGCCCTTGCAGAGGCATGTAGATGTGACCAACTGGGTACATACAGTTCAATGTCTATTTTTGATTAACATTTGGTTGAGTTGTCAACTAACATGAAATCACCAGAACATGTCACCATGACATTGGATTTCGTTTTTTTTTTTTTTTTATTGTGTGAAAAAAACATGAAATTCCCTTACATTGATTACTTTTTGCAAACGCAATGCAATCCAGTTTCCACATTGATTCAACATCATAACATTCATTTATTTTTGTTGAAATTAAGTGGAAACAATGTTGATTCAACCAGTTTCTGCCCAGTGGGGAGGGACTTGATATAGAGCATTGGTTCCCCACCAGGGGTAGTAGGACCCCTGGGGGTACTTGGCTTTTCCACAGAGGATAGTTGAGAAGAGGAGACCATAGACATACTGGTAAAATGCACATGAGGGGGTACTTCAGGGGTAATCCGGGCAGAGAAAAATTCAGTTTGGTGGTTTGGAAACCGAAAAAGGTTGGGAACCACTGGTATAGAGAGGCGTGGGGACAGCAAGTAAAATAGCAACCTTAACCAATACCTAGCCACCTTGTCAAAAGGTTCAGATCTCTTGACCTAGCAGTTTAAGTGTTGGCTTGATAGTCGCTGGGCCAGGGTTCGAATGCGGGTTTGGGCAATCGCCAAAATCGCCTGAGATGCAAAAACATTGTATTGCTTTGAGCCTATTTCAGCCATTACTGGAGTGTGTTTGACAGGTCATTACTAAACGTTAACGGGGAAAAACTAATGGCAAAAGCAAGATTGGGTTTGAGTCGCCAGCGTAAAATGAAAGCAATCGATCCAGTGACAATAGGCTACAGGAAACAAAGGAAATTGATGGCTGAAAATTAGAAATCCTCAACTGGTCAGACTTGGCAAGCGAGTTGATGTTAATACACTGTACAGAATTACCGTTAGATTGTGAAAACATGACAAGGAGTTTCAGGCTAATCCGTGACGCCTACAAAACACATTTCTGAAGAGTAGCCTATGTATGCACAGATATCAGCACCGTAACTCCTATTGCGGAACTTTGACAGTGGGAATTCACTTTGGTAGTAAAAAAAAGCCTAGTACGCACTTAAAGCCTACGCACTTTAGCCTACTTACCGTGGAATACGTTGGAGTCAGGAGATTTAATTTTCTCTTCTAAACAACAATGATAGGTTACGGACGGTTATTCGTTGATTTGATAGCTTGCTTGTTTCGATTTTTCTTTTATATTTCAACTAATAACCTATTAAATCGCTTGTTCTCAAGCGCAGCCCGACCTCTTCAATTCGTCAAGTGAGCCGAAGTGACATGAAGATGGGATGTTCCAAAATTGCCGTTGTGAGTGCAGGAGGATATCCAGTAGAGCCCCGTTCATTTATAGATAGCTTAGTGGCAGAGCCGGACTGGCTACTAGTAGGCAGAGGAGTGTCTATGCAAAATCCCTGACATTTACATATATGTACACGCCAGTAAAATTAAGACTAGTCTTGCTATTAGGAAAATATAGACATACCACATTATTATGTCATACAAGTCAAGAAGTCCTAACGTTTCAGCAGTTGACTTGTGCTTTATGGAAAGTAATACTTAATAAGGGATATCTCATAATTATTTAATATATATTACTCCTATTACACTCTGATCAATAGGATTTATTGATCAGTGATTCTGACAATGTTGTGCTTTTTTTCTATTTCACAATCAAATCACGGTGTCACCTGGTCATGCTCCTCCAGTTTCAACTGTTCTGCCTGCGTCTATGGAACCCTGACCTGTTCACCAGACGTGCTACCTGTCCCAGACCTGCTGTTTTCAACTCTCAGCAGGAGCGGTAGAGATACTCTGAATGATCGGCTATGAAAAGCCACCTGACATTTACTCCTGATTACTCCTTATTATTATTTGACCATGCTGGTCATCTATGAACGTTTGAACATTTTGGCCATGTTCTGTTATAATCTCCACCCGGCACAGCCAGAAGAGGACTGGCCACCCGTCATAGCCTGGTTCCTCTCTAGGTTTCTTCCTAGGTTCTGGCCTTTCTATTGTTTTTCCTAGCCACTGCGCTTCTACACCTGCATTGCTTGCCGTTTGGGGTTTTAGGCTGGGTTTCTGTACAGCACTTGGTGACATCAGCTGATGTAAGAAGGGCGTTATAAATACATGTGATTGATAATAATGTTAAGCTGATGTGAATCAAATAGTTTGTTACCATCACTCTCGAAGCATTGATGGTGTAGTTATGATAGAATGAGAGAAGGTGAAGCCGCCCGGAGGCCCAGCCTGATGACTAAATCACGATGTAAGACATTATTTGAATAGCTGACCATTTGTAGGCAGTGGCAACCCGTCATTCAGGGCAGGCAGAGACCCACCTGTTTATTTTGTGTTGCCTGTTTTGCATGTTATTTTGGCATTATTCCGTGTCACATTTCAGTTGGCAATCAACTTAAAAAAGAAAAAGAAAGTATGTCACCTCCAACATGCAGGTGTTTCAGCCAAGCTCAGTGCTTTCTGTGGTGGTGGGGCAGCCAGCGGAAAAATATGGAGCCTAGGGGTTTGTAATGTTCTCTAGTTGTGCCGTGATTGGCTCAGTGTTTTGTCACTCATGGGGACACTACGTTACCGCAATATCTGCCGGGGAGAGCTCGAAAATTCAAGCCACCTGGGTGCTGTTATAGTCACGTTAGAAGTGCCCATCCAAGAAGGCTCAAGGCCATTGGCCACAGATAAAATTATGCCAAATTACGTTATATGTACGGTAGTTTTGATTGGACTGATCATGTTAACATCACACTTTCAAAATCTTACCTGCAAGCTAGCGGTCATCATCATGAATCAAGTCAACAATATACTGGCAAATCCTTTTCAAACCTTGTCATATGAAAATAAATTATGTTGAGAAATTATAGATAAAATGTATTGGTGCTCATCGGCCAGTGGACATAAACATTACACAACAAGTTGGAAATCTCAAATTCAACAATGAGTGGTTTGGAAGGAATCAGTGGCTGCGAGCATTACAAAGCAATCACTAGCCTACTATTCAGTGGAGTGGATGTGTGGTCCAAGTCTGGGTTTAAAGGTCTCTTTTCCAAGCTTAAAAGGATAAACAATCAACATTAGCCATGCTGTCAATCCAGCATGACTTCTGCTGCGTTCAAAACAACTGGAAACTCCGAAATGGGTCATCTCAGACTTCAGTAAATTCAAGACAACTGGGAACTCGGGGAAAAAATGAACTCCGACTGGGAAAACAAGTTTTGAATTGATCATCCAACTCGAAATTCTCAAATCGGAGCTAGAGCTCCGACCTGAAGAACACTAACGTCATGATTCAACCTTGGTTTTTTTTCTGAGTTCCCAGTTGTCTTGAATGCACCATAAATCCAGAGAAGCCAGACTTTGATGACAAAGTTTGATGACAAAATTTGCCCACGAAGGCCCGCCGCGCCACCTTCCTGTTCAAGTGAGTCCAGCAAAACAAGGTGAGTCCAAAAATGTATTGTATGCTGCTGCATAAATGACGTAATATGCCAGGGAGACATGTATACTGTAGCTAAGAAAGTAATGCTAAGTACATGTTGGGTAGTAAGCTGTTAGTAGCCCATGTGCCTCACCCTAATAATTTGGTCCCTTTTCCCTTCATAATTTAGCTTACTGTTCTGACTTGGTGGTGCAGATGTAGCCTATAGCCTGTTCTAGAGAAATGTAATCATTGAATATTGTAAGAGCTTTCATTGTCTGCTTATATGCCTCTTTTATTTACCCTACGGATTCTGACTTGGTGTACAGGGACAATACTGTATGAATGGCCCATGTTCTGAATTCTGTCGCTGTACATTTCAAAAGTGCTGAACAAATAGTTATATTGGCTATGTTCGTCCTAGCTAGTTCATTAATGTCTTAGTCGAAATTACGGACCTCTTATCCGCTTGTCGTCCCCTTATACCATAGTTTGCACATCTCAATTGTAAGTAGAAACCACATTTGTTTAAGCAAGTCAGCCATATCAGCTATGTTTTTTTAAAGGTTGCAAATGAGGCTGAATGAACTGTTTCGCTGCCAGACAAGGCTCAGCTGATAGCCAGGTGTAGCAATGGTAAGATGTTGGGATTGCTTTTGGGACTTTGCTGTTGGGACATTTTCATGTAGGCCTGAAATTTTGTGGGCACCGTTTGTCAACATTAGTGTCCAATTAATGTATTGTGTAGTGGCTTTGCTGGCATGCATCTAAAACATTTTTTGTGAGTTTGCCCCACCAAGATTTACATGCTAAAGTCGTTACTGTTTGTGGGGTATCACAGGGGTCAAACACACCTTGTCGGTGGCCTTCTACAGGAAGGGATGTTCTCACAGACCCCTGTGAGGTGTGAAGACAGATGAAAACGTGAAATCGACGAAATTAATGTTATTGTGTGAATTAAATTGTCATGTTTGGATTGCTTCAAAAATGCATAAAGAGCTACGCAGTGTTTGGTTTTCGCCAGGAATAATGGGACCCATGTCATCCAAAAAGTTATACTTTTGAATCATCTGTCCATAGAACATTCTTCCAAGCGTCTTGATGATCATCCAGGTGCTTCCAGGTGCTTTTTTGGCAAACTTGAGTAAACTTCTTGGACGACATGGGTCCCATTATGCCTTGCGAAAACCAAACACTGCATCCACAGTAAGAACCTCACACCAACGGTCAAGCATGGTGGTGGTAGTGGGATGCTTTGGGGATGCTTTGCTGCCCCAGGACCTGAACAACTTGCCTTAATAGAAGGAACTGTTGGATTCCTGGTTAAACTTTGAACATTGCTATTCTAGAGACATGATACATCAGAAGTAAAACTATAGTCTCTGAGGGGTGATAGATACTGGTTTTTACATCAGAAGTTAATGGTTATCTGTAGGACCCAGACTAGCTTTGGAATGTGCTGGGTAGATGGGAGGAAGTCACAGGATTGCTATAGGTGATACAGGTGGATATCTTTGGATTAGGCATCAAGGGTGTTGAGGTCAGGTCAGATCACCTTAAGGGAGAAGGAATGGTTTATTACCCCATCACTTCGTCTTCCTGTCAAACCATTAAAGATGTAAGGATTGGAGAGAAGGAGGAGTGCCTAAGGGTGTGACATGGGTGATTTATGTGTTTTGTCTTGTCTAGGGTTTTTTGAAGATTTATGGGGTTGTGTTCTTTTAGGTGTCTAGGTAAGTCTATGGTTGCCTGGATTGGTTCTCAATCAGAGGCAGGTGTTTATCGTTGTCTCTGATTGGGAGCCATATTTAGGCAGCCATATTCTTTGGGTATTTTGTGGGTGATTGTTTCCTGTCTTTGTGTTTTATGCACCAGTTAGGACTGTTACGGTTTTCATGTTTATTGTTATTGTAGTTTGTTCATGTTTGAGTTTTCTTATTAAATTACCATGAACTATAACCACGCTGCGTTTTGGTCCGCCTCTCCTTCCCAGGAAGAAAGCCGTGACAGTATACATACTGGTGGTGGTGGAAACATGTTTTGTCTAATGCAGCTGTATTGATCCTCTGGGAAGAATAAACCTGGTTAAGCTTCCATAATGCCTGCTGAGTTTTTTACTCTGAGAATTAGAACCTAACAGAAGCATGAATTCTGCTCTGTATCAGAAAATTCTGCAGGAGAATGTCAGGCCATCTGTCTGTGAGCGGAAGCTGAAGCACAGCTGGGTCATGCAGCAAGACAATGATCCAAAACACACAATCAAGTCCACATGAAAATGGCAAAAAAGCAACAAATTGTACGTTTTGGAATCGCCTAGTGAAAGTTCAGACCTAATCCCAATTGAGATGTTGTGGCAGAACATGAAATGAGCAGTTCATGCTTGAAAACCCACAAATGGCGTAGAGTTAAATCAGTTCTGCATGCAAGAGTGGGCCAAAATTCCTCCACAGAGATGTCAGACTGATCAACAACTACAGGAAGCATTTGGTTTCACTCATTGCAGCTAAAGGTGGCACAACCAGTTATTGAGTGTAAGGGGGATTGGGTGTTACATAACTTTGTTCATTAAATAATTAAAATAAGTATAATTTAAAAAAACATTTGTTAACTCAGGTTCCCTTTATCTAATATTAGGTTTTGGTTGAAGATCTGATAACGTTCCGTATAAAAAATATGCATAAACAGAGAAAATCCAAAAGGGGGCAAATACTTTTAAACGGGACTGTATATCCTGATGCTTAGTCCCCTTACCCCTATACATATATACCTCTATCACTCCTGTGTCCCGGCACATTGTAAATATGGTACTGGAACTGACTGACCCTGTATATACATAGTATGCTTATTTACTTTCTAGTGTTCTTCTTAGTTCTATTTCTCGTGTGTTATTTTGTACTACCTTATGTTATTTTTAGTATTACATTGCTATTGATTACTGCATTGTTGGGTTTAGAGCTCGCAAGAAAGACATTTCACTGCACTTGTGCACGTGACATTAAAAACTGAAACATTGTAGACCAATCTCCTAGTGTAGCGTTCCATTACACTATAGTGTGTTTTTTTAAACTTAGCCTATAGACTTTTAGATTTGTTTGTATCTTTTGAAGTTAAAGACGTGGTATGGTGTGTACCATTTGATGATTGTATTCTAATTGCATAACTGTAATAAATCGGATTACTTTTAAATGGATACGAAACCGTAGTCCTCATATTTCAGAGAAGCTATGTCACGACTTCCGCCGAGGTTGACTCTCCTGCCCGTTCAGGCGGTGCTCGGCGGTCGTCGTCACCGTCCTACTAGCCACTACCGATCCCTTTTCGTGTATCTGTTGGTTTTGTCTGATTGGTTTCACCTGTGTGTTGTTTAGTTAATTAGTGTCTGTATATAATGTAGGTTGTCCCACCCTTGTTTTGTGCGGGATTGTTTATTTTGTCATTCATTTTCGTCTGTCGGTGTTATTGTGTTTCTTATTCTCCGGTTAGTCTGTTATCCTGTGTTGGATAATTTCACCCTGTGTGTGTTTGGGTTGACCGTGTTTGTTTTGTTCACCGGAGAATAAACTTTATATCGCTATCTGCTCTCTGCGCCTGATTCCACCCACCTTGATTAGACGTGACAAGCTAATATTCTTTGTATTATTATTTGGTGAATGGTCTAATAGTAAGTGTTATTCACACTACACATCCCACATGCTTGGCCTCTAATTGTGCAGCTCTGAGCTAAGGTCAACTCAATCATTTAATGCTAGGACATAAGATGTTAGTTATTTTGTCTCTTAGCCTCTTAATAGTATTCAGTGGTGAAGCAAGGCTCGCATGGATAGATACGTTGGAAATGCTTATGGGCCTACAGCATTCACATAATAATGAAGTCAGATTAATAATGAATGTACTCTGAACAAAAATATAAACGCAACAAATAAAGTGTTGGTGCCATGTTTTATGAGCTGAAATAAAAGATCCCAGAAGTTTGTCATACACACAACATTTTGTGCACAAATTTGTTTACATCACTGTTAGTGAGCATTTCTCCAGAGCTGTTGCCAGAAAATTTTATGTTAATTTCTCTACCATAAGCCGCCTCCAACGTCGTTTTAGAGAATTTGGCAGTACGTCAGCCCAGTAGTTCCACAGGAACGCCACATCCTGCTTCTTCACCTGCAGGATCGGCTGAGACTAGCCACCCGGACAGCTGATGAAACAGTGGGTTTGCACAACCAAAGAATTTTTACACAAACTGTCAGAAACCATCTCACGGAAGCTCATCTGTGTGCTTGTTGTCCTCACCAGGGTCTTGACCTGACTGCAGTTCGGCGTTGTAACCAACTTCAGTGGGCAAATGCTCACCTTCGATGGCCACTCTTCACAGATAAATCACGGTTTTAGATACGCAGACATTGTGTGTATTGTCATGTGGGCGAGCAGTTTACTGATGTCAACGTTTTGAATAGAGTGCCCATGGTGGTTGTGGGGTTATGGTATGGCAAGGCATAAGCTATGGACAACGAACACGATTACATTTTATCGATTGCACTTTGAATGCACAGAGATACCGTGATGAGATACAGTGGCCCATTATTGTGCAATTCATCTGCCACCATGACCTCCTGTTTCAGCATGATAATACACGGCCCCATGTCGCAAGGATCTGTACACAATTCCCGGATGCTGAAAATGTCCCAGTTCTTCCATGGCCTGCACACTCACCAGACATGTCACCCATTGAGCCTGTTTGGGATACTCTGGATCGATGTGTATGACAGCATGTTCCAGTTCCTGCCAATATTCAGCAACTTCGCACAGCCATTGAAGAGGAGTGGGACAACATTCCGCAGGCCACAATCAACAACCTGATCAACTCTATGCGAAGGAGATGTCACGCTGCATTATGTAAATGGTGGTCACACCATATGCTGGCTGGTTTTCTGATCCACACCCCTACCTTTTTTCTTAAGGTATCTGTGACCAACAGATGCATATCTGTATTCCCAGAGATGTGAAATCCATAGATTAGCGCCTAAATAATTTATTTCAATTGACTGATTTCTTTCTTTGAACTGTAACTGTTTTTAAAGTATTGCATGTTGCGTTTCTATTTTTGTTCATTTGTAGTTTCTTATTATATTCAACATAATTCCAACCAACCTACCTACCTACCTACACACACACACACACACACACACACACCACTGAGGTCCACGTCCACCACAGCCCATCCTGTGTGCAAACTAGACAAACCAGTCACCTCCCTACTGCCTCTCAACCACACCCTGACAACATGTGGTCTGACCAGACACTCTGTCCTTCACTCACCTTCGCTAACCAGGCTCATATGATGATGAGTAACCTCCCTAAAAATGTCTAGGCTGTAGCTCAGTGGGCTAACATAGAGCCTCTTCACACTACAAATTCAGTAAAACAAGTCTCAAATATTAGGAACATGTCTGTGCATTTCAGCTGTTTCTAAAACTATTACCATTTAAACTGTAGAAATGTTGGCTCAATGAGACAATTCTGTTCACATTGTCCTGCTTCAAGGGCGGCAACTGTCGAGTGTCCTGCGCTTCTTCCAAAAGTAGCGGTCAAGATGTAGCAAGTTTACGTTTTAGTAATATGTGTAGCAGACGGTATTTTGATGAAAATTGGAGTAAGTGTGAAGAGGCTCTATGTTAGCCCACTGAGCTACAGCCTAATCTCGACCACTACCTCTGGAAGTAGCAGGTAGCCTAGCGGTTAGAGCATTGGGACAGTAACCGAAAGGTTGCTTGTTTGACTCCCTGAGCTGGCAAGGTGGAAAAAACGGCTGTTCTGGCCTTGAGCAAGGCAGTTAACACCCACAACATCTGTGCAGTGGATGTTGATTAAGGCAGCCCCCTGCACCAGAGGGGTTGGGTTAAATGGGGAAGGCACATTTCGGTTGAATGCATTCAGTTGTACAACTGATCAGTGATCCTCTTTCCCTTCCCTGGTGGTAGTGTATGACATAGTAATAAATCAGATGCAAAAAAAAAGGTTTTCATGGAACCAGATTATTTTTCTAATCGGGTCATATGGTTTAATGGCCTCGCAGTTCTTGTCCCGACAACAACTGTGATTTGACAAAAATAAACAGGGCTGAACTAGCTGTATGCAGAGTTGCAATGTGTAGGCCAGCGGAGATCATCAACTAGATTGCGTGGTGTAGAGATCATCAGCTAGATTACGTGGTGTAGAGATCATCAACTAGACTGCGTGGTGTACAGATCATCAACTAGATTGCGTGGTGTAGAGATGATCAACTAGATTGCGTGGTGTAAAGATGATCAACTAGATTACGTGGTGTAGAGATCATCAACTAGATTGCGTGGTGTAGAGATGATCAACTAGATTGCATGGTGTAGAGATCATCAACTAGATTGCGTGGTGTAGAGATCATCAACTAGATTGCATGGTGTAGAGCTCATCAACTAGATTACGTGGTGTAGAGATTGCGTGATGTAGAGATGATCAACTAGATTGCATGGTGTAGAGATCATCAACTAGATTGCATGGTGTAGAGATCATCAACTAGATTGCATGGTGTAGAGATCATCAACTTGATTACGTGGTGTAGAGATCATCAACTAGATTGCGTGGTGTAGAGATCATCAACTAGATTGCATGGTGTAGAGATCATCAACTAGATTGCGTGGTGTAGAGATCATCAACTAGATTGCGTGGTGTAGAGATCATCAACTAGATTGCATGGTGTAGAGATCATCAACTAGATTGCGTGGTGTAGAGATCATCAACTAGATTGTGTGGTGTAGAGATCATCAACTAGATTGTGTGGTGTAGAGATCATCAACTAGATTACGTGGTGTAGAGATCATCAACTAGATTGCGTGGTGTAGAGATCATCAACTAGATTGTGTGGTGTAGAGAGATCATCATTAACTAGATTACGTGGTGTAGAGATCATCAACTAGATTGCGTGGTGTAGAGATCATCAACTAGATTGTGTGGTGTAGAGATCATCAACTAGATTGCGTGGTGTAGAGATCATTAACTAGATTACGTGGTGTAGAGATCATCAACTAGATTGCGTGGTGTAGAGATCATCAACTAGATTGCGTGGTGTAGAGATCATCAACTAGATTACGTGGTGTAGAGATCATCAACTAGATTGCGTGGTGTAGAGATCATCAACTAGATTGCGTGGTGTAGAGATCATCAACTAGATTGCGTGGTGTAGAGATCATCAACTAGATTGCGTGGTGTAGAGATCATCAACTAGATTCAGCCGTGGGCCAATTGTTTCTTGAGCGGATAGTTGGGGGGCCTGAACATAATTACAAATAATAAGCCCAAACAGATATAATATTGGAATAAAAACATAATACTTTCAAAACCTTGCTTACATTTGTTTATGATCACGTTGCCACGCCCTGACTTTAGTTATCTTTGTTTTCTTTATTATTTTGGTTAGGTCAGAATGTTTGCTTATCACGCTGCACTTTGGTCTCCTCGTTATGACGAACGTGACACACGTGTCTCTATTATTCATGTGAATACTTGCGAACACATTTTCCAAATTAAAATCACTTGAAGCTGATTTTCATGTGTTTTTACATTTTTTTTTTGTATATCCAACAATGAACATTTTAAAAAAACATCTTGATTTTTTTGCTCAGAACTTGGGGGGCCAAATAATACCCTGGTGTAGACCTTTGCATCTGTAATTAAAATTATACTCATAAGGTTATCTGATCCTAGATCTGTGCCTGAGGGCAGACAGGAAATATAACACAGTGTAGTCAAAGTCGACATATTGGTAATTAGTTAAAGGGCAGAAGTTGGGATAAATACAAAAATAGCCAAACATTTATTAGTAGGCTACCAGAGTAGTCTATTGAAACCACTGACCAATGGTCTTTTTCAAGTGGCTCAGCATAGGGAGAGAGAGCAGTGGGGAAAAAGACAGTGTCTTCTGTCTAGAACAAAGAGGACTGGATGAGAGAGAAAAGAGAAAGTAAATCAGCAGAAACAGACTGGCTTCCATTTAAAACACATACCCATGCGACACCAGAGGAGCAACCAAGCAACAAACACCAACACACACCAACACACACACACACACACACACACACACACACACACACACACACACACACACACACACACACACACACACACACACACACACACACACACACACACACACACACACATTGAGCAGCCTCTCTACAGCCTCTCATTGGACACAAGTCTTTACGTTGTGCGATTTGATTGCTTTGCCTGCACAGTGCAATATTTGTACCATACAGTGTCCAGTGGTTCCATTTTAAGCAGTTTGACCACAGTAAAAGGCCAGCAACACTCCATATTATTCAGACCACTATGAAATGACACCATACATTAGACACACTACATGACCGAAAGTATGTGGGCACCTGCTGGTCAAACATCTCATTCTAAAATCATGGGCATTAATATGGAGTTGGTCCCCCTTTGCTGCCATAACAGCCTCCACTCTTATGGGAAGTCTTTCCACTAGAAGTTGGGACATTGCTGCGAGGACTTGCTTCCATTCAGCTACAAGAGCATTTGTGAGGTTGGGCACTGATGTTGGGAGATTAGGCCTGGCTCGCAGTCGGCATTCTAATTAATTCCGAAGGTGTTTGATGGGGTTGAAGTCAGGACTCTGTGCAGGCCAGTCAAGTTTTTCCACACCGATCTCGACAAACCATTTCTGTATGGACCTCGCTTTGTGCACGGTGGCATGGTCATGTTGAAACAGGAAAGGGCTTCCCCCAAATTGTTGCCACAAAGTTGGAAGCACAGAATCGTGTAGAATGTCATTGTATGCTGTATGCAAAATGCACAATGATTTTCATTGTGGGCATTTATTCGACCTTGGAACATTTAATGCAAATGTCACTTAAATTTGAAAAAATATGAATCATTGTTCATGTTTCGACAATTATTTTTAATGTATCATGAATAATTGAAGTTATTGACACTTTTCTACTATTATGTTGGGGACTTTTATTTAGAGCGTTTCCAAAATTCCGTGACCCGGAAGTTGAAGGAGAAGTTGATGATAACAACACAGCTAACCAGACATTCTCGCTATTAGAACGGTGACAAGAAAGGTAACTATCTGTGATTAGTTAAGATAACCACCATTTGACCGTTAGACTTATCTCTACTGAATGACAGTGCATTAGCCACACATTTTCGAGTTGCTCAAGCGTAACTAACGTATTAGCACCAGTAGAGCATGATACTGATGGGTGACGTTAGCTAGTTAATGTTAGCTATATTCCTTGGTGATTTTCACAGTTAAAGGTCCGCCTAAATTGACATATAATCTGCAAACTAGCTATGTAGTTAGTTACCAAACTTTGGTAACTAATGTTAGCGAGCATGTGTGACAGTTAAGTTAGCTAGCTTCTTAGGAACCGAACATGTTTAACGTTAACTTACATGGTAACGTTCTTGTGTACAGTAGCTAATCATGTCACAGTAGAAGAGGAAGTTAATAACGCCTTAGGTCTGTCTACATGACAACATAGACAAAGTTCTCTCTATTCAATTCAAATGGCTTTATTGGCAGGGGAAACATATGTTTACATTGCCAAAGCAAGTGAAATGGATAATAAACAAACGTGAAATAAACAATCAAATGAACAGTAAACATTACTCACAAAAGTTTCAAAGGAATAGAGACATTTCAAATGTCATATTATAGCTATGTAAAGTGTTAAAATGATGTGCAAATAGTTAAAGTACAGAAGGGAAAATAAATAAGCATAAATATGGGTTGTATTTACAATGTTTTTCACTGGTTGCCCTTGTGGCAACAGGGCACAAATCTCTCTCTCTCTCTCTCTCTCTCTAGGCTCTTGTCACTCTGGGGACTCTTGGAGCTTCTCTCTCTCTGTGTGTGTGTGTGTGAGAGAGAGTGAAAGAGAAAGAGAGGAAAAAGTGAGTGTGTATTCTCTGCACCTCCTTGGAGGATGACCATGGAAGAGATGAGGATTGAAACCGAGACAAACTCCATGGTCTCCATGACGCTTTACGCTGTCATGTACCCAGTTTTTAACGAGGTAATGTGTGTGAGTGTTTTGTCTAATATAGATTCAGGTAAATGTTCAAGTAACACTCCGAGCCAGTGCGACCTGAAAGCTACTGGTCCAAATGAAAAACATACTGGCCGGGGCCAAGATCTCAAAGGATAGTGGATGATGCGTGCATCATTTAAATATCAGGTGGTTTGTTTTAAATTTGCGGGCTGAGCAAGTTAGCGTATAGCCTATAACCTACTCTCAATACACAAATAATACAATTTTAACTTGACAATGTAATATTTACATTGATTGTTTTGAGGGGAAAAATAAAACTTGCGCAATCTCAAAAAGGGTGTTCTTGTTGGTGATTTTGAACAGTCAGTTCTAAGGCCCTTTAAAATCTGTTTTATCTTACTGTAACGACCCTGAGTTTATACGCTCGGAAATCGACCCTGCCGCACGAGCATGCTTTTGCGGCACAGTCGATAGTGCGCCGGGCAAGAAGGTCGAGGGTTCGAGACCTGCTTCCTTCTGTTTCATTACATTACGCTGAATTCTGTTTTCAAGGTTTTGTTTTTCCGAGTTTTCCTATAGTGTTTTCTGGTTTCCACTCTCTAAATCACACTTTTTCTTACAGAAAAACAAAAAAAATGGGATGTTCTAAGTCCACAACAATTATTTTTCACGTGCTAGTTGGAAAACGTTTCGCAACAGAAACCGTTTACTCCAAATGCTGTGGATTTCCATTTTATTCTTAAACGGAAGTTGTAGTTCAGTCGTGTCTCTCATTTAAAAAAAAATGAGTGGCTGGAAGAAGTTGAAATATGGAACCCTGTGGACTTCACTCCACTTTAGAGCATGGACAAAGTTATCATTTATAGATGTGCAGCTTGTGCTTAACCTAACGTAGCAGGCTTGTGCCAAACATTCGCAAACTATTCAGATTGGAATGGCAATACGTGGAAACCATACAAATCAAATTGTATTTGTCAGATGATTGGTAAACAACAGGTGTAGACTAAAAGCAGTGGTGGAAAAAGTACTGAAAAGTCATACTTCAGTAAAAGTAAAGATACCTTAATAGAAAATAACTTGAGTGAAAGTCAACCATTAAAATACTAATTGAGTTAAAGTTTAAAAGTATTTGGTTTTAAATATACTTCAGTATTAAAAGTAAACGGAATTGCTAAAATATACTTATGTATCAAAAGTAAAGGTATTAATAATTTCAAAGTCCTTATATTATGCAAAAGGGTGGTGAGTATGGCTCAGCATATTATTTTTTTTATATATTTTTAACATTTACTGATAGCCAGGGGCACACTCCAAGACTTAGATATTAATTTAACAAACAAAGCATTTGTGTTTAGTGAGTCCGCCAGATCAGAGGCACCAGGGATGCTTTCTTGATAAGTGGGTGAATTGGACCATTTTCCTGTCAAAATGTAACGAGTACTTTTGGGTGTCAGGGAACATGTACTTTTTACTCCATACCTCATTTTCTTCAGGAATGTAGTGTAAAAGTTGTAAAAGTAGTAGTGTAATAGTGTAAAAGTTGTCAAAAATAGTAATGTACAGATACCCCCAAAAACTACTTAAGTAGTGCTTCAAAGTATTTTTACTTAAGTAACTTTACACCACTGACTAAAAGTGAAATTCTTACTTAGGGGTTCTTTCTTTTCCAACAATGGGGAGTTAACGGTACACTATGCAGAAATCTCCCCGCCATTTCCTGGTTGCTAAAATTCGAATAGTTCGCCTAATTTCAGTTTGTGACAAAACAAGCAAGTATAGGGTAGAGAATCATTGTGTAGACCTTATATTGAAATGCTTACTTACAAGCCCTTACCCAAAAATGCTTTAAGAAGTTTAAAAAATAAAAATGTGTTAAGTAAAAAATAGAAAATAAAGTAAAATAACAAGAGAGGCTATATACAGGGGGTTACCGGTACAGAGTCAATATACGGGGGGCACCGGTTAGTCGAGGTAATTTAGGTCATATGTACATGTAGGTAGAGTTAAAGTGACTATGCATAGATAATAAACAGAGAGTAGCAGCAGCGTAAAAGAGGGGTAGCCCTTTGATTAGCTGCTCAGGAGTCTTATGGCTTGGGGGTAGAAGCTGTTAGGAAGCCTTTTGAACCAAGACTTGGCACTCTGGTACCGCTTGTGTATGGTAGCAGAGAGAACAGTCTATGACCAGGGTGGCTTGAGTCTTTGACAATTTTTAGGGCCTTCCTCTGACACCGCCTGGTATAGAGGTCCTGGATGGCAGGAAGCTTGGCCCCAGTAATGTACTGGGCCATACTCACCACCCTGTGTAGATCAGGTGCCTTGCAGTTGCCGTACCAAGCGGTGTTGCAGCCTGTCAAGATGCTCTCAATGGTCCAGGCCACATTTTTTCAGCCTCCTGAGGGCAGGTGCTGTCATGCCCTTTTCACAACTGTGTGGGTGTGTGTGGACCATGATCATTCCTTAGTGATTTAGACACTGAGGAACTTGAAGCTCTCGACCTGCTCGACTACAGCCCCGTCTGTGGATGGGGGCGTACTCACCCCTCCGTTTCCTGTTGTCCACGGTCAGCTCCTTTGTCTTGCTGACATTGGGGGAGAGGTTTTTGTCCTGGCACCATGCTGTCAGGTCTCTTTGCCTCCTCCCTATAGGCTGCGTCATCGTTGTCGGTGATCAGTTGTACCACCGTTGTGTTGTCAGCAAACTTGATGATGATGTTAGAGTCATGCACGTCCACGCAGGGTGTACAGGTGGGGACAAAGCACACACCCCTGAGGGGCCCCCGTGTTGATGATCAGCGTGCCGGATGTGTTGTTGCCTACACTCACCACTTGGGGGTGGCCCATCAGGAAGTCCAGGATCCAATTGCAGAGGCAGATGTTTAGTCCCAGGGTCGTGAGCTTGGTGATGAGTTTGGAGGCGACTGTGGTGTTGGTACATGGGACTATGGTACAACTTCCGTTTAAGAACCCAACAGCTTTTACGTTGAAGAGCGTTTGGAATAAATGGTGTCTGTTGCAAAAGAATCAGGACAGTTGAGAGCTGCGCACTCTTGCTGCCCGACAGACGATTCCACTCAAATGAGGCTGTGTGTATATAACGAACTAGCAGCTTCAGGAATTCCTGTTTTTTCATCAATTACAGTGCCTTGCGAAAGTATTGTGGCCCCCATGAACTTTGCGACCTTTTGCCACAAAACTGATAGAGACATACCCCAAGCGACTTACAGCTGTAATCGCAGCAAAAGGTGGCGCTACAAAGTATTAACTTAAGGGGGCTGAATAATTTTGCACGCCCAATTTTTCAGTTTTTGATTTGTTAAAAAGGTTTGAAATATCCAATAAATGTCGTTCCACTTCATGATTGTGTCCCACTTGTTGTTGATTCTTCACAAAAAAATACAGTTTTATATCTTTATGTTTGAAGCCTGAAATGTGGCAAAAGGTTGCAAAGTTCAAGGGGGCCGAATACTTTCGCAAGGCACTGTATATAGCCTTGATTGAAAATAACAATATATTAATATTTTTCTCACTGACCCAAGCGGGCCACTGGTGTGGATGATTGACTGGCCCAGTGGGCTTCCAAAACCTCCCCGCACCAGCAGGCAGCCTTGTATGTCGAACCCTGGATGAGTGTGTTTGTTCTTGTCAGCCTCTAACGATGTGTGTGTGTGTTGGTTTGGCAGCTGGAGAGGATCAACTTGTCAGCTGCCCAGACACTGAGGGCAGCCTTCATCAAGGTAAGACACACAAACACACGATCCCTGACATCTAACCCCTTACCTCATAAACGTATGACCTTTGCCCTTACATAACCGCTGGGCTCTGGTCGCAAGGATGGGCAGCTTGAATAATCAACAGGTGTAATTGTGTGTTGGTGTTGCTAGGCAGAGAGGGAGAACCCAGGCCTAACTCAGGACATCATAATGAAAATTCTGGAGAAGAAAAACGTTCAGATAAACTACACAGAGTCTCTGCTGCGCATGGCTGCAGATGACGTGGAAGGTGTGTACCAGCACTAAGCATCTGATTACAAGAGATTCAGTATGTTTATAGTTGTTTATTAAAATATACTCCTATATCCTATTCCCTGTGTGTGTGTAGAGTTCTTAGTGGACAGGCCAGAGCAGGAGTTTCAGGACCTAAATGAGAAATCCAGAGCTCTGAAACACATCCTCAGTAAGATACCTGATGAGATCAACGACAGGGTACGCTTCCTACAGACAATTAAGTGAGTACACGCACACAGTATACACTAACACACACACCTTCATGAGCATGCCCTTGACATCCTGCTTCTTGATTGGTGTTGGTTGTTCTTTTCCATAGAGACATCGCCAGTGCTATAAAGGAGCTCCTGGATACAGTTAATAACGTCTTTAAGAAATACCACTACCAGAACCGTAGGGTAAGACACACAGAGATGTGGAATATACACTGAGTGGACAAAACGGCTCTTTCCATGGCATAGACTGAGCAGGTTAATCCAGGTGAAAAGTTATGATCCCTTATTGATGTCACTTGTTAAATGGACTTAAATCAGTGTAGACGAATAGGAGGAGACGGGTTAAAGAAGGACATGGATTGTGTGTGTGCGCCATTCTGAGGGTGAATGGGTAAGAAAAAATGTTGATGTGCTTTTAACCAGGGTATGGTATGGTAGAAGGCGCACAGATTTGAGTGTGTCAAGAACTGCAACTCTGCTGGGTTTTTCACGCTCAATAGTTTCCTGTGTGTATCAAGAATGGTCCACCACCCAAAGGACATCCAGTCAACTTGACACAAACTGTGGGAAGCATTGGAGTCAACATGGGCCATCGTCCCTGTTGAATACTTTCGACATTCTTGTAGAGACCATACCCCGACGAATTGAGGCTGTTCTGAGGGCAAAAGGGTTTGCAACTCAATATTCGGAAGGTGCTCCTAATGTTTTGTACACTCAGTGTGTTTCTTCCTTATATTTAATGTGATCAATGGCTGCAAGTAGAGCTCATATCATTGTGAAGGCGATGTTCACATCTGTCTGTCTATTCTGTTTGTCCAGGCTCTTGAGCACCAGAAGAAGGAGTTTGTCAAATACTCCAAAAGCTTCAGCGACACCCTCAAAACATACTTCAAAGATGGAAAGTGAGTCATGTAGAGTAGATTCATAAGGAAGCTGAATAGATGGGTATATGCTTATCGAAAGCAGTGAATTGTGATTGGGGGATTTTTTTTCTTCACAAAACCACTTACTAAACCCACAGCAAAAATACACTGAACAAAAATGTAAACGCAATATATAAAGTGTTGGTCCCATGTTACATAAGCTAAAATAGAAGGTCCTAGAAATGTTCCATATGCACAAAAAGCGCATTTCTCTCAAATGTTGTGCACAAATTTGTTTATATCCCTGTTAGTGAGCATTTCTCTTTTGCCAAAATAATCCATCCTTCTGAATCAAGTGCACCGCCAATTGCACCATCGACCGGTTGGTGACCACTGCCTTATATGAACTGGAACTCAGTAAAATCTTTGAAATTGTTGCATGTTGGTTTTATATTTTGTTCAGTGTACATTAATACTAATAATATTTGTAGTGGGAATGTTCTTACTGTTTATTTTACGATGACCATGAGAAACCAATTATTTAATCAGGTTTGAAATGTCAGGGCTATTTTGAACAACTGTTTTGATGACATTGCGTTTTTGTTTTATTTGCAGTCGTTAAATAACAATATAAATGAACCATCCTTGTTTCCAGGGCGATCAACGTGTTCATCAGTGCGAACAGACTGATCCACCAAACCAACCTCATTCTGCAGACCTTCAAGACTGTCATATAGGTACAATAGGAGTGTGTGAGACATAGTTAGAGAGTTCTAGTTGGATATAACCTGTTGTTGCATGAACATTGCCATTGAGGGCTTCCATAATTTTAAAGTAGACAAGTGAGTGGCTATTCCTATGGGTTGGGAGGTATCAGCCAATGAATGAGCAGAGCATTGGCTGCTTCTTCAAATTGGGTTACCCAGTTTGTAAATGGCTTTAAGCTGTATCACTGCCATCTAGTGGCCACAATAAATGAATGACGCAAAATATTTGGTTCAGGACTCCAGTACTGCAGGTGGCGGTAATTCACCATTATAAAGTTATGCTTTTTTAAAAACACAACAAAGAAGAAAATTGACTACTTCAAAATGGAGATAGCACAGGCAGTGCCATTGAGGCTGTCACAGAAGCCATAATGGGACAGATACAAAATTGAGATCTCTAACTAACTCTATGGTGGGAGATTGTTTATTATGCTGGTGCTACTCTATGTCCACTGACAGTCTCCCCTCTCTTCAAATCAAATTTTATTAGTCCCATACACGTGTTAAGCAGATGTTATTGCGGGTGTAGCGAAATGCTTGTGCTTCTAGATCCAACAGTGCAGTAACACATCTAACAGTTTCACAAGATATGCCCAAAATACATGTAAATCTGAGTAAGAAATGGATTAAGAATATATATACATATGTCAGAGCAGCATTGGACTAAGCTACAGTGGCATAGTATATACAGTATATACATATGAGATGGGTGATGCAATATTTACAAACAATTAAAGTGACTTAAGATACCGCAGAATAGTACAGTTTACGCATATGAGATTAATAATGCAAGATTCGGAGAGACTTTACGTCCTTGATTAAAGTGGCTGGTGTTTAATTTCCTTAAAAATTGCCAGTGATTCCTAATCTGTTTATAGGCAGCAGCCTCTGATGTGCTGGAGATGGCTGTTTGACAGTCAGTGTGTCACGGCTGACAAGGAGGGGAATGTAGGAATCAGGCACAGAGAGCAGAGGGTTCACGGAGAAATGCACTTTAATCCGGCACAAAATGGTCATGCCCAAAACACAGGGCGGAAAACACAGTCCAACCCAGAACACAGGGTGGCAACGGTCCGGAGCACAACAACGCCTCCGATACAAGACGTGAACTAAAATTAATCCCCCACAAACAAGGGCAGGCTACACAAGTTTAAATAGGAAAGCAAATCAAGAAAACAGGAACAGGTGCAACTCATAAGACTAAACTAAGGGAAAAGGGGATCGGTGGCGGCTAGTAGGCTGGTGACGATGACCGCCGAGCACCGCCCCAACAGGCAGGGGAGCCAACTTCGGCGGGAGTTGTGACACAGGGGTGTAGTCTAGAATACAATACAGTATATACATATGAAATGGGTGATGCACTTTGTAAACACAATTTAAAAGTGACTAAGATACAGTAGAAGAGTGCGGTTTATACATATGAGATGAGTAATGCTAGATACGGAACATTATTCAAGTGGCTAGTGATCCATTTCTTAAAGTGGCCAGTGATTTCTAATCTATGTCTCCTGTGTTTGTGTCTTTGTCTGAACGTGTGTGTAGGCTTTCCTTGGAGAGGCCATCCAATCTTCCAACAAAGCAGCAAAAATGGCATATGATCGGAGAGCACCTTCTACCAGATTTAAATGTACAATAGAGGCTTGATTTTGACCGGACAGTTTTAATTTATACCCTTGTGGTGCGTTCAACAAGGCTGATGTTAGCAGTGAAATACGTCAGCTTTTAAACTGTTAGCTAACGTTAGTGAATGTTTTAATGGCCAAAAGCTAGCTGAAGAACTTCAGCATATGTGATAGCTTTTTTAGTTATCCCTAGCTACTGTTTAATTGTGTGAATCAGCATTTTAAAGTTTTGGGACAGTCTTGTTGATCAGGCTGTGACGATAACAGTATGACAATATTTTCAATTTTTCTTTGGTCCTATAAAATCTTGCTGTATGTAAAATATTCTGTGCTTTATCTTAGAAATTAAATCAATGTGACAAGATAATGATATTTGTTTCTAATATTAGGGCTGTTTATCTAAAGATGTAAAATGAGCTTTTTGTTTCTTGCCATGTTATTAATGATACAGGTATCTTCCTGACCCTACTTGTTGAACACACACCTGGTCTTGTTAGAAGTAGAGGAGACGAGGCATTTGTCAGACTAATTGCCATTTTTGATAATATATATTCATGTGATTACTTTACATTAGTCTCAAGGTAGAAGTTGCCCCTAACCACATATCTAGGATCAGATTACCTTTCCCCAATTCTAACTTTACCTGTTACTGGGATGAAGAATACAGTTAGCTCCAAAAGTATTTCATTTTTTGTTGTTTTGACTGTGTACTCTAGCATTTTGGATTTGAAATTATACAATGACTATGGGGTTAAAGTGCAGACTGTCGGCTTTATTTTGAGGGTATTTTCATCCATATCGGGTGAATTGTTTAGAAATTACAGCATTTTCTGTACGTAGTCCTCCCATTTTAGGGGACCAAAAGTATTTCATACAAATTCACTTGTGTATTAAAGTAGTAAAAAGTATTTGGTCCCATATATCACACAATGACTACATCAAGCTTGTGACTACACATTTGTTGAATGCATTTGCCGTTTGTTTTGGTTGTGTTTTAGATTATTTTGTGCCCAATAGAAATCAATGGTAAATATTGTATTGTCATTTTGTGGTGAGTTTTAGTGTAAATAAGAATAAAATGTTTCTAAACTCTCCTACATTAATATGGATGCTACCATGATTATGGATAATCCTGAATAAATTGTGAATAATGATATGAGAAAGTTAGACACATATCACCCCCCTCCCTCCCTAAAATATGCTAACGTCCCCTGTTATTGTAATGGTGAGAGGTTAGCATGTTTTAGGGGTATGATATTTGTGCATCTGTAACTTTCTCACTCATCATTATTCACGATGCAATTCAGAATTATCCATAATCATGGTAGCATCCACATCAATGTAGAAGTGTATTCTATGACAGTCTGCACTTTAATCTCATAGGCGTTATATAATTTCAAATCCAAAGTGCTGCAGTACAGAGCCAAAATGACAATGGCAGCAAAAATTCACTGTTCCAATACTTTTTGAGCTCACTGTATCTGACCCTGTGTCAGTGTTTAGGGGCAATTTAGCCTCTTAATCATGCTTTCAGAACGGAAACTGCTTTCACTACCTACTGTGCATCTCAAGTGTCTCCCTCTCTTACGAGAAAGCAATATGATGTTCTAACCCTACTGGGTATGACCTTTCACCTGTCCAGTCTTTACAGATGAGTGCAGAGGAAAGGACCGGTGTGAGGAGAGGAAACCTTGTTTGATTATTGAGATGCACCCGTATTCTACTCTCTATTAGAAGACAGAAAACCAAAAGACTTTGGGGTAGGGGCGGACTAGGGAGGGATCGATTTGGGATTCAAAAAGTAACATTCTCACACTGTCTGTGTGTGTAGCTACAGAGAGCATGACTGAGGAGAGAGGAGGGTTTGTAAAAGGAGTCTGTCCCTGATGTTTAAAGATGAAGGGATAGAAACGGCTCCAGGTTGAAGCTGTCTATATTTAACTGATACTGTATGTCTGGTGGCAAATGTTCAATAAATCATTTCCTAATTATGCAGTTTGTGTTTAGGGGGAGACAAGAAGATATTTTTTTTTAAACTACTGGGATTTACCCCATGGGATTTTCCATGAATGGAGTACATCAGATAGTGTTTGATTGTCTGTTTACACAGACAGTTGCATCATCATAAAAACTAAACTTGTTCCATTTTCTGTTCCAGAGATCTAGTGCTTAGCCCCTAACCCCTCTCCTCTAATCACTTGTGTATTTCTGAAAGGATTGTATTGGTGGAACCAGACCTGGGTTAAATTACTAATTAAAATATCTCAATTACTTTCACATTTTAAAGTAAGTATTCAGATATACTTTTATTTGAAAAGACAAGTAGCTGAATATTGGAAAGTATTTCCTCATTGAAGAGCTTTTTTGTTTACTGGCTGGCAGGTATAACTTTCAGGAAATATAAGGTAACTACTTCCTTATTGAGAACAATAATAAGTATGTCATTTATAGTGTGGTCTTGCTTTTTGCAAACACTCGTTACATGAAAATCTAGTACTTTGAAGTACATGATATTCTAGTTCATTTATTGTAAGTATACTAAAGACCTTTTTTGAAGACATGAAAAGTATACTTTTTGTAATTATACTGAAGTACACTTATTGAGATATGAAAATCAAGTGTATGCTCATGAAGTATACTGCAGTACACTTTTCACCACATGAAAATAGAGTACACTTTGGATCTACTGTATTTGAATGAAAATGAGGTTGAATATAAACTACATTCATCAATCTGACTTCATTATCATGCGAATAAATGCAACAGGTACTGTACTTCTCTGGAGGCTCTTAGTCAAGGCAGCGACCATGGCATCACAACTCATTATGACTATAATGAACATGTGTCTATCTCACACCTTTATGCAAGTATGAAGAGGCTAGTTACAAATTGCTAATCCTGGTGACCAATGTTCTAGCATTTAATTTATTGAGGCAAGTAGATCAGGGATGTCAAGGTGGAACCAAGCATAATCACTTGTGTATTTCTGAAAGGATTGTATTGGTGGAACCAGACCTGGGTTAAAGCTATGTGTATAGTGTAAATGGGTCTTTCTATGTACTAGGGTACCAGGGAGGATTTCCTACACTGGACAACTTGTTACAGATGTTGATAAGTCATTGATCTTTTTTAAAAAATGTCATTACATGAAGATAGAAGGGGGCATCATAGCTATATTCAGTCAAATTCATGAGTTGATTTAAAACCTGTTTCACACACTATCATGGTTGGTGTCTTGACGGATTTGTCCAAAATCATGTGACAAAATATTACTTTCTGTCCTTGCATTTATGGTAGGGTAAGTTGTCATTATATAATATATTACACAATCAGTTAAATTATACATTGAACTTGAACCTTGTAATAATCCTGGATCTAGCTGTTGGATAGTTTTTATATAGAGATAGCAGAAATGCAGCGTAACTACATAACATTTTGTGTCTCCTTATCTTATGGCGTGAAAACAGTTTTCATAGGCACACAAATCCAAAATGATGTATTTAATTGCAAGGTCGAAAGCCTCTAACCCGAAAGAGTCACCTTACCTTGATACTTAAAACCTAAATCGATATTGTCAATAACGTGGTTCTTCAATGATTATGCATAATACTTGTTGGAAGCACATTTGGTGTCCAGCTGATTAGTTATGCCGTGATATTTTCACACATCATCATCTGATCCAGAAGGCAATTTTCTGAATGACAGTCAAGTGACGAACAGCTGTTGTGAAAGCGCATTTAAAGGTGTTGTCGAGGAATGTCCAGGATATTTTGGTGTCTCATTCCTTAAACTGGTGAAGACAGTGGTGCCTGGATCCACATTGGATCTAATATCTACATAGCCATGGGAAGTAGGGGTGCTGAATCCCAAATAGACTCTTGGATGAGAGACTAGGGAAATATAAAACATTTTCTTCCCAAAGTAGTGCACTGGTCCTTTCCAAGTCCTGTATTAGCAGACCAAATATCTGTCTGCAGCGCTGGCAATGTTCTTTTTTTCTCCAGAAAAGTCGTGCGCTGGTGTGTTACTGCTCTATTAGCAGATCAATTATACAATTGCATAACATTGAGGTCCTCTAAAATTAAAATGAAGTGCTTGAAAGCGTCCCTGAACGTCCTTGAATTAGACTTGCCAGTGTCTGAATGAACCCTACTTACAGGATGTATAGTCCTAGTCCTGTGTTGTTGTATAGGTGGAGTAATGGGCTACTTACAGGATGTATAGTCCTGTGTTATTGTATAGGTGGAGTAATGGGCTACTTACAGGATGTATAGTCCTAGTCCTGTGTTGTTGTATAGGTGGAGTAATGGGCTACTTACAGGATGTATAGTCCTAGTCCTGTGTTGTTGTATAGGTGGAGTAATGGGCCACTTACAGGATGTATAGTCCTAGTCCTATTGTTGTATAGGTGGAGTAATGGGCTACTTACAGGATGTATAGTCCTAGTCCTGTGTTGTTGTATAGGTGGAGTAATGGGCTACTTACAGGATGTATAGTCCTAGTCCTGTGTTGTTGTATAGGTGGAGTAATGGGCTACTTACAGGATGTATAGTCCTAGTCCTGTGTTGTTGTATAGGTGGAGTAATGGGCTACTTACAGGATGTATAGTCCTAGTCCTGTGTTGTTGTATAGGTGGAGTAATGGGCTACTTACAGGATGTATAGTCCTAGTCCTGCATTGTTGTATAGGTGGAGTAATGGGCTACTTACAGGATGTATAGTCCTAGTACTGCGTTGTTGTATAGGTGGAGTAATGGGCTACTTAAAGGATGTATAGTCCTAGTCCTGTGTTGTTGTATAGGTGGAGAAATGGGCTACTTACAGGATGTATAGTCCTAGTCCTGTGTTGTTGTATAGGTGGAGTAATGGGCTACTTACAGGATGTATAGTCCTAGTCCTGTGTTGTTGTATAGGTGGAGTAATGGGCCACTTACAGGATGTATAGTCCTAGTCCTATTGTTGTATAGGTGGAGTAATGGGCTACTTACAGGATGTATAGTCCTAGTCCTGTGTTGTTGTATAGGTGGAGTAATGGGCTACTTACAGGATGTATAGTCCTAGTCCTGTGTTGTTGTATAGGTGGAGTAATGGGCTACTTACAGGATGTATAGTCCTGTGTTATTGTATAGGTGGAGTAATGGGCTACTTACAGGATGTATAGTCCTAGTCCTGTGTTGTTGTATAGGTGGAGTAATGGGCTACTTACAGGATGTATAGTCCTAGTCCTGTGTTGTTGTATAGGTGGAGTAATGGGCTACTTACAGGATGTATAGTCCTAGTCCTGCGTTGTTGTATAGGTGGAGTAATGGGCTACTTACAGGATGTATAGTCCTAGTCCTGTGTTGTTGTATAGGTGGAGTAATGGGCCACTTACAGGATGTATAGTCCTAGTCCTATTGTTGTATAGGTGGAGTAATGTGCTACTTACAGGATGTATAGTCCTAGTCCTGTGTTGTTGTATAGGTGGAGTAATGGGCTACTTACAGGATGTATAGTCCTAGTCCTGTGTTGTTGTATAGGTGGAGTAATGGGTACTTACAGGATGTATAGTCCTAGTAATGGGCTAGTAATGGGCTACAGGATGTATAGTCCTAGTCCTGTGTTGTTGTATAGGTGGAGTAATGGGCTACTTACAGGATGTATAGTCCTAGTCCTGCATTGTTGTATAGGTGGAGTAATGGGCTACTTACAGGATGTATAGTCCTAGTACTGCGTTGTTGTATAGGTGGAGTAATGGGCTACTTAAAGGATGTATAGTCCTAGTCCTGTGTTGTTGTATAGGTGGAGAAATGGGCTACTTACAGGATGTATAGTCCTAGTCCTGCGTTGTTGTATAGGTGGAGTAATGGGCTACTTAAAGGATGTATAGTCCTAGTCCTGTGTTGTTGTATAGGTGGAGTAATGGGCTACTTAAAGGATGTATAGTCCTAGTCCTGTGTTGTTGTATAGGTGGAGAAATGGGCTACTTACAGGATGTATAGTCCTAGTCCTGCGTTGTTGTATAGGTGGAGTAATGGGATAATTTGAAACATGAAAATCCTTTTGATCTTGTTTCAAACCATTTAGAAATGTTAATCCCAATGTCACACATTGGCCCTATTATTTATAGAGAGACCCTAATAACAACTACCGATAGACCTACTAAATAGTCAATCAAATAATTCCTCTAAAATGTGGAATGGATTTACTCAATTCAACTAATAGGATGTATTAGTCACTAAATAATTAACACTCAATTACAGTGTACATGAAATAAATGTGACATTACAGAATAACACAGTAACACCCCTTCAAATTTGTGGATTCGGCTATTTCAGCCACACCTGTTGCTGACAGGTGTATAAAATCAAGCACACAGCCATGCGATCACCATAGCCTATATTGGAGCTCAGTGACTTTCAATGTGGCACCGTCATAGGATGCCACCTTTTCAACAAGTTGGTTCGTCAAATTTCTACCCTGCTAGAGCTGCGCCAGTCATCTGTAAGTGCTGTTATTGTGAAGTGGAAACGTCTAGGAGCAACAACGGCTCAGCCGAGAAGTGGTATGCCACACAAGCTCACAGAACAAGACCGCCAAGTGCTGAAGTGCGTAGTGTGTAACAATTGTCTGTCCTTGGTTGCAGCACTCACCACCGAGTTCCAAACTGCCTCTGGAAGCAATGTCAGCACAATAACTGTTAGTCGGGAGGTTCATGAAATGGGTTTCCATGGCCGAGCAGCCGCACACAAGCCTAAGATCACCATGTGTAATGCCAAGCGTTGGCTAGAGCGGTGTAAAGCTCACGGCCACTGGACTCTGGAACAGTGGAAATGTGTTCTCTGGAGTGATAAATCACGCTTCAATACACATACATTTTGAATGAGATGTTTGAGGAGCAGGTGTCCAGATACTTTTACGCATGTAGTGTAAGACTCAACATGGTTACACGTGTCTTCTGATCAAAATGATCTAAGAGAAAAAACTGTGTGTGTGATACACACAGGAGTTTGCAAACAAAGTATGAACAAATTCACTGTCCTTAACCAAAGTCAAGCAGAAACTCACGCCCAACCTGAATGAACATTTCTGTGCCGTTTGGTAGTTTAAAGAAGATAGGAAAACACACCAAGAGTCTAATCTAATCAACTTAATTTAAATGATAGGCGCACACCCCTGTCGCTCAGGCTTTGAACTCTCTGTTGTCCAATGAACAGAATAACACAGTTTCCCTGTAACACAACCTGGTCTCAGAACATTTAGTATTTTTCTGTAAGTAAGTCTAAGACACATTTAGTATGATATGTTACGTTTCATATGGTATGTATTAATTTGTGGATGTCCATCATCCATTTTATATGATATCTTACGCATTACAATTTGTAGATGTTATGAAATGCAATTAATACAGTATATAAGAAATTGCAATTCATACAATACATTACAATATGTTAGGAATTCGTAAAATGAACAACATGTTATGAATGTGCAAAAACATATCATAGGTTACGGTTTCCAATTTGTTGTGGCCAACGTTAGCTAGGTGGCTAACACTAATGTTAGCTAGATGGCTAAAGTTAGCTAAGTTAGGGGTTAAGGTTAGGATTTAGGTTAAAGAGTTAAGGTTAGGGTTATGGGAAGGTTTAGCTAAAAGGGTTACGGTTAAGGGAAGGGTTCGCTAGCATGCCAAGTAGTTACAAAGTTGCTAAAAAGTAGTAAGTAGTTGAAAAATTATTGATTAGCTAGAATGCTAAAGTTGTCCATGATGAGATTCATACACAAAACCTTTGGGTTGCTAGACTTTTGCGTAATATGCCTACTTATCCACCCCAAGTAAACTGCAAAGTGGGTCAATTTCCGCAACAACTACGAGCGTTGAACCATGGGGCAACATTTCTCTGCCAGTTTGGTTCCATTGCTACCACACTGTAACAGCATGAAGCAAACCCATTCACATGCGCAGATACTGTATGTGAATGTGTGAGAGCGAAGTCTTGCATTTCAATATCTGTGGTGCTGCTTGAGGCAATGCCATTTAGCTGAGTCTACCTTTAAGTATACTTTTTCCACCTGCAGGCACACTAATGATATGGTCCTTTTGAAATACTTAAAACACTGAAATAGATTACCCCTCCTCAGTTTTTAAAAATCCTTTTAGGGGTAGATCAGCTTTAATGTTGCAGATAGATTGTAGCTTTCATCAACGTAATTGCCTGCATCATTTCCAATCCCCCATATATATTTTTTGTAAATATATAGTGTTCGGAAAGTATTCAGACACACAATACCCCATAATGACAAAACAGGTTGAGAAATGTTTGCTAATTTATTAAAAATTTAAAAATATAATATCACATTTACATAAGTATCCAGACCTTTTACTCAGTACTTTATTGAAGCACCTTTGGCAGCAATTACAGCATCAAGTCTTCTTGGGTATGACGCTACAATCTTGGCATAGCTGTATTTGGGGAGTTTCTCCCATTCTTCTCTGCAAATCCTCTCAAGCTCTGTCAGGTTGGATAGGGAGCGTTGCTGCACAGCTATTTTCAGGTCTCTCCGGAGATGTTTGATCGGGTTCAAGTCCGGGCTCTGGCTGGGCCACTCAAGGACATTCAAAGACTTGTCCCGAAGCCACTCCTGCGATGTCTTGGCTGTGTGCTTAGGGTCATTGTCCTGTTGGACGGTGAACCTTGCCCCAGTCTGAGGTCCTGAGTGCTCTGGAGCAGGTTTTCATCAAGGATCTCTTTGTACTTTGCTCTGTTCATCTTTGCCTCGATCCCGACTAGTCTCCCAGTCCCTGCTGCTGAAAAACATCCCCCACAGCATGATGCTGCCACCACCATGCTTCACCTTAGGGACAGTGCCAGGTTTCCTCCAGACGTGACGCTTGGCATTCAGGCCAAAGAGTTCAATCTTGGTTTCAGACCAGAAAATCTTGTGTATATACAGTACCAGTCAAAAGCTTGGACACCTACTCATTCGAGTTTTTCTTGAATTTTTTAAATAGTGAAGACATCAAAACTATGAAATAACACATGGAATCATGTAGTAACCAAAAAAAGTGTTAAACAAACTATTAATATTTTTTATAAATGAAGAATAATCATGGATTAAGGTTCCACTATATGTCTCATATTTCTAATGTCATCCTACCACTGACTCAGTGTTTACAATTATAAAGCGTTTAATATAGATTTCATAAGTGGCAGATATATATATATATATATATATATATGAAAAAGTGGCTGGTAGAAATTAAAGAGATTAATTATCCTGCATTGGTGTCTTATCAACAAAGTGAAACGAACAAACAAATTTTAAAAAGCCCCCCCCAAAATGTTCTGTTTTTGAGACAATTTATTTTTGCTTCATCGTCATTTGGTGATGGAAACTGTACTATCTCTGACAGGAACATTCTGATTTAGTTTTTGGTTTATGGTCGAAGCACTCCAATTTAAGCCAATCATTAAGTTGTGTCTGTGTCAACCACGAACAGCACATGTTGTCCCTGAGCTCCATAACATTTCATGATCTAGCGAGTGAATATCTTATTGCTTATCCCAGTTGGCATCTAAAATCTACTCAGTACTTCGCTACTTCTGCCGGAAGTGCCGCCCATAATCGTTTCCCCAGTAACCTCGCCAGGAAACCTGTGGATACATTTTACGAACACAATCTTTGTTTCTTTTTACTTCTATCCTTCTGCTACACTCCACCCCTCCCATCTACAGTTGAAGTCGGAGGTTTACATACACTTATGGAGTCATTCAAACTCGTTTTTCATCCACTCCACAAATTTCTTATCATCAAACTATAGTTTTGGCAAGTCGGTTAGGACATCTACTTTGGCATGACACAAGTAATTTTTCCAACAATTACAGACAGATTATTTCACTTATAACAGTGGGTTAGAGGTTTACATACACTAAGTTGACAGCCAGCCAAGCCATGCCTTTAAACAGCTTGGAAAATTACAGGCTTATCATGGCTTAGGAAGCTTCTGATAGGCTAATTGACCAAATTTGAGTCAATTGGAGGTATACCCGTGGATGTATTTCAAGGCCTACCTTCAAACTCAGTGCCTCTTTGCTTGTCATCATGGGAAAATCAATTGAAATCAGCCAAGACCTCAGAAAATATTGTAGACCTCCACAAGTCTGGTTCATCCTTGGGAGCAATTTCCAAATGCCTGAAGGTACCACATCCATCTGTACAAACAATAGCACGCAAGTATAAACACCATGGGACCACACAGCCATCATACCGCTCAGGTAGGAGACGCGTTCTGTCTCCTAGAGATGAACGTACTTTGGTGCGAAAAGTGCAGATCAATCCCAGAACAACAACAAAGGACCTTGTGAAGATGCTGGAGGAAACAGGTACAAAACTATCTATATCCACAGTAAACGAGTCCTATATCGACATAACCTGAAAGGCCGCTCAGCAAGGAAGAAGCCACTGCTCCAAAACCGCCATAGAAAAGCCAGACTACGTTTTGCAACTGCACATGGGGACAAAGATCGTACTTTTTGGAAAAATGTCCTCTGGTCTGATGAAACAAAAATAGAACTGTTTGGCCATAACCATCATTATGTTTGGAGGAAACAGGGGGAAGCTTGCAAGCCGAAAAACACCATCCCAACTGTGAAGCACGGGGGTGGCAGCATCATGTTGTGGGGGTGCTTTGTTGCAGGAGGGACTGGTGCACTTCATAAAATAAATAGCATCATGAGGATGGAAAATTATGTGGATATATTGAAGCAACATATTAAGACATCAGTCAGGAAGTTAAAACTTGGTTGCAAATGGGTCTTCCAAATGGACAATGACCCCAAGCATATTTCCAAAGTTGTGGCAAAATCGCTTAAGTACAACAAAGTCAAGGTATTGGAGTGGCCATCACAAAGCCCTGACCTCAAGCATATAGAAAATGTATGTGCAGAACTGAAAAAGTGTTTGCGAGCAAGGAGGCCTACAAACCTGACTCAGTTACACCAGCTCTGTCAGGAGGAATGGGCCACAATTCACCCAACTTATTGTGGGAAGCTTGTGGGAGGCTACCTGAAACGTTTGACCCAAGTTAAACAATTTAAAGGCAATGCAACCAAATACTAATTGAGTGTATGTAAACTTCTGACCCACTGGGAGTATGGTGAAAGAAATAAAAGCTTAAATAAATCACTCTACTCGTATTCTGACATTTCATTCTTAAAATAAAGTGGTGATCCTAACTGACCTAAAACCATAATTTTTACTAGGATTAAATGTCAGGAATTGTGAAAAACAGAGTTTAAATGTATTTGGCTAAGGTATATGTAAACTTCCGACTTCAACTGAAGACAATCCTGTTGGATTTTTATTTGCCATATATTTTTTTAAACTCTGTTCCACAAAAGTTCTTAACCTATATACATTTTACAGACACAGTATATTTGACATTAGTTATCTTGTTGTTGTTATTAGTCCTACCCTTCAGCTCCACTCAACCCTTCCCATCTATCTCTTAACACCATCCATATTGGATTTCTACTTGCAATATATTTTTCAACTGTGCGGTGATATTTTACAAAAGTTCTGAACCGTTTTATTCTCATAGTTTCTACAGATTGTAAATGAAAGATAAACATTTTGCTAGAAGTTTTATTATATTATTCATTGATTGACTAGGACTTTTTAAATCACCGAACAGTGCTATCTGCAGAGTTATCTCCAGGTAAATATTCCAATTCATCAGCCATTGCTGGATTTTGGTAGTCTAAACTGCAATCGGGGACATTGGTCCCGTAGGCACCAATGCGATAGCAGCTAGTTCTTGTCTGCTGAGTTCATTGATCGTATATAAACCAGAAAAAAAAATGTCTTGCTTCCTCTTCCATCTCTGACTACTCCTTCCTTCCTTCGATTAGTAGTCCTGCTTGCTCCAGTGCTTTATCTACATTAGGCACCAGTTGTCTCTCGTAGTCCCAGACTCTCTTGTCTTCATGCAGCTCCTCCTTGGTCAGTCCTCCTCGTAGGGGAACTCTGACATGGATGATATGGCACACGTTAGGAGGAACCTTCACTGTCTGCCCGAAGTTACGCAGCACAGAGTGGACCGACGTCTGCTCCACTGCCCTGGGGTCAGAGACACAGAAGGGTTGTTAGACAGAGTGGACCGACGTCTGCTCCACTGTCCTGGGGTCAGAGACACAGAAGGGTTGTTAGACAGAGTGGACCGACGTCTGCTCCACTGTCCTGGGGTCAGAGACACAGAAGGGTTGTTAGACAGAGTGGACCGACGTCTGCTCCACTGCCCTGGGGTCAGAGACACAGAAAGGTTGTTAGACAGAGTGGACCGACGTCTGCTCCACTGCCCTGGGGTCAGAGACACAGAAGGGTTGTTAGACAGAGTGGACCGACATCTGCTCCACTGTCCTGGGGTCAGAGACACAGAAGGGTTGTTAGACTGAGTGGACCGACGTCTGCTCCACTGTCCTGGGGTCAGAGACACAGAAGGGTTGTTAGACAGAGTGGACCGACGTCTGCTGCACTGTCCTGGGGTCAGAGACACAGAAGGGTTGTTAGACAGAGTGGACCGACGTCTGCTCCACTGTCCTGGGGTCAGAGACACAGAAGGGTTGTTAGACTGACATCTGCTCTATTCTATCCTTTCCTGGGTCTTACTTTCATCTTGTAGGGTTGGTAAGTTCTAACCAGAGCCCTATACTACGAACTGTTGAGTTCAACATGTGATAACCACTTACTCAAATGTGGCTCACCTTTTAGCCAGGTACATTTCTGGGCAGGCTAAATCAGGGCTAACGCTACTCATCCTGAATGAAATATCTGAGCCGTGAGTTGAGGACCAATGAGATCAGGTTCCCATCATCCCTTTCATTTGAGGAGGACCACTGATTAAATATTAATGTAGTGTTTTTTCGGTGTAATTCTTTGTTGTTGTAATATTAAATACACATTTAGTAATGACAGGATGCATTTGAAACTTCATGCAGAGTTTAACTTTTGTATGACTTTATATAATTATTTTATCTATAGAGTGGGGAGAAAAGGTGCTTGTGCATTAATAAGCACACCTGAGACGGCATGAACGATACATAATAAAAGACTTCTTATGACCCTTTTCACACCATAACCTGCAGAATTTGCAAGATAGCTTTTATTTCATGTTGATTTGGTTAAAAATGTAATGTAGCGCTGACTCGCCCATGGATTTATGTTTCAGCATTGTCTCAATGAAGAGTTCGGAGTTTGACTAGCCACGTGCGACATGCATGCGCAGTTATAAGTCTGCTAGAGTGAACAGCAGGAGGACAAGCAATACCCAACGTCATAATAGGGATGAAGCCTGAGCTGGAATGTGAACCTAACTGAAGCTGACTAGCTTTAGAAAACCCTGAGTATATCTAGCTAGCTTCTTAGTATACTACTCTGGGCCATACTATCATCTTGGGGGGGGTAGGTTCTAACCTGGGCCGGACTATCTTCTTGGAGAGGTAGGAGATTCTAACCTGGGCCGTACTATCATCTTGGAGGGGTGGGAGATGCGATAGTCTGGCTCCTCTCTGTAGATGTGCGCCATGATGTTGATCCCTGGAACATTTCTCCAGCGGGGCAGTTCAAACCTTCCACTGGGCTCAAAATGGGACTTAGGAAAGATGTGGTTCTCTATAAGGAACACTTCGGCCTGGGGAGAAGGAGGGTTGAGTGAGAGAAAGCAAAAGAGAGGAGGAATTCCGATTTTTTTCCTTCATATCCAATATATCTTTCTCACTGTCCACACCTTTATTGTATTTTGACCCATATCAGATTTGCACATTTACACGCAAACTCTATGCTCATTCATTTCCTGTCAATGTTGGGGTGGTTATCTTGGTAACGGCAGGTCATGTGCAAGAACAACAATTCTGATCTGAACATCCAGACTGAGGATGAGAACCACATAAGAATGTGGAATCAGAAGTCCATTGCTGTGTTTACACGAGCAGCCCAATTCTGATCTTTTTTCAATAATTGGTCTTTTCAGTTCTAAAAAGTGTCAAGATCAGATATGATTGGTCAAAAAAACAAAAACACCAACGATCAGTAATTGCTGTGTACACATTGGGGAAAATATCAGGTGTCAGATATGCCAAATAATTGGCAAGAAAATCTGAATTGGGATGCCTGTGTAAACAGCCTAACATATGCATACTCCACACATAATGATCCTAATTAACACACATTCACAGTACTTCCCTGAGTCCTCCCCCTACCTTTGGGTCTTGCCTCTGAAGTACATCCATCATCTGGGGCAGGGTTTGATGCTGGTATGGAGCTATAATCTCATCGATGTCGTTCAGCAGTACATAGCGTGACTGATACATTTGTCTGTAGACACAGTCATTCAGAGTGGTCAACTGGCCATAGTAGTGGATGTCCCCTCCATGTTCACTGGGCTGCCACCCACGGGACGGGTTCATGTATTTGCCGATAGGCCAGGGCACCACCTGCAGTCAATCAATCCGCCAGTTAATTTGGGAGAACGGGCTCGTGGTAATGACTGGAGCGGAATAGGTGGAGTTGTATCAAATACATCAAACACATGGTTTCCATGGTTTCCAGGTGTTTGATGTCATTCCATTTGCTCCGTTCCAGCCATTATTATGAGCCGTTCTCCCCTCAGCAGCCTTCACTGCTAGCTATCTATGTATCCATCCATCCAATCAGTTCATTCTTACCTCCACAAAGCCGTCCTGTGTGTAACTCTGTAGCAGTCTATCCAGGTCTGATCCACAGCTGGTGTTATACACCACAACATGCTGCACTCCCAACAGCCTGCAACATAGCAATCAATCAATCAACCATTTAATCAATCAACCAACCATTGAATCAATCAATCAACCATTTAATCAATCAACCAACCATTGAATCAATCAATCAATCAACCATTTAATCAATCAATCAACCATTTAATCAATCAACCAACCATTGAATCAATCAATCAATCAACCATTTAATCAATCAATCAACCATTTAATCAATCAATCAACCATTTAATCAATCAATCAACCATTTAATCAATCAACCAACCAACCATTTAATCAATCAATCAACCATTTAATCAATCAATCCATCACTCAATACCCACTTGTACATCTCCAGAGTCTGGGTGACCTGAAGCACGTTGTTATAATCGCCAAATAAATTGGACCAACAGACAGTGAAGTTGAACTGAAACTTCTCTTCCTCCCTTTTCACACGGTTCTGGATGCGGAGGAAGGTTTGGTTCTGAGCGAGCCCGGTGTCAGCTTGTGTGGCGAGGGTCACGTGCGACGGGTTACAGCCGGGAACATTGGGACAAAGGACGTCGGTCGTCACGAAGCGGAAACCTTCATCCCAATACAGAACAGAGTCACATAAATGTAAATCCACAAACTAATCAGAGGATCACCAAGCCCCTTATTTCTTTGATTCTGGTGTGTCAGTGCAGGGCTAAAACCAAATAGCAGGTACCAAAGTGATCAGAGTGCATCTGGACTTCAGCCTTCATTCCATTAGCCCAGTGAGTCCCACAGTAGAACACACAGTACAGAGGCTGGACAGAGTCTCGTCTGAAGATACTGATGATGCGTATGGAGCTTCCCTCCAAACGATGTTCCTTGTAGGCCCCCACCATGAAGTGTTTGGTGTCGTTGACAGGCGTGATGGACTGGTCAGAGATGTGGTGTGGATAGAGGTGCTGGTGGTCCTGGTGGTCCTGGTGGTCCTGGTGGTTGCCTGGCTGTGACCTGCGGAATCATGGACAGATTTTTTTCCTTTTGGCACTTTTATTACGTTTCTTAATTGTACGGCAGAGGCTACACGGTACCTGGGTAATGTCAAGATGACGTAGACCATGAATGCCAGAGCAGAAGCTATCAGTAGAGGGAACGCACGCCTCCTCACCATCATGAGCCAGATCTAGGAAGGTAGTTTATAGAAGGTGAAGAATGAGGTGACCTTTGAAGAGAAGGGAAAGTTAATAATGTAGTCGCACTTGCTTCCTGGCTACGTGTACACATGCAGCCCAATTCTGATAGTTTTAACTGGGCAAAAGATCAGAATTGGGCTGCCTGTTTAAACGCAGCCTCTGATCCTTAGAGTGAGATGAAGACATGCATGACATGCAAAATACTGTATCTAATGACACTCAATGGGCCTCAAGTTCAACTTTCAGCATTATTTGTCCCAGAGAGGGCAATAGTGGCTTTGCAGCAGGGGAGCACGTATGACATGAAAAACATATCAAATCCACATGGACCAGAATGGAAACGACAGTAAGGGACACAATGGAAATAAATCAAATCAAATCACATTTTATTTGTCACATACACATGGTTAGCAGATGTTAATGCGAGTGTAGCGAAATGCTTGTGCTTCTAGTTCCGACCATGCAGTAATATCTAACAAGTAATCTAACCTAACAATTTCACAACAACTACCTTATACACACAAGTGTAAAGGAATGAATAAGAATATATAAGTGGTGGCCGAATGGCATAGGAAAGATGCAGTAGATAGTATAGAGTACAGTATATACATATGAGATGAGTAATGGAGGGCAGGTAGTTTGCCCCGGTGATGTGTTGTGCAGACCTCACTACCCTCTGGAGAGCCTTACGGTTGTGGGCGGAGCAGTTGCCATACCAGGAGATGATACAGCACGACAAGATGCTCTCGATTGTGCAACTGTAAAAGTTTGCGAGTGTTTTTGATGACGAGCCGAATTTCTTCAGCCTCCTGAGGTTGAAGAGGCGCTGCTGCTCCTTCTTCGCCACGCTGTCTGTGTGGGTGGACCATTTCAGTTTGTCTGTGATGTGTACGCCAAGGAACTTAAAACTTTCCATCCTCTCCACTACTGTCCTGTCAATGTGGATAGGGGGCTGTTCCCTCTGCTGTTTACTGAAGTCCACAATCATCTCCTTTGTTTTGTTGACATTGAGTGTGAGGTTATTTTCCTGACACCACACTCCGAGGGCCATCACCTCCTCCCTGTAGGCCGTCTTGTCGTAGTTGGTAATCAAGCCTACCACTGTAGTGTCGTCTGCAAACTTGATGATTGAGTTGGAGGCGTGCGTGGCCACGCAGTCGTGGGTGAACAGGGAGTACAGGAGAGGGCTGAGAACGCACCCTTGTGGGGCCCCAGTGTTGAGGATCAGCGGGGTGGAGATGTTGTTACCTACCCTCACCACCTGGGGGCGGCCCGTCAGAAAGTCCAGGACCCAGTTGCACAGGGCGGGGTCGAGACCCAGGGTCTCGAGCTTAATGATGGGTTTGGAGGGTACTATGGTGTTAAATGCTGAGCTGTAATCGATGAACAGCATTCTTACATAGGTATTCCTCTTGTCCAGATGGGTTAGGGCAGTGTGCAGTGTGATTGCGATTGCGTCGTCTGTGGACCTATTGAGGCAGTAAGCAAATTGGAGTGGGTCTAGGGTGTCAGGTAGGGTGGAGGTGATATGGTCCTTGACTAGTCTCTCAAAGCTCTTCATGATGACGGTGCTACAGGGCAGTAGTCATTTAGCTCAGTTACCTTAGCTTTCTTGGGAACAGTAACAATGGTGGCCCTCTTGAAGCATGTGGGAACAGCAGACTGGGATAAGGATTGATTGAATATGTCCGTAAACACCCCAGCCAGCTGGTCTGCGCATGCTCTCGGGACGTGGCCGGGGATGCCGTCTGGGCCTGCAGCCGTGCGAGGGTTAACACGTTTAAATGTTTTACTCACATTGGCTGCAGTGAAGGAGAGCCCGCAGGTTTTGGTAGCGGGCAGTGTCAGTGGCACTGTATTGTCCTCAAAGCGAGCAAAGGAGTTGTTTAGTCTGTCTGGGAGCAAGACATCGTGGTCCGTGACGGGGCTGGTTTTTCTTTTGTATTCCGTGATTGACTATAGACCCTGCCACATACCTCTCGTGCCTGAGCCGTTGAATTGCAACTCGACTTTGTCTCTATACTGACGATTAGCTTGTTTGATTGCCTTGCGGAGGGAATAGCTACACTGTTTGTATTCGGTCATGTTTCCGGTCACCTTGCCCTGATTAAAAGCAGTGGTTTGAGCTTTCAGTTTTGCACGAATGCTGCCATCAATCCACGGTTTCTGGTCGACGTTATGCGTAACATATTCCAGTCTACGTGATCGAAGCAATCTTGAAGCGTGGAATCCGATTGGTCGGACCAGCGTTGAACGACCCTGAGCGCGGATGCTTCATGTTTTGGTCTCTGTCTATAGGCTGGGAGCAACAAAATGGAGTCGTGATCAGCTTTTCCAAAAGGAGGGCGGGGGAGGGTCTTATATGCATCGCGGAAGATAGAATAACAATGATCCAGGGTTTTGCCAGCCCGGATTGTGCAATCGATATGCTGATAGAATTTAGGGAGCCTTGATTTCAGATTAGCCTTGTTAAAATCCCCATCTACAATAAATGCAGCCTCAGCATATCAGGTTTCCAGTTTACATAGAGTCGAATGAAGTTCTTTCAGGGCCGTCGATGTGTCTGCTTGGGGGGGAATATACACGACTGTGATTATGATCGAAGAGAATTCTCTTGGTAGATAATGCGGTCGGCATTTGATTGTGAGGAATTCTAAGTCAGGTGAACAAAAGGACTTGAGTTCCTTTATGTTGTTATGATCACACCACGTCTCGTTAATCATAAGGCATACACCCCCGCCCTTCTTCTTACCAGAGAGATGCTTGTTTCTGATGGCGCGATGCGTGAAGAAACCAGGTGGCTGTACCGACTGGTATCATGTCTCGAGTGAGCCATGTTTCCGTGAAACAAAGAACTTTACAGTCTCTGATGTCTCTCTAGAAGGCAACTCTTCCTCGGATTTTGTCTACCTTGTTGTCAAGAGACTGGACATTGGCGAGTAGTATGTGCGGGAGCGGTGCGCAATGTGCCCGTCTACTGAGCCTGACCAGAAGACCGCTCCGTCTGCCCCTTCTACGGCGCTGTTGTTTTGGGTCGCCGGCTGGGATCCGATCCATTGTCCTGGGTGGTGGGCCAAACAGACGATCCGCTTCGGGAAAGTCGTATTCCTGGTCGTAATGTTAGTGAGTTGACATTGCTCTTATATCCAATAGTTCCTTCTGACTGTATGTAATAAAACCTAAGATTTCCTTGGGTAACATTGTAAGAAATAACACATAAAAAAACAAAATACGGCACAGTTTCCTAGGAACGCGAAGCGAGGCGGCCATCTCTGTCGGCGCCGGAAGTAAGACATTGGCTTTGTATTATCTCTTTCTACTTTTGTGCTGTGTGTATGTATTTCTTAAACTCTCAAATAAAATAAATCAACCACTGCCTTGAGGGGAAGTGACAGGTGTGTGCCGAGGTTGATTGCAGTTATTGTTGTGGTGTGTGTATAGAGTTCTTTGTGGACAAGCCAGAGCAGGAGTTTCAGGACCTAAATGAGAAAGCCAGAGCTCTGAAACACATCCTCAGCAAGATACCTGATGAGATCAACGACCAGGTACTCTTACCAAAGATGGTCGATAAATGAAGATGTCCCACTTAGGCTGTTTATCATATAAAACACATTGTCCATTCTGGTCTGCTTAATTAATGGGGTGGCTCTCGCATAGGCACCAATGCATAAGCAGCTAGGTCTGGTCTGCTTAGTTGACCGATGAGGGTGTGGGATGTCTCTCTTCCTCTTCCGTCTCTGTGCTTACTACACACACGCAGGTGTACAGATAGAGCCATAGAGGTGCTGGGGCACCTGCACTTTTTCCCTCCTATGAAAAAAGTGTGCTTTTTATTGGTAGCAGTTTTTTTTTACTAATTATTTTGTATATAATTGTTTGCCTCTTTTCTCTCTTGTAATAGAAATGCAACGAATTGTCCGTCAAAGTACATAATTTATCAGAAACGAAGGAATCTTGAAAAAAGATTCCCCGCCCCTCTGCCACTCATCCTGCGTGCACTAGCTACCTGCCGGTTACTTCATCCAATTCATATTATATCCTATCCTATCCAATTCATATCCTATCCTATCCTATCCTATTCATACTCTATCCTATCCTATCCTATTTATATTCTATCCTATTCATATTCTATCCTATTCATATTCTATCCTATTCATATTCTATCCTATCCAATTCATATTCTATCCTATCCTATTCATATTCTATCCTATCCAATTCATATTCTATCCTATTCATATTCTATCCTATTCATATTCTATCCTATCCTATTCATATTCTATCCTATCCTATTCATATTCTATCCTATCCTATCCTATTCATATTCTATCCTATCCTATCCTATTCATATTCTATCCTATTCATATTCTATCCTATTCATATTCTATCCTATCCTATTCATATCCTATCCTATCCTATTCATATTCTATCCTATCCTATCCTATTCATATTCTATCCTATCCTATTCATATTCTATCCTATCCAATTCATATTCTATCCTATCCTATTCATATTCTATCCTATCCTATTCATATCCTATCCTATCCTATCCTATCCTATCATATCCTATCCTATCCTATCCTATCCTATTCATATTCTATCCTATCCTATTCATATCCTATCCTATCCTATCCTATTCATATTCTATCCAATTAATATCCTATCCTATCCAATTCATATTCTATCCTATCCTATTCATAATCTCCCTACCCAGGCTTGCAATGCATATGTCAATCTGTGCTTGAATTAGTGTAAATTAGAGTTTGCACTTTTTTGGTAGGCCTATTCCATTCCAATATCCCATTATAGCAGCCTGCTGAACTAAATACAGTACAGATCAAATATGTATTTCCCACATGTCAACAGTCATCACCAAGGCTACAGACACTGACTGACACTCTGCAGGAGACAGGGCTTCATCGGCTGTGAAAACCAGGAACAACCTCATCTCCAAACTAGCTGGCTCTACAGAGAGCACTGCCACCATAGTCAAACCTAGAACCACCTCATCTCCTAACTAGCTAGCTCTACAGAGAGCACTGCCACCATAGTCAAACCTAGAACCACCTCATCTCCTAACTAGCTGGATCTACAGAGAGCACTGCCACCATAGTCAAACCTAGAACCACCTCATCTCCTAACTAGCTGGCTCTACAGAGAGCACTGCCACCATAGTCAAACCTAGAACCACCTCATCTCCTAACTAGCTGGCTCTACAGAGAGCACTGCCACCATAGTCAAACCTAGAACCACCTCATCTCCAAACTAGCTGGCTAGAACCACCTCATCTACTCTCTAGAACCACCTCATCTAGCTGGCTCTACAGAGCTGGAGAGCACTGCCACCATAGTCAAACCTAGAACCACCTCATCTCCTAACTAGCTGGCTCTACAGAGAGCACTGCCACCATAGTCAAACCTAGAACCACCTCATCTCCAAACTAGCTGGCTCTACAGAGAGCACTGCCACCATAGTCAAACCTAGAACCACCTCATCTCCTAACTAGCTGGCTCTACAGAGAGCACTGCCACCATAGTCAAACCTAGAACCACCTCATCTCCAAACTAGCTGGCTCTACAGAGAGCACTGCCACCATAGTCAAACCTAGAACCACCTCATCTCCTAACTAGCTGGCTCTACAGGGAGCACTGCCACCATAGTCAAACCTAGAACCACCTCATCTCCTAAATGGGTGTCTGCGGTCATTAAAGATCATTTGGCACTTATCGTAAGGGTAGGGTGTTAACCCCGGTGTCCTGGCTAAATTCCCAAGCGGTCCCTCATACCATCATGGCCACCTAATCATCCCCAGCTTACAATTGGCTCATTCATCTCCCCTGTAACTATTCCCCAGGTTGTTGCTGTAAATGAGAATGTGTTCTCAGTCAACTTACCTGGTAAAATAAAAATGTATTCGTTAAACACTACCCCATAATGACAAATCAAATTGAAAACAGGTTTTTAGAAATTATTTAAATGTACATACAGTTTTTTAAAAACGAAATACCTTATTTACATAAATATTCAGACCCTTTGCTATGACCTCAGGTGCATCCTGTTTCCATTGATCATCCCTGAGATGTTTCTACAACTTGATTGGAGTCCACCTGTGGTAAATTCAATTGATTGGACATGATTTGGAAAGGAACACACCTGTCTATATACGGTCCCACAGTTGACAGTGTGGGAAAAACATTTCTGCAGCATTGATTGTCCCCAAGAACACAGTGGCCTCCATCATTTTTCTTAAATGGAAGAAGTTTGCAACAACCAAGACTCTTCCTAGAGATGGCCGCCCAGCCAAACTGAGAAATCAGTGGAGAAGGGCCTTGGTCAGGGAGGTGACCAAGAACCCGATGGTCACTCTGACAGAGCTCCAGAGTTCCTCTGTGGAGATCAGAGTACCTTCCAGAAGGACAACCATCTCTGCAGCACTCCACCAATCAGGCCTTTATGGTAGAGTGGCCAGACGGAATCCACTCCTCAATAAAATGCACATGACAGCCCGCTTGGAGTTTGCCAAAAGGCACCTAAAGGACTCTCAGACCATGAGAAACAAGATTCTCTGATCTGATGAAACCAAGATTGAACTCTTGGCCTGAATGCCAAGTGTCACGTCTGGAGGAAACCTGGCCCCATCCCTACGGTAAAAGCATGGTGGTTGCAGTATCATCCTGTGTGGATGTTTTTCAGAGGCAGGGACTGGGAGACTAGTCAGGATCGAGGGAAAGATGAACGGAGCAAAGTACAGAGAGATCCTTGAGGAAAACCTACCCCAGAGTGCTCAGGACCTCAGACTGGGACGAAGCACACAGCCAAGACAACTCTGTTGTGGCTTCGGGACTAGTCTCTGAATGTCCTTGAGTGGCCCAGCCAGAGCCCAGACTTGAACCTGATCGAACATCTCTGGAGAGACCTGAAAATAGCTGTGCAGCGACGCTCCCCATCCAACCTGACAGAGCTTGAGAGGATCTGCAGAGAAGAATGGGAGAAACTCCCCAAATACAGGTGTGCTCAGCTTGTAGTGTCATACCCAAGAAGACTTAATGCTGTATTCGCTACCAAAGGTGCTTCAACAAAGTACTGAGTAAAGCGTCTGAATACTTTCAGTTTTTAAATGTTTATTTATTTATTATATATATTTTTTAAATATTTTTTAAAATATATTTGTTTGGTAAATATATCCATATGCATACACGCATGCATACATACTGTATGCACATATATACATGCACATACCTATATAGACATACATACCTTTGTAAGAATATACCTTTATTATTATTCCCCGCAAATCCTACCACCCTTCCCCCAATTGGAGTAAACTAATAAACACTTCAGTTTTTACTTTCAGTTTATTCATCTTATACACATTTTACAGACACAATCTATTGTACAATAGTTATATTTAGTTTGTTTTTAGTCTTTCCTCTATTTCTGATGTCCATCCAGTTTGTTTTCTATTTGTAACTGTGCTATTTCACAAAAGTTCCGAACCGATATACATTTAACAGAAGCACTTTGTTTTACATTGGTTGTCTTGTTATTAGTCCCACCCTTCAGCTCTATTCAACTTCTACAGATTGTAAATTAAAAATACAATTTTTTGCAAAAATAATCATTATATTTTTGATTGATTGACTATGACTTTTCAAATCACCCAGTATTGCTATCTACAGCGTTAGTTCTAGGCAAATGTTGCAATTCTTCAGCCATTCCTTGACCTGTGACCAAAAATGAGCTACATATGGACAACACCAAAATAAATGATCTAATGACTCTGCCTCCTCACAGCAGAATCTGCAGAGCTGGGAAGATTGTATCCCCCATATATATAACATTCTATTGGTTGCAATAATTTTGTATAGTAATTTCAATTGATACATTTGAAATGTTGAATCCGGCGTTTTGCATATCAATTCATAAACCATGTGCCATGGAATGGGTACATCAAAAATCTCTTCCCAACTATTTAGCAATTTATATGGCACAGCGATCAGTTTTTTTATCCTTAAATGAAATTGGTGTATGTTTTTATTTATCACACTTTTCTTTAACCATTTATGTTCTTTAATACAGGGCCGACATACAAGTTCCTTACTTTTTTCCCCTTCTACTTGCCTCTTCCATTTTTGTGGTAATGCTGCAATTAATTGTTTGTAATTTTGGGTAGAGCAGACATTTCCATGCCTGTGTTAGCTGCATGTGTGACATAACTCCAGTCATATGTATTATATAATTCACTAAAATTATACCTTTTTTAAAACATTTCTTCAAAAATATGTTTTTTGAATCAATTTTTGATCAAAATACTTTGTTTTTTACTTTTAATACATTTTCAAACATTTCTAAAAATCTGGTTTTGCTTTGTCATTAGGGGGTATTGTGTGTAGATTGAGAACTGTTTTATTGAATAATTTTTTAACAAGGCTGTAACGTAACAAAATGTGGAAAAAGTCAAAGGGTCTGAATACTTTCTGAAAACATTGTATCCAGAGACTCTCAAAAACCCACAAAATTATTTTAAAAGACTCCACCACCCCACATCTGCCACTCCAGGAGGAACTCTTCAACCCACCAGATATTGGCCACCCATCAAGAATGCCGAATTGGAAAGACCCTCCCAACACGAATATCACTTGGACTGTAACTGTAATCAGTTACAAAATATAACTGTAATCAGTTACAAACTGTAACTGTAAACAGGTATGTTATCAGCAAAACATATTGTAATCAGATTACAGATACGTTTGAAAATCTAAATGATTACTTCTTGGATTACTTTTCAATTCAAGAAAGGATGTTGACGAACAAATACATTACAACACCATTCAGTTTCTTATCAAGATCCTGGCAGCCGTGTTCTGAATGTGGTGGTGATGACAGTAGTTCTGATTAACATCTTTACCAGGACACGGATTTGCCAATGTCAATCTCTTTCCATCAACCTAATCTACGCTAAATGACACGTTGTTTGCTTAGCTAGCTAGGTAGCTCATGTCAAATGAATAGGTTACTATCACGTATATCTGAAAATACATGATCAACTGATGTTTACTGATCATGAAAAGCATGCAGTGACTTGCTGTATAACTCTGATGATAGAGATAAACAGTTACTAGCTGTATAACTCTGATGATAGAGATAAACAGTTACTAGCTGTATAACTCTGATGATAGAGATAAACAGTTACTAGCTGTATAACTCTGATGATAGAGATAAACAGTTACTAGCTGTATAACTCTGATGATAGAGATAAACAGTGACTTGCTGTATAACTCTGATGATAGAGATAAACAGTTACTAGCTGTATAACTCTGATGATCGAGATAAACAGTTACTAGCTGTATAACTCTGATGATAGAGATAAACAGTTACTAGCTGTATAACTCTGATGATAGAGATAAACAGTTACTAGCTGTATAACTCTGATGATAGAGATAAACAGTTACTAGCTGTATAACTCTGATGATAGAGATAAACAGTTACTAGCTGTATAACTCTGATGATAGAGATAAACAGTTACTAGCTGTATAACTCTGATGATAGAGATAAACAGTTACTAGCTGTATAACTCTGATGATAGAGATAAACAGTTACTAGCTGTATAACTCTGATGATAGAGATAAACAGTTACTAGCTGTATAACTCTGATGATAGAGATAAACAGTTACTAGCTGTATAACTCTGATGATAGAGATAAACAGTTACTAGCTGTATAACTCTGATGATAGAGATAAACAGTTACTAGCTGTATAACTGTGATGATAGAGATAAACAGTTACTAGCTGTATAACTCTGATGATAGAGATAAACAGTGACTTGCTGTATAACTCTGATGATAGAGATAAATGTGGAATAATCAGAACTGTCTGGTAGTTCTGACTATGCAATTCTAGAGGTAATGTTATTCAAATCAAATAGTTATACAATGTATTTAACAATCTCTTGAAAACAGCTAGAAGCCAGTTGTTCATGGTTTTTAGAAAATCGTATACATTTCTGGCACCAACATCAATCAATTTCAAGAAGGCACTGAATATACCTGTGCGTAAGTCCAGGAAAAGGACCAAATTGTATCCACAAAAAGGTAGTGATGTGTAAATAGATTCAAATTTCAAATTGTTTAGTCAAATCCACCAGATGCAGCCAGACCATGGAAATGGTGTGGATATCATAGCCTACTACAGGATGCGACAGTAGCCTCTCTCTGTCTTTCTTTATTTCTCTCTCTGTCTTTCTTTCTCTGTCTCTCTCTCTCTCTCTCTCACTCACCTGTGCGTCACACTGCCGATGGTGGAAGCTGTACTGTAATTGGAGAAATACACTTCATTTACACAATGTTGAGGAAGCCTAGAGCCTGGAAAGGACATCTCATATGGGTGTTTCCCCCTATACATCGCAAACTGGCGCTTGTTGCCAAGAGGAAAAACCTGTCCCACAGCACATCTTTGCTGGTAGAACCAGTTTGTAGAGTTTGAGGCTATAGGGTTCTATCTGCATTCAGGTGTAAGTGTAGTCATTGACATAGCCTTGTTCTGTTCAATGTTCTCTACCTATATTAATACCACAATTCATGTTCATTTCAAAATATGCAAATTACTGACACCATTCAAACCAATGAGTGTTCAGAACCTCCTCAGAATCATCTTTTTGCAGATAGAACTTCCTGTTCCCAAGCTCTCATAATTGTCTGTCTTGTCGTAGCCTAGGCTAATGCTGTCTGTCTGCCTGTCCATTTGTCTGTCTGTCAGGTGAACTTGAGACAGTAATGCCAGTTTCAATGCTGATGAACAGCACACGCCTACGTACGCAAACACACACGCACACACACACACACACACGCACTAACGCTACAGTTTGTTTTAATTGCTTTGGTACTATTTTCACAAGTATGTGGTACATTTTCACAAACTCCAAACGGGTTACACTTGTAACGCAGCCAGTCTTTCATTCAAAACCTGTCATTGTGCATTTAGATTGTAAACATCTCTACCACACACACATTGATTCAAAATATACGTTTATTGTGAAATGTAATGAGAACATTGGTATAATCAAATCAAATTTTATTGTAGACCTTACAGTGAAATGTTACTTACGAGCCCCTAACCGACAGTGCAGTTTAAAAACATATGGATAAAAATAAGAGATATAACAAGTAACAAGTAATTAAAGAGCAGCAAGTAAAAAATAATATATACAGGGGGGTGCCGGTACAGAGTCAATGTGCGGGGACACCGGTTAGTTGAGGTAGTATGTACATGTAGGTAGAGTTGTTAGTGACTATGCATAGATGACAACAGAGATTGGCACTGGTGTGGCACTTAGTGAATTTGACTAGATGTTCAGGAGTCTTATGGCTTGGGGGTAGAAGCTGTTTAGAAGCCTCTTGGACCTAGACTTGGCGCTCCGGTATCGCTTGCCATGCGGTAGCAGAGAGAACAGTCAATGACTAGGGTGGCTGGAGTCTTTGACAATTTTTAGGGCCTTCCTCTGACACTGCCTGGTATAGAGGTCCTGAATGGCAGGAAGCTTAGCCCCAGTGATACACTGGGCCGTTCGCACTTCCCTCTGTTGTGCCTTGCGGTCGGAGGCCGAGCAGTTGCCATACCAGGCAGTGATGCAACCAGTCAGGATGATACAGTTGTAGAACCTTTTGAGGATCTGAGGACCAATGACAAACCTTTTCAGTCTCCTGAGGGGGAATGGGTTTTGTCGTGCCCGCTTTACGACTGTCTTGGTGTGCTTGGACCATGTTAGTTTGTTGGTGATGTGGACACCAAGGAACTTGAAGCTCTCGGCCTGCTCCACTGCAGCCGTTTATGAGAATGGGGGCGTGCTCGATCCTCTTTTCCTGTAGTCCACAATCATCTCCTTTGTCTTGATCAATCATCACCAAAACACAACATGATATCTTTTCAATTTAGTCATTTTAACTATCAGTTAATCCAACAATCCAAGAGCAAACAATGCAGGATATGTGTTTCAAATCGCCCTTAGAAGTTCTGAAAGTAATATGCTAGAGAACAGTAAATTACAGTAGATTACACATTTTTCACATTAGGCAATACACTTACATTACTCAACAACATTGACAGAAAGTCTATAATTTTCATAATATCTATCTGATGTATAATCAAAAGTGAAATGGACACGCAGGTACACCTGGTGCCACTTCATAAGGTGGCCGATTGTTGGTACGCTGATGGATGCCACATTGGCAAAGGTGTCATTGTTCTCCTCAATGGCCTGCTTTATTTTTTGACAGCCAGATGTCATTTCTGGTTCTCATCATTTCCACCCTCTCCTGCTCGTTGGTCAGCACACAGCCACGGCCTCCACCATGGGGTTTTCTGTCCATTTTGAGGGTACAACAGAGTGTACTGTCAATAGATCACACTGTAAGAGTACTGTTACATGTTTTCTGAACTTACATGCATTACAATATGTAATTTACTGTAAATGTAATGGTAAAGCATAGTGCATATCCTGCAGACGTACTGTTTCTTTTGGCAAAATGTTTTTATGATGTAATTGACAGTTGATCTTTTCAGATTGGAATGAACTAGTCGGGCAGCCTCTGCCATGGTAAGGCCTCTGTTTACCACATGGTCAACAACAATGGCCCGGACTTCATTAGACACAACACTCAATCAATCAATCAAATGTATTTAGAAAACCCTTCTTACATCAGCTGATGTCACAAAGTGCTGTACAGAAACCCAGCCTAAAACCACAAACAGCAAGCAATGCAGGTGTAGAAGCACGGTGGCTAGGAAAAACTCCCTAGAAAGGCCGGAACCTAGGAAGAAACCTAGAGAGGAACCAGGCTATGACGGGTGGCCAGTCCTCTTCTGGCTGTGTCGGGTGGAGATTATAACAGAACATGGCCAAGATGTTCAAATGTTCATAGATGACCAGCAGGGTCAAATAATAATAATTGCAGTGGTTGTAGAGGGTGCAACAGGTCAGCACTTCAGGAGTAAATGTCAGTGGTCTTTTCATAGCCGATCATTCAGAGTATCAGTTCCCTACCGTCTGCCTCCCTCTTTCTAATGTCCACCTCTTTGACGGTGCCCATGCCCACGTCTTTGACCTCTTTGACCTCTCTAATGGGGCCCATACCCACATCTTTGACCTCTATAATGGGGCTCATACCCACCTCTTTGACCTCTCTAATGGGGCTCATACCCACATATTTGACATCTTTGATGGGGCTCATACCCACATCTTTGACCTCTTTGATGGGGCCCATGGCCACATCTTTGACCTCTTTGATGGGGCCCATGCCCACCTCTTTGACCGGGCCCATGCCCACATCTTTGACCTCTTTGATGGGGCCCATGCCCACATCTTTGACCTCTTTAATGGGGCTCATACCCACCTCTTTGACCTCTTTGATGGGGCCCATGCCCACATCTTTGACCTCTTTAATGGGGCTCATACCCACCTCTTTGACCTCTTTGATGGGGCCCATACCCACCTCTTTGACCGGGCCCATGCCCACATCTTTGACCTCTTTGATGGGGCCCATGCCCACATCTTTGACCTCTTTAATGGGGCTCATACCCACCTCTTTGACCTCTTTGATGCGGCCCATGCCCACATCTTTGACCTCTTTAATGGGGCTCATACCCACCTCTTTGACCTCTTTGATGGGGCCCATACCCACCTTTCTGACGGGCCCCTTGTCTACAAGATTTTTGATATCTTTCTCTCCCTTGCTGTCTATCCTGTTCCATGTTGAAAGAATATGCAAAGTTCACACACCCTTTTATATGGTGACCAATTGTGGTTACCACTATGTGAAATCAATAAGCAATATTGAGTAGTCATTATGTATGGTTATCTTGTATCATGTATGTAATTTAGATGTTTATACTTTACAAACACTTTTTATTTCTGCAGTACTCAAAATCTGTATTACGGTAGTATACAAACCAGTTCACAATCTATAGATTCACCAAACAGTTAAGTGATTAACCATTAAGCACAGTTGGATTAAGTGATAGTCAAATGTATTTAAACAAATGAGAAGACGATTATATGACAATTATTTTGAGCATTGTGAAAGGCAATACCTTTATATGAAATGTATTTCTAGATTAAACACTGATTAGGTTTGGTGAAAAAGTCACTCTGTGATTTTGTGTGTTGTACTTAGTGAATTGAAAATATTCTAAAAGTTTTTTAAAAACTGCCTTTTTCATGATCTGTTTTGAGTTTTAAACGATCCCTACAGAATAAGAGAAAATCTTAAATAAAATTACTAGACTGTAGCTAGAAATGATGTAAACCTAGGATGAGAATACCGACAACCCCCGAAACATCTATCCTAAGAACAATGGACGCCTGACGTATCCATTATAACAGACACAATCCAGAGCCGCTGATAAAGCTACAACCACGAAAGATATTGTAACTTCTGGGGAAGTAACCAGAGACTCTCTGATGAACTGACTCTCCAGCAGACGGACCGCCGATTCCAACAGAGAAGACAACAACGACATATGGGCATAAATATATTTATTGCAATTTTTCCCAAATGAGCGGCCGATCATGTGCAAAGGATTAGCATTTCAATAATATAATTATCCACTGTGTGTAGTGAAGCAATTTTGTCTTTCCCGCTTCTTTCTCAGTCCACACCCCCTTTCCATTGTCCACCAAGCTGTCATATCGACTTAGCCCACTAGGGGATCTTCCCTATCATTGTTAGTAACCAATACATACGGTTTGTTTGTTTATGTATTTCTGTGATTATTTAGTTAGTTAGTAAATAAATGATTAAGCCAATTGGTGTATGGATGATTCATGGTTTAGGCTGTTTGCGTGTAGATTACCAAGAATTCTATGACGTTTAAAATGAGACTGACGTAAGGTAAAGAATAATTCATTAATAGAAGTCTAATTGATCAGATATTAAAATATCTGAAGAGTTATATTCGGAAAATGTACATGATTAGTTTAATCACATAACAATAATTACAGAGAATTGATTTGATAAAATAAGTCTTCGCATTTAATGATAGCCAGAGACACAACACAAGCAGTGGTGGAATAAGTACTCAATTCTCATACTTGAGTGTAATGTGTACGCTGGGAGTCAGGAAGCAAGTCCAAGGAGTGAATAATTTAATTAATAAATAAACTTGGAAAGCAAGAAACACGAAAAGCATACAGACATGAAACTAAAACAGAGTCAATAACACCTGGGAAAGACCCAAAGGGAGTGACAGTTATACGAAGGTGATGGAGTCCAGGTGAGTCTAATGAGGCAGGGTGCGTGTAACAATGGTGACAAGTGTGCGTAATAAGCAGACTGGCGACCTTGAGTTCCGGAGTGGGAGTATATGTGACAGTACCCTCTCCTTGACGTGCGGCTCCAGCCACAGGATGCCGACCAGGGACCAGGACTGGGCCGATCGCTTCTGCTGAGGCATGGGAACCCGGACCAGACGTCACCTACAAAACAAAAAACACTCCGATGCTCCCCTTTGGTGAGGCGTTATTCTGTAACATGTATGCTGGGAGTCGGAAAGCAAGTACAAGGAGTGAATAATTTAATAAATAAACGAACATGGAACAAAACAAGAACCACAAAAAGCGTACAGACATGAAACATGAACAGAGTCAATAATGCTTTAGGAAAGAACCAAAGGGAGTGACAGTTATAGGGAAGGTAATCAGGAAGGTGATGGAGTCCAGGTGAGTCTGATAAGGCGCTGGTGCGTGTAACGATGGTGACAGGTGTGCGTAATAATAAGCAGACGGGTGACCTCGAGCGCCAGAGTATACGTGACATTGAGTAAAAGTAAAGATACCTTAATAGAAAATGACTCAAGTAAAAGTGAAAGACCCAGTAAAATACTACTTGAGTAAAAGTCTATCTGGTTTTAAATATACTTAAGTATCAAAAGTAAATGTAATTGCTAAAATATACTTAACTTCATTAGCATACTGGTCATTGTTCGTAATTTCGGATGACTGACATGCCCAAAGTAAACTGCCTGTTATTCAGGCCCAGAAGCTAGCATATGCATATACTTGGTAGCATTGGATAGAAAACACTCTGACCGAAAACACCGTTTCGAAAACTGTTAAAATAACGTCTGTGCGTATAACAAAACTGATATGGCAGGCAAAAACCAGAGGAACATTATTTTCCTCATTTTTTTTAGGTCACGGGCCTAAATGTTTGCAAATTAATAAAAAATAAAAACCAGAAATACCTTATTTACATAAGTATTCAGACCCTTTGCTATGAGACTCGAAATTGAGCTCAGGTGCATCCTGTTTCCATCAAACATCCTTGAGATGTTTCTACAACTTGAATGGAGTCCACCTCTGTTAAATTCAATTGATTGGACATGATTTGGAAAGGCACACACCTGTCTATATAAGGTCCTACAGTTGACAGTGCATGTCAGAGCAAGACCAAGCCATGAGGTTTAAGGAATTGTCCTTAGAGCTCCAAGACAGGATTGTGTTGAGGCACAGATCTGGGGAAGGGTACCAAAAAATGTCTGCAGCATTGAAGGTCTCCAAGAACACAGTGGCCTCAATCATTCTTAAATGGAAGAAGTTTGGAACCACCAAGACTCGTCCTAGAGCTGGCCGCCCGGCCAAACTGAGCAATTGGGGGAGAAGAGCCTTGGTCAGGGAGGTGACCAATAGCCCGGTGGTAACTCTGACAGAGCTAAAGAGTTCTTCTGTGGAGATGGGAGAACCTTTCAGAAGAACAACCATCTCTGCAGCACTCCACCAATCAGGCCTTTATGGTAGAGTGGCCAGACGGAAGCCACTCCTCAGCAAAAAGCACATGACAGACCACTTGGAGTCTGCCAAAAGGCACCTAAAGACTTTCAGATAAGATTTTGAGAAACAAGATTTTCTGCTCAGATGAAACCAAGATTGAACTCTTGGCCTGAATGCCAAGCATCACGTCTGGAGCAAACCTGGCACCATCCTTACGGTGAGGCATGGTGGTGGCAGCATCATGCTGTGGGGATGTTTTATGGCAAATATGAGTTCATTATTGCATTCTATACATGCTGGCTTTCATTGGCTACACCTGAGACATGAAACAGATACAGTAGGTTGGAGGACATACAGGCTGTCGCCAAATGTATTAATGCTCAATTTGTCTAAATGGGTAATGGAAACACTTTATTTGATACTGTTGTGTTTTTGCCAAAAAAGTGGTGTGACATCATTACGTTCAGCTGTTTTTATGGACACAAGATACTGTAGTCAAATGGAAACGCACCCTAGCAGGCAATTGTCACATCTATTTTCTATGCAAACGTTCTAAATGTCCAAAGAAATGCACTGAACAAGTTAATGGAAACAAAGCTAGTGACATGATGTCTAGTGGCTTCTGGCACACGTCTACGGTGTTGGTGTCGGTTAGAATCCGGGTCAACTACTGACACAACGTTTCCCTGCTGCCATCTGTTCAGTAAAATATGCAAATACCTTTAAAAAATATTGCTGCAAGCAGCAGCTATAGCAAGCAGCTGTAGCAAGCAGCTGTAGCAAGCAGCTATAGCAAGCAGCTGTAGCAAGCAGCTATTGCAAGCAGCTGTAGCAAGCAGCTATAGCAAGCAGCTGTAGCAAGCAGCTGTAGCAAGCAGCTGTAGCAAGCAGCTGTAGCAAGCAGCTATAGCAAGCAGCTGTAGCAAGCAGCTATAGCAAGCAGCTATAGCAAGCAGCTGTAGCAAGCAGCTGTAGCAAGCAGCTATAGCAAGCAGCTATAGCAAGCAGCTGTAGCAAGCAGCTGTAGCATCTAAACTCAGCAAAAAAAGAAACGTCCCTTTTTCAGGACCCTATCTTTCAAACATAATTCGTAAAAATCCAAATAACTTCTCAGATCTCCATTGTAAAGGGTTTAAACACTGTTTCCCATGCTTGTTCAATGAACCATAAACAAATAATGAACATGCACCTGTGGAACGGACGTTAAGACACTAACAGCTTACAGACGGTAGGCAATTAAGGTCACAGTTATGAAAACTTAGGACACTAAAGAGGCCTTTCTACTGACTCTGAAAAACCCCAAATGAAAGATGCACAGGGACCCTACACATCTGTGTGAATGTGCCTTAGGCATGCTGCAAGGAGGCATGAGGACTACAGATGTGGCCAGGGCAATAATTTGCAATGTCCGTACTGTGAGACTCCTAAGACAGCGGTACAGGGATGCAGGACGGACAGCTGATCGTCCTCGCAGTGACAGACCACGTGTAACAACACCTGCACAGGGTCAGTACATCTGAACATCACACCTGCGGGACAGGTACAGGATGGCAACAGCCCGAGTTACACCAGGAATGCACAATCCCTCCATTAGTGCTCATACTGTCCGCAATAGGCTGAGAGAGGCTGGACAGGGCTTGTTGGCCTGTTGTAAGGAAGGTCCTCACCAGACATCACTGGCAACAACGTCGCCTATGGGCACAAACCCACCGTCGCTGGACCAGACAGGACTGGCAAAAAGTGCTCTTCTCTGACGAGTCACGTTTTTTTCTCACCAGGGATGATGGTCGGATTTGTGTTTATTGTCGAAGGAATGAGTGTTACACCGAGGCCGGCACTCTGGAGTGGGATCGATTTGGAGGTGCAGGGTCTGTCATGGTCTGGGGCGGTGTGTCACAGCATCATCGGACTGCGTTTGTTGTCATTGCAGGCAATCTCAGCGCTGTGCGTTACAAGGAATACATCCTCCTCCCTCATGTGGTACCCTTCCTGCAGGCTCATCCTGACATGACCCTCCAGCATGACAATACCACAAGCCATACTCGTTCTGTGTGTGATTTGCTGCAAAACAGGAATGGCAGTGTTCTGCCATGGCCAGCGAAGAGCCCGGATCTCAATCCCATCGAGCATGTCTGGGACCTGTGGGTGCGGGCTAGGGCCATTCCCCTCAGAAATGTCCGAGAATTTGCAGGAAGAGTGGGGTAACATCTCACAGCAAGAACTGGCAAATCTGGTCCATTCCATGAGGAGGAGATGCACTGCAGTACTTAATGAAGCTGGTGGCCACACCAGATACTGACTGTTACTTTTGATTTTGACCATCCCTTTGTTCAGGGACACACTATTCCATTTGTCTGTGGAACTTGTTCAGTTTATGTCTCAGTTGTTGAATCTTGTTATGTTCATACAAATATTTACACATGTTAAGTTTGCTGAAAATAAAAGCAGTTGACAGTGAGAGGATGTTTCTTTTTATGCTGAGTTTATATAGCACCACTGATTTACCATTTGGGCACCATGGCATTATTGTAATGATGAGTATGAAGTCTTACCTTCATTTTATTTATACATGTTTTTATTTCACCTTTATTTAACCAGGTAGGCTAGTTGAGAACACCTTTATTTAACCAGGTAGGCAAGTTGAGAACACCTTTATTTAACCAGGTAGGCAAGTTGAGAACAAGTTCTCATTTACAATTGTGACCTGGCCAAGATAAAGCAAAGCAGTTCGACAGATACAACGACACAGAGTTACACATGGAGTAAAACAAACATACAGTCAATAATACAGTAGAAACAAGTCTATAAACGATGTGAGCAAATGAGGTGAGATGAGGGAGGTAAAGGCAAAAAAGGCCATGGTAGCAAAGTAAATACAATATAGCAAGTAAAACACTGGAATGGTAGATTTTCAGTGGAAGAATGTGCAAAGTAGAAATAAAAATAATGTGGTGCAAAGGAGCAAAATAAATTAATTAATTAAATACAGTAGGGAAAGAGGTAGTTGTTTGGACTAAATTATAGGTGGGCTATGTACAGGTGCAGTAATCTGTGAGCTGCTCTGACAGTTGGTGCTTAAAGCTAGTGAGGGAGATAAGTGTTTCCAGTTTCAGAGATTTTTGTAGTTCGTTCCAGTCATTGGCAGCAGAGAACTGGAAGGACAGGCGGCCAAAGAAAGAATTGCTTTTGGGGGTGACTAGAGAGATATACCTGCTGGAGCATGTGCTACAGGTGGGAGATGCTATGGTGACCAGCGAGCTGAGATGAGAGATGAGTTCATCAACCGTCTCACTGTGTCTTTCTCTCTATAGCACTCTGTCATTCTGTTTTTATCTCAGATCAAATCTGTTTACTTAGGAAAAAAGATCTCTTGAAAAAAGACGCACTCACGCACACATGCAAGCACACGCACACACACACACACACACACAAAGAAACCTGTTCTTTCACATATTTGCATATAGAGGTGTGAAAGATGAGGGGGTGACAGGTTGCCTAGCGTTTCTGAGCGTTGGTAAACAAAGGTTGCTGGTACAAATCCCAGAGCCAACTAGATGAAAAGTCTGTCGATGTTCCCTTGAGCAAGGCACTTAACCCTAATTTCTCCTGTAAATAGCTCTGGATAAGTGCGTCTGTTAAATGGCTTATCTGTAAACCGAGAGAACCTGAATATCGGGTCCATTCCAAAAGAAAACATTATTTATGTTGCCAGAATATACACTGAGTGTACAAAACATTATGAACACCTGCTCTTTCCATGACATAGACTGACCAGGTGAAAGCTATGATCCCTTATTGATGTCACTTGTTAAATCCACTTCAATTAGTGTAGATGAAGGGAAGGTTAAAGAAGGATTTTTAAACCTTCAGACAATTGAGACATGGATTGTGTGTGTGTGACATTCGGATGGTAAAATGTATTATATTTTAAGTAAGTATATTTTTTTACTAGATGCGACACAAGCAGCAAGACATCATGGATGAGAATGGACCGTGAAAAATTACTATAGATAGATAGATAAATAGATTGTCTCAAAATCTTAGTCAGCCAGCTAAACTAAAATAAATCCAGTGTACCAATACCAATGTAAAAATACAAAAACAGCACATCACACACAGAACATTTCCTGAATCTCACCTGGCCTGTCAGAGGTCAAGATGGCGCTACATATTGCTTACACCTATCCAATACTGCCAGATGCACACAAGTTCCCAGGTGCTAGGGGTTGATTTGGGTTTCAGGGATTCGTGCCAATGGACCAAGACCCTGGGCTCTGAGCACAGGTCCACATCAACACTGCATTTATGGGCGTTTGAGTGGTTTTAAGGCCAACACCACAATAACAAGAGACTAAATCTGCTATAGAGTATAGTAGGCCTGCCTATACTTTGGTTAGTAGGGATCAGGCTTTCCTGACCTGTCTTGGCATGTAGGACATTGGTCACCAACTCTGTTCCTGGAGAGCCACAGGGTGTGCAGGCTTTTGTTCCAGCTAAAACTATGAGGTCTAACACTATGAGGACTAACACTGGAGGGCTTGTAAGGGATAGGCTTAACCTCAACCCTGCTTACCCAACGGCTCTACAGGACCATGGTTGAATAGTGTGTACCGTCCTACATAATATGCTGAGAACTGTTGCAGCTATGCATAATATATCATTAATATGCAACATAGCTACAGGTATACAGTAAGAGAATATTAAGTAGGAAACTTATTGTAGGCAGGGTTGGATGGTGACCACAAGTCATAAGTTACCTTGGCTCTAAGGGGGAGGACAATAGCTGCACTTGCAATGTCATCGTAAGGCAAGACTGATTCATCAGTGTGTGTGATAGCAGTAATAACTATTAAAACCTGAAATGTTCAATTGTAGACATGTTGCATGATGTATCTGATCACTTACATTTGTATCTAATAATATTTCCCTCTCTATGAAAGAATTCCTGAGCGAAGTAGAGGAGACTCGTCTAGAGGAGTTGCATTATACTCTCCTGCAACCCGCCTCACCCAATGTGGTACAGACCTGATATTTTTTATACTTAAGAACCAGAACCCCCATCAAAAGCTAGCCAGCTAACTGGCTACTAGCTAGTAGTAGCAGTTAGCCATTGCTAGGCCCATCTGCTAGGCCCATCTCCCAGCTTGCCGAAGAGGCCCATCAGCCACTCCTTGGGCTACAATACCTGGACCCCCGTCGACCCATCACTACTGGACTACCGACGTATTTCCGCCCGAGGGGTTTTTCAACTGACTCCCCTGAATGCCCAACCGCAAGCCTGCTAGCTGCGGCCCACTAGCTGTCTAGAGCACATCAGACTGTTAGCTTAAGAGGCCCATCAGATAAATTCTTTGGCCACTATACCTATTTTGCCAATTGGCCTGGTTAACCACACGGAGCCCTGCTGATCCATCCTCTGAACCGGAACCCCCCAACAGAAGCTAGCCAGCTAACTAGCTACTAGCTAGTAGTCAGCTAGCCACTGCTAGCAGTCATTGGCTACCTTTAGCCCGGACAACTCTCACCAGTCTGCACAGCGCAACTCAAACCAGAGCAAATCGGACTTATTTTCCCCATATCTCCAGATTCCTACCGCAAGCTCTGAACCTTTTTTTTTCTCCTCACCTGGATCATCGCAGCTAGCTAGCTGCTATCCGAGTGGCCACTCCTGGCTAATGTCTCTGTCCCGAAGCAAGAGCCAATTAGCCTGGAGCTAGCTTTGCTTGGCCCATCTGCTAGCCATGGCTGCTAGCTGTCTAGAGCACATCGGACTGTTAGCTTAAGAGGCCCATCGACCAAATTCTTTGACCACTATACCTATTTTGCCAATTGGCCTGATTTACCACACGGAGCCCTGATGATCCGTCTGCCGACGTCACAGCACGAGGGGGCCACAACAGACTTTCTTCCGTTGTGACGTCCCTCAAAGGCCCTTCTTCTGCTAGCTTGCTAGCCCCAGCTCGCTAGCTGCCTGAAGACACTCACTGGACTCCTATGATCACTTGTCTATGCATGCCTCTCCCTAATGTCAATATGCCTTGTCCATTGCTGTTTTGGTTAGTAATTATTGCCTTACTTCACTGTAGACCCTCTAGCCCTGCTCAGTAAGCCTTAGTTAACACTTTAGTTCCACCTCCCACACATGCAGTGACATCAACTGGTTTAAATGATATTTCTAGAGACAATAGCTCTTTCATCGTCACTCTATGCACAGGTTTACCCCCACTGTATCCACATCCTACCATACCTTTGTCAGTACATTATGCCTTGAATCTATTCTACTGTGGCCAGAAATCTGCTCCTTTTACTCTCTGTTCTGAATGTACTAGACGGCCAGATCTTTTAGCCTTTAGCCGTACCCTTATCCTACTCCTCCTCTGTTCCTCTGGTGATGTGAAGGTTAATCCAGGCCCTGCAGTGCCTAGCTCCATTCTCATTCCCCAGGCGCTCTCATTTGTTGACTTCTGTAACCGTAAAAGCCTTGGTTTCATGCATGTTAACATTAGAAGCCTCCTCCCTAAGTTTGTTCTATTCACTGCCCTAGCACACTCTGCCAACCCGGATGTCCTAGCCGTGTCTGAATCCTGGCTTAGGAAGACCACCAAAAACCCTGAAATCTCCATCGCTAACTATAACATTTTCCGACAAGATAGAACTGCCAAAGGGGGCGGAGTTTCAATCTACTGCAGGGATAGCCTGCAGAGTTCTGTCTTACTATCCAGGTCTGTGCCCAAACAATTTGAGCTTCTACTTTTAAAAATCCACCTCTCCAGAGACAAGTCTCTTACCGTTCTGCCCCCAGCTGTGCCCTGGACACCATATGCAAATTGATTGCCCCCATCTATCTTCAGAGCTCGTGCTGTTATGTGACCTAAACTGGGACATGCTTAACACCCCGGCCATCCTACAATCTAAGCTTGATGCTCTCAATCTCACACAATTATCAATGAACCCACCAGGTACAACACCAAATCCGTAAACATGGGCACCCTCATAGATATCATCCTAACCAACCTGCCCTCCACATACACCTCTGCTGTCTTCAACCAGGATCTCAAAGATCACTGCCTGCGTCCATAATGGGTCTGCGGTCAAGCGACCACCCTTCATCACTGTCAAACGCTCCCTAAAACACTTCAGCAAGCAGGCATTTCTAATCGACCTGGCCCGGATATCCTGGAATGATATTGACCTCATTCCGTCTGGTTATTCTTTAAAAGAGCCCGGAGCTGGAGGTCTACTGAGCTAATTGAATTTGGACTTACTGCTATTAGCCCATAGAAACACATTGAATAACGGATTCTTACAAGGAAAAACTGATGGGAAGTATGTTTTAACGTGTCTGTCCCATCTCTGAGAAACATTTATTGTGGAATTATCTGTATGCCTTTGGCGTGGCAATGCCCCATTCATTTCCATTGATTTTTTGTTTCGGTACCGGTCAACATACGAGTCCCGTGACACTTCTGGGGGTCGTAGAGAGTCTTATCTTTCCATAGAGGGGTCATATTAGTGTGTAGTCCAAACAGTCTGACAAACAGAGCCGTAGCTCTGCCACCTTCCATCGCAGGTGTGGAAGGCCGATATCGGCGGATTTGGTGGATTGAGACACGCGAAAAAACATATATCTTAAATAGACAAATTTGATTAAATACAATTTCCGAGGGGGTGCAGACATCGACTCTAGGGAGTTTTAATACAGGTCAAGTGAATTGTTAATTGTTAAATCATGAAATTGTTAAATCATGAAATGGTAAAACTGTTGGGGGGGGAAACGGTTCCCTTCGGAAGTTCTGCTTTGACTTTTGGGTTATGTTTATGTGACGTGACACCCGCCTATGGATATTATTTCCTCATTGAAGAACTAACAAACGCCATTCTGTTCTGGTCGCTCCTTTTTTTTTGGTAACTGGCAGGTAGGTGGAGCTTTCAGGAAATATGAGCTAACTTCTTCCTTATTGAGAACAATAATAATAAGTATGTCGGATTTCTAGGGTGGACTTGCTTTTAGCAAGCACATTCATTACCTGAAAACCTAGTGCACTGAAGTACAATTTGAAGTATTACATCCTAGTATATTTATTGCAGCCTAAGTACAGTAAAGAACCATTTTAAAAGGTATGAATTTAACGTACAATTGAAGTCAGAAGCTTACATACACCTTAGCCAAATACATTTAAACTCAGTTTTCACAATTCCTGACATTTAATCCTAGTAAAGAGTCCCTGTCTTAGGTCAGTTAGGATCACCACTTTATTTTAAGAATGTTAAATGTCAGAATAATAGTAGAGAGAATTATTTCTTTCAGCTTTTATTTCTTTCATCACATTCCCAGTGGGTCAGAAGTTTACATATACTCCATTTGTATTTGGTAGCATAACCTTTAAATAGTTTAACTTGGGTCAAACGTTTCGGGTAGCCTCCCACAAGCTTCCCACAATAAGTTGGGTGATTTCTGGCCCATTCCTCCTGACAGAGCTGGTTTGTAGGCCTCCTTGCATACACATGCTTTTTCAGTTCTGCCCACAAATTTTCTATAGCCTTCAGATCAGAGCTTTGTGATGGCCACTCCAATACCTTGACTTTGTTGTCCATAAGCTATTTTGCCACAACTTTGGAAGTATGCTTGGGGTCATTGTCCATTTGGAAGACCCATTTGCGACCAAGCTTTAACTTCCTGACTGATGTCTTGAGATGTTGCTTCAATATAGCCACATAATTGTCCTTCCTCATGATGCCATCTGATTTGTGAAGTGCGTCAGTCCCTCCTGCAACAAAGCACCCCTACAACATGATGCTGCCACCCCTTAACCCCTTATTGAGAACACTGAGGTGAGCTGATGTCAGGGTCATAAACCCTTATTGAGAACACTGAGGTGAGCTGATGTCAGGGTCATAACCCATTATGTTATCAGCAAAACATATTGTAATCAGATTACAGATACGTTTGAAAATCTCAGTGATTACTTCTTGGATTACTTTTCAATTCAAATCAAATCAATCAAATCAAATCAAATTTTATTTGTCACATACACATGGTTAGCAGATGTTAATGCGAGTGTAGGGAAATGCTTGTGCTTCTAGTTCCGACAATGCAGTAATAACGAACAAGTAATCTAACTAACAATTCCAAAAAAACTACTGTCTTATACACAGTGTAAGGGGATAAAGAATATGTACATAAGGATATATGAATGAGTGATGGTACAGAGCAGCATAGGCAAGATACAGTAGATGATATCGAGTACAGTATATACATATGAGATGAGTATGTAAACCAAGTGGCATAGTTAAAGTGGCTAGTGATACATGTATTACATAAGGATGCAGTCGATGATATAGAGTACAGTATCTACGTATGCATATGAGATGAATAATGTAGGGTAAGTAACATTATATAAGGTAGCATTGTTTAAAGTGGCTAGTGATATATTTACATCATTTCCCATCAATTCCCATTATTAAAGTGGCTGGAGTAGAGTCAGTGTCATTGACAGTGTGTTGGCAGTAGCCACTCAATGTTAGTGTTGGCTGTTTAACAGTCTGATGGCCTTGAGATAGAAGCTGTTTTTCAGTCTCTCGGTCCCAGCTTTGATGCACCTGTACTGACCTCGCCTTCTGGATGACAGCGGGGTGAACAGGCAGTGGCTCGGGTGGTTGATGTCCTTGATGATCTTTATGGCCTTCCTGTAGCATCGGGTGGTGTAGGTGTCCTGGAGGGCAGGTAGTTTGCCCCCGGTGATGCGTTGTGCAGACCTCACTACCCTCTGGAGAGCCTTACGGTTGAGGGCGGTGCAGTTGCCATACCAGGCAGTGATACAGCCCGCCAGGATGCTCTCGATTGTGCATCTGTAGAAGTTTGTGAGTGCTTTTGGTGACAAGCCGAATTTCTTCAGCCTCCTGAGGTTGAAGAGGCGCTGCTGCGCCTTCCTCACGATGCTGTCTGTGTGAGTGGACCAATTCAGTTTGTCTGTGATGTGTATGCCGAGGAACTTAAAACTTGCTACCCTCTCCACTACTGTTCCATCGATGTGGATGGGGGGGTGTTCCCTCTGCTGTTTCCTGAAGTCCACAATCATCTCCTTAGTTTTGTTGACGTTGAGTGTGAGGTTGTTTTCCTGACACCACACTCCGAGGGCCCTCACCTCCTCCCTGTAGGCCGTCTCGTCGTTGTTGGTAATCAAGCCTACCACTGTTGTGTCGTCCGCAAACTTGATGATTGAGTTGGAGGCGTGCATGGCCACGCAGTCGTGGGTGAACAGGGAGTACAGGAGAGGGCTCAGAACGCACCCTTGTGGGGCCCCAGTGTTGAGGATCAGCGGGGAGGAGATGTTGTTGCCTACCCTCACCACCTGGGGGCGGCCCGTCAGGAAGTCCAGAACCCAGTTGCACAGGGCGGGGTCGAGACCCAGGGTCTCGAGCTTGATGACGAGCTTGGAGGGTACTATGGTGTTGAATGCCGAGCTGTAGTCGATGAACAGCATTCTCACATAGGTATTCCTCTTGTCCAGATGGGTTAGGGCAGTGTGCAGTGTGGTTGAGATTGCATCGTCTGTGGACCTATTTGGGTGGTAAGCAAATTGGAGTGGGTCTAGGGTGTCAGGTAGGGTGGAGGAGATATGGTCCTTGACTAGTCTCTCAAAGCACTTCATGATGACGGATGTGAGTGCTACGGGCGGTAGTCGTTTAGCTCAGTTACCTTAGCTTTCTTGGGAACAGGAACAATGGTGGCCCTCTTGAAGCATGTGGGAACAGCAGACTGGTATAGGGATTGATTGAATATGTCCGTAAACACACCGGCCAGCTGGTCTGCGCATGCTCTGAGGGCGCGGCTGGGGATGCCGTCTGGGCCTGCAGCCTTGCGAGGGTTAACACGTTTAAATGTCTTACTCACTTCGGCTGCAGTGAAGGAGAGACCGCATGTTTTCGTTGCAGGCCGTGTCAGTGGCACTGTATTGTCCTCAAAGCGGGCAAAAAAGTTATTTAGTCTGCCTGGGAGCAAGACATCCTGGTCCGTGACTGGGCTGGGTTTCTTCCTGTAGTCCGTGATTGACTGTAGACCCTGCCACATGCCACATCTCCCAGTCCACGTGATGGAAGCAGTCTTGGAGTGTGGAGTCAGCTTGGTCGGACCAGCGTTGGACAGACCTCAGCGTGGGAGCTTCTTGTTTTAGTTTCTGTCTGTAGGCAGGGATCAACAAAATGGAGTCGTGGTCAGCTTTTCCGAAAGGGGGGCGGGGCAGGGCCTTATATGCGTCGCGGAAGTTAGAGTAACAATGATCCAGGGTCTTTCCACCCCTGGTTGCGCAATCGATATGCTGATAAAATTTAGGGAGTCTTGTTTTCAGATTAGCCTTGTTAAAATCCCCAGCTACAATGAATGCAGCCTCCGGATAAATCGTTTCCAGTTTGCAGAGAGTTAAATAAAGTTCGTTCAGAGCCATCGATGTGTCTGCTTGGGGGGGATATATACGGCTGTGATTATAATCGAAGAGAATTCTCTTGGTAGATAATGCGGTCTACATTTGATTGTGAGGAATTCTAAATCAGGTGAACAGAAGGATTTGAGTTCCTGTATGTTTCTTTCATCACACCATGTCACGTTAGTCATAAGGCATACGCCCCCGCCCCTCTTCTTACCAGAAAGATGTTTGTTTCTGTCCGCGCGATGCGTGGAGAAACCCGCTGGCTGCACCGCTTCGGATAGCGTCTCTCCGGTTAGCCATGTTTCCGTGAAGCAGAGAACGTTGCAGTCTCTGATGTCCCTCTGGAATGCTACCCTTGCTCGGATTTCATCAACCTTGTTGTCAAGAGACTGGACATTGGCGAGAAGAATGCTAGGGAGTGGTGCACGATGTGCCCGTCTCCGGAGTCTGACCAGAAGACCGCTTCGTTTCCCTCTTTTTCTGAGTCGTTTTTTTTGGGTCGCTGCATGTAATCCACTCCGTTACACTGGTTGTAAGGCAGAACACAGGATCCGCATCGCGAAAAACATATTCTTGGTCGTACTGATGGTGAGTTGACGCTGATCTTATATTCAGTAGTTCTTCTCAGCTGTATGTAATGAAACCTAAGATGACCTGGGGTACTAGTGTAAGAAATAACACGTAAAAAAAACAAAAAACTGCATAGTTTCCTAGGAACGCGAAGCGAGGCGGCCATCTCTGTCGGCGCCGGAAGTAAAGGATTCAAGACAGGATGTTGACGAACAAATACATTACAACACCATTCAGTTTCTCATCAAGATCCTGACAACCGTGTTTTGAATGTGGTGGTGATGACAGTAGTTCTGATTAACATCTTTACCAGGACACGGATTTGCCAATGTCAATATCTTTCCATCAACCTAATCTACGCTAAATGCTTAGCTAGCTAGGTAGCTCATGTCAAATGAATAGGTTACTATCACGTATATCTGAAAATACATGATCAACTGATGTTTACTGATCATGAAAAGCATGCAGTTACTTGCTGTATAACTCTGATGATAGAGATAAACAGTTACTAGCTGTATAACTCTGATGATAGAGATAAACAGTTACTAGCTGTATAACTCTGATGATAGAGATAAACAGTTACTAGCTGTATAACTCTGATGATAGAGATAAACAGTTACTAGCTGTATAACTCTGATGATAGAGATAAACAGTTACTAGCTGTATAACTCTGATGATAGAGATAAACAGTTACTAGCTGTATAACTCTGATGATAGAGATAAACAGTTACTAGCTGTATAACTCTGATGATAGAGATAAACAGTTACTAGCTGTATAACTCTGATGATAGAGATAAATGTGGAATAATCAGAACTGTCTGGTAGTTCTGACTATGCAATTCTAGAGGTAATGTTATTCAAATCAAATAGTTATACAATGTATTTAACAATCTCTTGAAAACAGCTAGAAGCCAGTTGTTCATGGTTTTTAGAAAATCGTATACATTTCTGGCACCAACATCAATCAATCTCGAGAAGGATCTGAATATACCTGCGTGTAAATACAGGAAAAGGAGAGAATTTACACAAAAAGGTAGTGATGTGTAGATAGATTCACATCCAAGCACTGACATTTTTTCAAAGTTCAAATTGTTTAGTTGAATCCACCAAACGCAGCCAAACCATGGAAATGGTGTGGATATTAAAGCCTACTACAGGAAATGGTGTGGATATTAAAGCCTATTACAGGAAATGGTGTGGATATTAAAGCCTACTACAGGAAATGGTGTGGATATTAAAGCCTACTACAGGAAATGGTGTGGATATTAAAGCCTATTACAGGAAATGGTGTGGATATTAAAGCCTATTACAGGAAATGGTGTGGATATTAAAGCCTACTACAGGAAATGGTGTGGATATTAAAGCCTACTACAGGAAATGGTGTGGATATTAAAGCCTACTACAGGAAATGGTGTGGATATTAAAGCCTACTACAGGATGCGACAGTAGCCTGTCTCTCTCTCTCTCTCTCACCTGTGGGTGCACAATGCCGATGTCGGAAACTGTACTGCAATTGGAGAAAAACATTTCCATAATGGTGTGGGGAACCAAGGGCCCGGGCATCTCATATGCCTGTTTCCCCTCAACGTCACATCGCAAGCTGGTGCATGTTGCCAAGAGGAAAAGCCTGTGTCACAGCGTGTCCTTGCTGATTGAACCGGTTTGTAGAGGTTGGGACTATAATAAAAAAACAAATAGTTATACAATGTATTTAACAATCTCTTGGAACTGGCAAGTAGCCAGTTATTCATGTTTTTTAAGCGACAATCGTACGTATACATTTCTGGGACCAACATCAATCAATTTCAAGAAGGATCTGAATATACCTGCGTATAAGTACAGGAAATGTAAGGAGTGACGGCAGACAGGAGAAGCCAATCTTTCGCCCTCGAGGCCAGAGGGAGGAAAAGCCAGAGGGAGGAAGAGCGGGAGCAGGAGTGACAGGAAAAGGAGCGAATTAAACTCAGTCCCTTTTTCAGGACCCGGTCTTTCAAAGATAATTTGTAAAAATCCAAATAACTTCACAGACCTTCATTGTAAAGGGTTTAAACACGGTTTCCCATGCTTGTTCAACGAAGCATAAACAATTAATGATCATGCACCTGTGGAACGGTCGTTAAGACACTGACAGCTTACAGATGGTAGGCAATTAAGGTCACAGTTATGAAAACTTTGGACACTAAAGAGGCCTTTCTACTGACTCTGAAAAACACCAAAAGAAAGATGCCCAGGGTCCCTGCTCATCTGTGTGAACATGCCTTAGGCATGCTGCAAGGAGGCATGAGAACTGCAGATGTGGCCAGGGCAATAAATTGCAATGTCCCTACTGAGACGCCTAAGACAGCGCTACAGGGAAAAATAACGGACAGCTGATTGTCCTCGCAGTGGCAGACCACGTGTAACAACACCTGCACAGGATCGGTACATCTGAGCATCACACCTGCAGGACAAGTACAGGATGGCAACAGCAACAGCCCGAGTTACACCAGGAACGCACAATGCCTCCATTAGTGCTCAGACTGTACGCAATAGGCTGAGAGAGGCTGGACTGAGCGCTTGTAGGCCTGTTGTAAGGCAGGTCCTCACCAGACATCACCGGCAACAACGTCGCCTATGGGCACAAACCCACCGTCGCTGGCTCAGACAGGACTGGCAATAAGTGCTCTTTACTGACGAGTCGGATTCACGTTTATCGTCGAAGGAATGAGCGTTACACAGAGGCCTGTACTCTGGAGCGGGATCGGTTTGAAGGTGGAGGGTAACAGGGAAGACATCCTCCTCCTCGTCATATGTCTGTGGAACTTGTTCAGTTTATGTAGTCCGTCTCTCTACATCACTCTGTCATTCTGTTTTTGTCTCAGATCATATGTTTACCCAGGTGTCCCTCTTAAAAAAACAAAAACCAGTGTGCCACCCATACACAACAGAGGTATTGTTAAAATGATAATTGACATTGTTATAATGTGTCAGGTTTTATATGATATGAAGCACTGGTTTATGGTAAGTGTCCTTCTGTGCATAAGGGATTATTAAACACAAAAACAATGTTTTAAATGACAAGTTAGGCTGGTGACAAGATTCTAGATGGCCTGGTATTGGAGGTGCAGTGGATTGACAGCCGATCTGATAAGATCTCTAGCAGGCAAACAGAGGGATATAAATCTTGAATGTGCAGAGATGTTGAGATAGAGTAAAATATGCTTGATGTTTCTGTCATGCTTTGCAATTTATTAAGCATGGATGTTTGGCTATTAGAAAAGTACATACTAAGTTGAGTCAATCTGACTTACCTTCAGTGCTTGAATATATTTATTTTACATAATGCCATGATGTATGGTTTCCCCACTGGGAAAAATCTGATCAAATCAACGTTGTTTTCACACCATTTCAATCAAAAAATCTATGTGATGACATTGAATCAACGTGGAAAACGGATTGGATTTGCAAAAAGTCATCCTTCGAGATCTCCTCCCACCAACCACCTTAGACGTATGTATCTGCATTTGTGTTGTGTTGCGATACCTCTAACTGTGGCTCTAAGAGCAGATTGTTGCTCTCCCTCCTGTGGCAGTCAGAGGAACAGCAGGCGGCAGAGACCTCAAAGACCAAATGAATACACCGCATGGCACCTCACTTCACTCACCGCCCCTAGGCTCCACAGCCTACGATGTCCTCCTCACAAATAGATTGTATAGATGTCCTACCATTAATACGGCAGATTTCACGCTATTAGAGACTATCTATATCCTTCAATGTTTCATGTCCTAAGGCCTCTCTCTTTCTACTCTGTTACGCTTGTTATTCTCTCTCTCTCTCTTTGTTTGTAAGGGTTTAACACTGCTTATAGACTTCATACCTAAAATGACTGCCTTCATGCATCATTAGAGGACAGCGGAGTATGTGTGTGTATGTGTGTGACATACTACATCAAACAGCAAGAACGAGCCTGCTCTAAACGTACTACTCTGGGCCAGTGTTTGTGTGTGTGTGTGTGTGTGTGTGTGTGTGTGAATGTGTGTGTTTTTTGTGTGAGGCACAGTGTAATTCAGGCCATGGTTTTAGAGTAGCACCCTTTATTGTATATATGATGTGGTCACTGTAGAGAAGGCTAAACCAGATGCAGAACGGTCCTTTACACCAGGGCTGGCCAAACTTCCTCCTGCAGAGATACCATCTGAACAAGCTGCTTTTCATCGCTAAAATGACGAGTGTTTATGTTGGGCTGGAGCAAAAGCCTACACCTACAGTAGGGTCGTTACTAGCTTCCACAGCCTATTTCTACCATTTCTCTTCTTAAAATTTGATTTTAAACCTAACAATAATCTTAATCCTAACATGAACCACACTGCTAACTTTATGCCTTACCCTAACCTTAAATTAAGACCAAAAAGCCAACAAAAAAATCCCATATTTTTTACATGCAGCCAATCTTGACTTTGTGGTTGTGGTAACCAGCGGAAACCACCCTGTATCTCTCCAGGAGGATTGGCCATCTCTGCTATACACTGATATAATATGATCCCATACAGTAGCAAAGCTCCAACACACAAGAAACTAAGAATAAATATATTCACAATTTCCTCTAATATTTGTAGGAGATAAAAGCATAAAAAGGTACCTCCTTTAAAAGATAATAATCAATATTTCATAGAAGTGTCTTTCTCGTGTCGAAACGCTTTGTCCTGGTTTTCTGATCTTTTTCCCACTTTAAATCCAATGAAGTGACTTCACTGCCATTGTCCGATGAAAGTAGTGAAGTCAACATCCTTATAGCTGTGTCTCATGGTTCTCTCGCATCCCGCAGGTCCTTATATTCCACCTGAGAACAAACACACTCAGAGCCCTATTCAGGAAATGCCCTATTCAGGAAATGCAAACATACAAACGCAAATAAACTCTTACAAATGCAAATATACTCCTCTGTCTCTTCACATGAGGAAGGCTACTTTTGACTATAATCCGGGAAATACAGTTTCAGCTTTTGATTGAATAGTAGGGCCCTCAATTTCCCAGAGCAGCTCTGAGTCCCGGCCATTAACCATTAGTATTCAAACCTCTGTTTAGATAAATAGATCTGTGTTCCTAGAAAAATAAGCCTTGACCACTTGCTGGCTGCTGCCCCGGTCAAATACGTGTGTCAAATACATTCAAATACTGTACTTGAGCTGCCTTTGAGTTAGTTTGCCCAGTACAACTGTGGCACCAACGGAATAGCCCCATAAGTGTGTAAGCTAAATCCAAACTCATCTCAAGCACTTTTTTGAAAGTATCGGACATGTGTATTAGACCCAGGTCTGGCTGCTAGTTGCTAAGGCACTTGGACTGTGTCATATCTCCCTCTTTCCACACCACAGGAGGCTAGTGAGAGGAGGACGGCTCATAATAATGGCTGGGATGGAGTGAATGGAATGGTACCCAACACGTTGGATATCATTCCATTATTCTGTTCCAGCCATTACAATGAGCCCGTCCTCCTCAATGAAGGTACCACCAGCATCCTGTGGTCCACAGTAACACTCAGACACAGTGACACTAATACCAGGGATGTAGTGTCCAGGGTAAACCCACTTCAACACCTCTTCCACATTCTTTTCATGTGGAAAGTGTTACATGCTACATTAGTCGCCCATCAGACTGGGACTCTGCGTTTACACCCCCCCTCTCTTTACCACTTCATTCCTGACTCCTCCCTGTGTCTCAGTCTCTCTCTCTCTCTCTCTCACTGTGCTTCATGGTGTTATTGGAGAGGCAGAGAAACTGAGTGTCTCATCAGCAGGTCTTTAGAGAGCAAACATGAACACACACACACCCACTGTATTGTCTAACATGAACACACACCCACCAGGGAAAGAGAGCGAAGGTCTGTACCTACCACAAAGATACACAATGAACACACACCCACCACATTGTCTTGTTTTGTGATGCTGGGAATAAAAAAGCCTGATCTGATACTTAGTCATCAATGGTACAAAAAATAATTGCTAGTCTCAGGCACTGATCTAGGATCAGCTTATCCTTTCCAAAGCCTCATCTAAGAGTAACTTCATCCTAGTCCTAACAGCTCTCCCCACACACAGGTTTACCTCTGCATATCAACATGTTCAAGACATGACATATTACAGGAGCCATTTATTGTCATCGCCAGCGGTTCCATAGTAACATTTATCTATTAGAACTGATAAGATCTGTCCAGGACTTCCATGTAATCCGGCTTGGTACTGAGTCTCATTCTCAACTCTCGCGGGAACTCAGAGTTCTGGCTCTGATTACTACTGCTTGGCCCCGCGCACGCTGTCATTGTAGTAACCACGAGTGATTGGCTGGCTCTAGTTTCCTCTTTGGGTTCGGGGGGCTGAGGGGGTTGTGGAGGGTGGGGATAGCGGGGTGGTGGGGGACGTGTATACATGTCCGGCAGGTCTCGGAACTCTGGGACGGCGGCGGACATTCCAGAGATCCCAAACAGGCAGTCAACCAATCCCACCTTGGGGGTGGGGCCCTGGCTGTCTATGACCGTTGGGCAGAGGGTCCCGTTTCCGTGGAGATCTGAAAGAGGGGGTCCCACTGCCCCGGCAACGGTACTGATGGAGGGGGGACACACCTCCATATTCCATTCTCTCTCTCTCTCTGCCACCAAACGATAGAGTCCTTCGCTATCTCCCCCCCCCCCTGAGCGGTGTCTTCCCACGTTCCCTTTCTCTTTAGAGGCAGAGAACTGCTGCTGTTGCTGCCTCACCACTGAATCATCCTCATTCTTATAGACTGGGCTACTGCACATGTGTGTTGAGGGACTGAGGTTAGGGTCAGGGCCAGGGACGACGGGGAGGATGCTATCGTAGACAAGGCTATGCTGCAAGGCAGACGGAGGAGGAGGGGTCTTTGGTACCGGTAACCTGTGGTGCTGCTCTGTGAATATCCCACATTCCATCTGGATCCCGGCCAGATCCACCTCACCCTGTCGCCGGAACGGCAGCTTGTCCCGCCTCCTCAGGGCATAGGCAATCAGCGCCGCTGCCGCAAAGAAGGCTGACACGAACAGCACCAGCAGGCTGAGCACCAACACCGACAGAGGGATGGAAGCCTTGGTGATGGGACCCAGGGGGCCATTGCCTGGCACGGGGTAGCCCAGAGAGAAATCACCGTCTGGGGCTGTGGAGTTGTTCCACTCCCCCTGGTTCTCCACCGTGGCCTGGTGGGTGTCCAGGTCTGGACAGAGGAGGTCCAGGGAAAGAGAGCGAAGGTCTGTACCTACAACAGAGATACACAATGAAAAGAAAGGCACTTTCTTTAAGTCACTGAAGTACAACAAACCAAACAAATAAAGGAACAACAGTGGAAGAGCCCCATGCATTCACCTACACTGCACACCTGTGTAGAGGAGCGTCAACTTCACACATCCATGCCAGACATCAACCACATTGAAGATACGCAAGGACCTCCCTTCACTGGCCAGAGAAAACAAGAAGAGGGGGGCCACGTTCACAGCAAGTTCCCAGCAGGAGCCATACCCCCGTTTGTACAATACTGAGTGAAGGCTCTGAATACTTATGTGAATGTGATATTTTTTTTTTTATAATTTAGCACAAAAAAAAACCTGTTCCAGCATAGGACAATCGGCCTTCTTGCTGCAAAAAGGGCGGCATGCACCTCCAAATGGTACTCAGACGCCTGTAGGATACAGAGACCCCGCAGGCTCCCGATGAAGACTGAGGAAGACTACTTCTCCATGGAGAACAGTGGAGAGCAACAAAAGTGCCTCCAATCTCTCTTCTTTCTTCAAGCTAACTGGTGTCATATGGTTTCACATTCTGTCCCCTTTCATAAATGTAGCCTTTTTCCCCATCCTCCCATTCTTACAGGCCACAACCCTCTGATTCCTTCCACTGTCATCCTATGCTGTTTATTTGCTATATAGCACCGATTCAGAGCTGTTATGAACAACTAAAACAACATATTTCAATGTATTTTAGAATATCTAATGAAGGAGAATACATTTGAATTGATTAAAGGTTCATTTTGTGCATTTGTATAGCTGAAAAGGTCCCTGTCCCACTATTCAAACACAAAATAACGAGGCTATATACATGGGGTACCGAGTCAATGTGCAGGGGTACAGGTTAGTCGAGGTAATTTGTACATGTAGGTAGGGGTAAAGTGACTATGCATAGATAATAAACAGCGAGTAGCAGCAGTGTAAAAACAAGGGGGGGGGGAGGCAGTTGTCAATGCAAATAGCCCGGGTGGCTATTTGATTCATTGTACAGCAGTCTTATGGCTTGGGGGTAGAAGCTGTTATGGAGCCTTTTGGACCTAGACTTGGCACTCCGGTACCGCTTGCCGTGCGGAAGCAGAGAGAACAGCCTATGACTTGGATGACTGGAGTCTTTGACAATTTTTTGGGCCTTCCTCTGACACAGCCTAGTTTATAGGTCCTGGATGTCAGGAAGCTTGGCCCCAAGTGATGTACTGGGCCGTACGTACTACCCTCTGTAGCGCCTTACGGTCTGATGCGAAGCAGTTGCCATACCAGGCGGTGATGCAACCGGTCAGGATGCTCTCTATGGTGCAGATGTAGAACGTTTTGAGGATCTAGGGACCCATGCCAAATCTTTTCAGTCTCCTGAGGGGGAAAAGGTGTTGTCGCGCCCTCTTCAAGACTGCCTTATACAGCTCGTAGAGTGTGGTCTCAGGGCCAGCATCGGTTTGTGGTGTTAAATAGACGGCTACGAAAAATATAGATAGTATCTACCAAGAGAGTTTGTGGTCTACAGCTTATCATGAGGTCCTCTACCTCAGGTGAGCAATACCTCGAGACTTCCTTAATATTAGACATTGCGCACCAGCTGTTTTTGACAAATAGACACACACCACCACCCTTCGTCTTACCGGACTTAGCTGTTCTGTCCTGCCGATGCACAGAAAAAACAGCCTACTGTATAATTTCTGTGTCGTCGTTCAGCCACAACTCTGTGAAACATAAGATATTACAGTTTTTAATGTCCCGTTGGTAGGATAGTCTTGAACAGAGCTCATCCAGTTTATTCTCCAGTGATTGCACGTTGGCCAATAGGATGGATGGTAGAGGTGGGTTACCCACTCGCCGACGAATTCTCACAAGGCCCCCGGATCTGCGCCCCCTGTATCTATGTCTTTTCTTCATGTGAATGATGAGGATTTGGGCCTGTTCCAGGAGCAAGAGAATATCCTTCGCGTTAGACTCATTAAAGAACAAATCTTTGTCCAGTTCGAGGTAAGTAATCGCTGTTCTGATATCCAGATGCTCTTTTCGGTCATAAGAGACGGTAGCAGAAACATTATGTACAAAATATGTTACAAACAATGCGAAAAAAAACCACAATTGGTTAGGAGCCCAAAAAACGTCAGCCATCCCCTTCGGCACCATTACCATGATACAGCCTACAGTAGCAGCCAATGTGTAGTGTTCAACGGAGGCATAGATTCCATGAGACTTTTGAAAGCATTCACCTTTTTAGCCACGTGTCCTTCAAACAAGTAAGCTATATATGCAAAAGTATGTGGACAACCCTTCAAATTAGTGGATTTGGCTATTTCAGCTACACCCGTTGCTGACAGGTGTATAAAAATCGAGCACCCGGTCATGCAATCTCCATAGACAAACATTAGCAGTAGAATGACCTTACTGAAGAGCTCAGTGACTTTCAAAGTGGCACAGTCATAACATGCCACCTTTCCAACAAGTCAGCCCCTGTCAACTGTAAATGCTGTTATTGTGAAGTGTAAACGTGTAGGAGAAACAATGGCTCAGCTGCGAAGAGGTAGGCCACACAAGCTCACAGAATGGGAGTGCATGCAAAAATCATCTGTCCTCGGTTGCAACACTCACTACCGAGTTCCAAACTGCCTCTGGAAGCAAAGTCAGCACAATAACTATTTGTCGGGAGCTTCATGAAATGGGTTTCCATGGCCGAGTAGCCGCACACAAGCCTAAGATCATAATGCGCAATGCCAAGAGTCGCTGCCATTGGACTCTGGAGCAGTGGAAATGCATTCTCTGGAGTGATGAATCATGCTTCATCATCTGGCATCAGACAAATCTGGTATTGGTGGATGCCTGGAGAACGTTTCCTGCCTGAATGTATAGTGCCAACTGTTAAGTTTGGTGGAGGAGGAATAATAGTCTGGGGCAGTTTTTGGTTTGGGCTAGGCCCCTTATTTGTAGTGAAGGGAAATCTTAACACTACACAGCATACAATTACATTCTAGACGATTCTGTGCTTCCGACTATGTGGCAACAGTTCGGGGAAGACCCTTTCCTGTTTCAGCATGACAATGCCCCTGTGCACAAAGCGAGGTCCATACATAAATGGTTTGTTGAGATCGGTGTGGAAGAACTTGACTGACCTGCACAGAGCCTTGACCTCAACCCCATCGAACACCTTTGGGATTGGAAAGCCGGCTGCGAGCCAAGCCTAAACGCCCAACATCAGTGCCTGACCTCACTAATGCTCTTGTTGCTGAATGGAAGCAGCAGCAATGTCCCACCTAGTTTAAAGCCTTCCCAGATGAGTGTAGTCTGTTATAGCAGCAAAGGGGGGGACAGACTCCATATGAATGCCCATGATTTTGTAATGAGACATTCGACGGGCAGCTGTCCACATACTTTTGGTCATGTTGTGTATGTGACTGAAAATGTTGTTGTATTGTGTTGTATGATGCAAGAAACCACAAGACAAAATACAATTCATTATTATTCCCATACCATTATCATTACAGAGAGTCAGACAAAAGCATATGCTACCCATTGCCTATTGGCTTCTTAGCTTATTCAAGCTGGTCTCAAAATACAACACCCATTAAGATATAAAAAAGCTCTTTACCTGACTCGCTTTTCAACGTTGACTAGAAATGTACATGTTTTGTGGTCTTGTAGGAAGCGTTCACTCCCCTATTGCTGACCAGAAATGAGCTACAACTGGGCTAATAACTCACAAACTAGCATAGAATATGAACAAATGTGCACAGGTGGCTAACGTAAACTAACCCCATTCCGTACAAATGTGCACAACCGCAACATTCAAACGAGGCTACAAAGAAAACGTATGGGACTGTAGCGACTGTGTTGACTTCAAAATCGGGGTGTGAACTAGGTTTCTATTCAAGCGTTGATCGACATGGTAATGGCTCTATAGTATTGGAGAAAAGTTGAAAAAACGTGTCATGTCATAACGTACAGCACGCATAAAGCAACTATTTCTGTCTTACAATCTCTCTCCACCAGGTGTAGCACTTCTCCCATCGTTTAAAAACAAGAAATGGACAGTGACGAGGTAAGGGGGGATACCTAGTCATTTTTTTCGTCATCATTGCACGCGATCATCATTCTCAAAGCCGCTATTTACTTCTAAGATCACTTTAGCACCGCCCTAAAAAAAAAACCTTCAAATAGGTATGTAATGACACATTATATAAACTCTTTATAGTGTTTTATTTACATTTTAGAGGCGATACGTGATAAGTTGGACAGATCGAGTGAAAAAAGCAATTTTCCCACACGACATCTGTTCTCACTATCACGCATTAGTTTCGCTTCCCCACCCACAATTTTTAAAAAGACCCGACGGGGCTCATTGCCTGCTTGAATTATGCAGAAACGGGCAATGTTCAGGTCATGTAATTGATTTTGTTGGAAAGGGGAGAAATTGTGCTTTACAATCGTATTGACATTACAGATGATCTGGAAGTATTACGTTTTGGGGGGCTAAAATAAGGGCAATTGTACAGACCAAGGCGATGTAGGAGTTTACGTTACATGCATTGATCTCAAAACAAACACAACTTCTTGCGAACGCTCGTGTCTGTCAATGCAATAGAATCCTCCTCCGGTGCGCTCTGCTTAAAATAAAATCACAAACTAA